>NC_063445.1:21857319-22182992 GCF_020379485.1 Brassica napus | reverse complement strand
CCTAATTGAGTAAATCGAAGCTCTAAAAGTTCGATACCCCAAACCCTAAATCATGTTCCTACATGATTAAAACCCCAAATCGGTTTTTACAAGTTAAAATCCGATAAACCCTAACCCTATATCTATAAACCCTAAATAATATAAGTATCAGAATTAATTATACTATAATTATCAAATCACATATTAAAACCCTAATCGAATATTTTGAAATCAAAACTATTTCCGGTTTTGATCATTGAGGTTTTAAATCTGATTGAATATGATGCTATGTTGCTAGAATTGTTTGACCGTTAAATTTAGAGATTTATTTTCTCATTCTGCTTGGTTAATTGTTCATATGATTTAAAATTGGTTAAACTGACCAGCCTGTTAAAATATTGATTGAATCCGATAGGTTGCTAGCTTGCTTTGCTTATATAATCCGATAAGTTGATAGATTGATTGAGGTTTGTTTAAAATCTGAATGATCTGATTGCATGATACTTGAGGTTTCATATCATCTGCTAGGATTGATAGTTTTGTAATCTGTTATGTTTTAAATAGAAACCCTAAATAATCCGTATGATAGGTTATATTGATTTGATTTAGATGTCTTTGAGAATTGAGAATCCGTATGCTAGGCTGATAGATTCATGATAAAATCTAATGTCTTGAGGTTTAAGATTGTATGCTAAGTTTGATTAAATTGATTGATCTGATTATATGTTTTTGAGGTTTGATAAATTCGGATACTAGATAAATTATTTACACATGGTTTATGCTAAATACCAATCAGCCTTGAAACTGATTCATTGAAATTCATGCTTGAAATCTATATTTTAGTATTGCTAAAATCAGCCTTGAAACTGATTCATTGAAATTCATGCTTGAAATCTATATTCTAGTATTACAAAAATCAGCCTTGAAACTGATTGAGTGATTAATAAATCTTTTTACTAGTCTTGCTAAAATCCATTGATTGTTAAACCCTAATTGCATGATTAATTGAATCCGTTTTTGCTAGTCTTGATAAACCATAATATTATGAGCACATAGAAATAGTATTGCTGAGACTTGCTAGAAATTGACTGATTGATTAAATTCCTTTAAGATTGATAGTCTTATTGTCCTCACAAGATTGAAATCTGAATTGATTGTTTTTAAGAGTAAGGCCGCATGAAAATTATACCTAAATATTGAGTGATATATGATTTGAGATGTCGAAAATCAACCTGGATTTTGCTGCCCTAAATCTCTCCGGAGATAATTATTTACGGTGGGCATTGGATACAAAGATTATCCTAAAGTCAAAAAGACTTAGTGAATGTATCATAGAAGGCAATAATGCCAATGAGAAAAATTGATACGGGAAAATATTAATTATTAGCCATCATCTTATTAAGAGTCTCAAAGATCAGTATCTGACTATAGAGAATCCTCTAGACCTTTGGACATTGTTAAGAATCGAGATATGATCACCAAAGAACGGTGTTATTACCAAATGCCCTGTTTGATTGGAGGAATCCCAGAATCCAGGACTATAAGTCTGTGGATGAGTCTATTGCTAGCTGGGCAAAATAATGGATTACTGATGAAAAACAGTGAATTGAGACCTCCTGGATTAACCCTATTACCTGATACCAATAAGGCCGCAGAAAAAAAAAAGAGGTAACGACGTCCAGAATGATAGACCACACGGTCATGGCCATGGAGGGTGGAAAGGACGTGGCCATGGCCACTATAACACATTTGGCCGTGAGAATCACTATGGCAGAGGCCGTGGGTATCAACCCAATTTGAGCCATGGTCAAGGCAGTGGCTGTGGTATATCCTTTAAACCACAAAGCTCGACCAAATCAGTGTGCCATAGATGTGGAATGGAGAACCATTGGGCTAAGATATGAAGGACTCCCAAACATTTATGTGACCTCTATCAAAGAGAGTCTGAAAGGGAAGAATCCTGAAACCCACTTGGTCTATAAAGATGGTGAAAATAATTTCGAACATGATCAAGATGATCTTATGGAATATGAGACTTATGATTGCCTAAAAGAATCAAGTTGATAATCTGATTTCGACATCAAACTTGTGTGATTGCTTTGCTTGTATGCTTTCTCTGATTTTTATCTCCTTGAATTTATTTCTATTACATTGTCTGCTTAGATTAAATGAATGAATGATTTTTCTATATGAGTACACTGAAAAACGCCAATATAAGTACTAAAGCAGGTATCGCCAGTCTGAAAGAAGACTATGGCTAGGCTAATATATTATTGCCTAAGGGTATGCATCTAGAAATCAGTGATGCCTTATATTCACCCAGCTCTAAGAGCAAGAGAAGCCTATTGAGTTTTAAAGATATAAGAATGAATGGTTTCCATATTGAAACAATAGGCGAACGAAACAAAGAGTTACTTCAGATATATGTATAAAATCGCCCAAGACCATAATAAGTCCTAAATACTATACCTGCATTCTCCACTGACCTAGACTATGCATAGATCAGTTTGATAGAGGCTAAAAGCCTGCGAAAATATACACTTTATGGCACGACCGGATTGGCCATCCTGGTCCAAACATGATGCAAAAATTGATATTAAAAAGCACACATTAAAAGATAAGAAGAGTTATCCCAAAGAATCTCACGTGTGTAGCATGTACACAAAGGAAACTCATTAGGTCTTCACCAGTAAAACGGCTACGAGTCCCTTTTTCATAAATAAAGACTATATGTCTAGATAATACTGGTGAATACATGTCCCAAGCGTTTAAATGATTATGGTATGTCCATGGGGGTAAGTGTGGACAATTCTGTGATACATGTCCATACCAAGAACGGCTTTGCCGAAATCTTTTAAAACGCAAATTGCTGATTGATAGACCATAACTTATGAGGTCAAAACTCCCATTCATAGCTTGGGCCACACAAAATTTACATGCACCTAAGTTAATACGCATCAGACCATTTAGTGAGAATAGATATCCCCTATCACAATTATTAACGGGTCAAGAGCCAGACATACCCCATCATAAGACATTTGGATGTGCTGTCTATGTACTAATTGCTCCACCACAGAGAACTAAGATGGGACCTCAAAAGGAGGATGATGATATATGTTGGATATGATTCTCCCACAATAATAAAGTATTTTGAGCCAACTATGGGTGATTATATTTGAGGCCAGGTACACAGATTATTTTAAGACCAGGAGGAGAAAATAATAATAAAGCTGGTAAAAGAATGGTAAAAGAAATATAATGGAATCAACCATCAATGTCTTGGCAAGATCCTCGGACTAAAGAATGTGAAATAGACATCCAACGATTATACATTTACAAAGCTAGCTAATCAAATGGCAGACACATTTGCTGACCCGAAAAAGAATGACTAAGTCATATATAAACCAGCTTGTAAAGCACCAACGAATTTGATGTCCAAGAAGAGACACAGTCAAGTTGCTACAGAGTCTAGACAACGTATGAAATGTGGTAGACCAAATAGGTTCCAAAAGATAAGAATCATAGGAAACAAAAGAAAGGTGCAGAGAATGATAATCAAAATCCAAATCCGAGGTTACTAAGAAAACCATCCCAGACATGGAGGTAAGGCCGGCCGGCTCTAAGGTACAGGTACCAAACAATGTAGCTTGAGATGCCAAGCTGGAAAGTATTAAAGGTCCTGATAATAATGAATCTCAATCGATTATATCATGTCTAGAAAATAATGGAACCAATAAGGAATGTCGACATAAGATGATTTATTTGCATACAAGGTAGTACTTGAATTTATGAATATAAGCGAGGATCATGAACCCACGTCAATATAAGAGTGCGCACTCGTAGAACAGATTGGATTGAATGGAAACGTGGGGTTAAATAGTTTAAGGAAGAAAGACGTATTTGACCATATGATTAAGACGACATATGATGTTAAAACCAATGGATATAAATGGGTCTTGTGAGGAATAGAAATCGTGAGATATAAAGCTGATGTTGCACAAGGATTCTCACAAAGACCAGTAATAGATTATGAGGAGATATACTCCCATGTGGTGGATGCAACTACTTTTAGATTTCTCATAAGTCTGGCTATATAAGAGAGAAAATTAGACTTGCAGCAAGTTGATGTAGTGACTGCATATTTATATGGTCCACTGGATATTGAAAGTACTAGAGGGTATTGAGCTGAAAGTACAACAAGTTCTCGAGAACAATATTGATAATCATCAAAGTATATGATCTGAATATCCTAGAAACCTCTGGATACAATTTTCCAAACAGTTGAATATCTCAAGAAAGAGTTTGAGATGAAAGATCTTGGAAAACAAAGTTTTGTTTGGGACTACAGCTTGAGTACATTAACAATGAAATCCTTGTGCATCAAATAGTATATACAGAAAATGGTACTCAAGAGATTTAATATGGACCAGTCTCACCCATTATCTAGTACATGGGCGTGAGATCACTTGTTTTGGACACTGATCCATTCAGTCCAAAGGTGGACGATAAAGAAGTCCATTTAGTCCTGAGATGGATGATGCAGAAGTCTTGTTTTAGATACTGATCTGTTTGGTCCATAAGAAGGACGATGAAAAAGCCTTTGATTTTGGTTTATTTTATACTAACCAGCCAAAGAGGGGTTATTTGGTTTTGTTGATTTGTTTTTCAGACAGGTTATGTTTTACACATAGTGGTACACGCATATCACAGCAACATCATCCAAGATTTCGTGTGTGTGTATTTGAGGTCGATGACTCAATATGTTTGATCAGATTGTGGCATGGCCGATGGTAAAGAAGAACCAACTATCATGTTCGAGGACGAAACATATTATGCCCAAGATCTTCATCACCCACAGATTGCAGAAAATTGGAGAGGTCCAAGGGACCTTCAGTAATGTCCAAATCAGGGGGAGTAATGTGTGTTGTACTCTTTTTCCTTCACCATGGTTTTGTCCCAATTGAGTTTTCCTGGTAAGGTTTTAATGAGGCAACATTAAAGCACATTACAAGCTCTAAATGATTATGGCATCCAAGGGGGAGTGTTATGAACCAGATTGTGGATGGTTCATAACCAAGAGATTATACCATCAGCGGTCCAAGAAAGAGAGAGTCGGCCAGCTTTTCTTTTTCCTTATGTCTTTTTTTTTTTTTTGGGTCAAATTTCCTTATGTCTTTATGTTTTCATTTTTCCTAGTTGGATTATGATTTGTATTTTTTTCATTTATATATGAAGGTGTAATCTCCTATATAAGGAACCTCTATGTTATGAATAAAGATAAACTTTTCCGTTACTTTTATAACAATATGAGAGAATTGTCCAACTTTTTTTGTTCATTTTCATCTTTAAAAACTATTTTTGTGAAAAAAAAACTAAAAAAAAAACTACCATATAAAAAGTTTCTTATTTCTTAGAATAAAAATTTCTAATGTTGTTGTTGACAAAAAATGTCAACTGTTCAAAAAAAAATTCAGCATAATTGTTTTTCTGAATTTTAAGCAAAATTCTTATATGATGAAATATTAATTCATGATATTTCTAAATCATATTATTACTTTGAGCCAGAATGAGGGTCCAAACTTAACTGATTTTTTTTTCCCCAACTTTGCAACTTTATTATAATGTCGAAGAATAATCCTCATGGAGGATTTGAGTTATTGATACAGGTATCTAAAATATAGGATTGAAAACAGCCGGAGAATCATGAAATTGTTTAGCCAAGAGATCAGCGGCTTTATTATCTTCCCTTGGAGTCCATCTAAATTCAGCATCTTCAAATTTCTCCTTCCATCATTTGATTTCCTGAATCCAATTATGCATATGAAAGTTCCTCTTCGACGTTGTTAATAACTCCTGAACCTGTTTGTTGTCACCTTCAAAAACCACTTTACGGTAACCTTTGACCAACGTATGTTGCATTGCCATCAGAAGAGCTTGCAGTTCAGTCTCCAAACTTCCATCTCCATTAACTGAACGTTTACCCTGTCTTCCACCTAGAAAGAATCCTTGATCATCTCTGAATATCCAACCTGTTGACATATGTTGTCTCTTACTCCCATCGTAATTAATCTTCACATAACCACAAGAAGGTTTCTCCCACTTCGAGTGCTTGTGCATCCCACTTAGTCTCTGGGTTGTATTGCTATTTCTTTCATTTTTATACAATACATGAGTCCATTCCCTTGCTTCATGTTGAGCTTGTTTGAGATCTTCTTTCCAACTAGTTTGCTTCCGACCATAAACCAATAAGTTACGGCTCTTCCAGATGCGCCAAAGTATCCACAAAGGCTGTTGTCTATCAATTGGGTTGAGAGAGCTTTATTATTTACCGAGGATATAATAGCTTTTAACTTCTCTTCAAAGCTGATACGAGTGTCAATAAAAGTACGGTCTGGTAAGTTTGCTCCTCTCCAAAGTACGATCTTCTTTCCAACTAGTTTGCTTCCGACCATAAACCAATAAGTTATGGCTCTTCCAGATGCGCCAAAGTATCCACAAAGGCTGTTGTCTATCGATTGGGTTGAGAGCCTTATTAGTTACCGAAGATATAATAGCTTTTAACTTCTCTTCAAAGCTGATACGAGTGTCAATAAAAGTACGGTCTGGTAAGTTTGCTCCTCTCCAAAGTGCTTGAGTATACGAGCAGTTAAAGAAAAGGTGTTCCATATCTTCTTCCAACACACAACATCTTCTGCACACACTATCTTGAGAGACCCGTCTTCGTTTTAGAATTGATCCCACAGGCATTGCTTCAGATAGAATTCTCCATAAGAAATGTTTGAGCTTTGGAGCGGTATTTAACTTCCATAGAGCTGCTTTAATTTCAGTTGATCCCCCTGGTGGTATAACTTGTTGATCTTGGTTATGCATACTCAACCAGTAACCTGACTTAACCGTATACATACCATTTTCAGTATAGTTCCAACCCAATAAGTCTTGTCCTCCATATTGGCTTACTACAATGTGCCTGACTAAATCCACATCCTCTGGAACCATGATACGCTCTAATAGTTCAACATTCCATTGTCTTGTACCAGGCAGAAATAGAGAATTAACTGTGTGATAATCATTCTATATATTATTAATACCTCTTGGAGCTCTAGGCGGATGAGTAGGGAGCCAGGTATCCCTCCAGATTAAAGTCTCTTCACCATTACCAATTTGAACCCTCAAGCCTGATTTGAGGAGCTCCTTTCCTTCCATTAGAGATCGCCAGATAAATGATGGTTTATTACCAACCCTCGCATTGAGAATAGTTGTATCCTGATGATAACGGCCACGCAGAACTCTCGCGAGTAGACTAGATGGTGTTTGGTCAATCCTCCATACTTGTTTGGCAAGTAACGCCAAGTTAAAGTTCTCAATATCCCGGAAACCTAGCCCACCTTCTTTCTTTGGAACACTCACTCTCTTCCAACTCAACCAGTGCATCGATCGTCTCCCCGTTCCTTTACTCCACTAATATTCACCAAAGAGTTTCTCAATGTCTTCACATACTCCTTTAGGATCCAAACTTAACTGATTATGAGAAGAGTATCACACTAACGTTTATATTCAATCTTTTTTTTTCTTATTATCAAACTTAACCAAAATTTTAGATTTTCTGGTTAAATTCGGACAATTTAGTTGTATTCGAGTAATTCTGGTTACTTTTTGGTTAATTCATATCATGCACAATTTTTTCAATTATATTAGATAGTTAATAATGGGATGTATCTAAAAAGGCAACGGATTATAATTTTTCTTCGCTTTAAAGAAACTAGGTCGTTGCCCGCGATTTCGCGGATATAAATATTTTGTGAAAAATTAAATATTATGTGTATAATTTTGAATAATAATCACAACTATAAAAAATAATCTTTTGACTTTAAATATTTTGAAAATCAAAAATCTTGATAATGCATAATCTTCACAGAATATTGAGATATAGTGATAATTCTATAAATTTATAAAGAAATTACTTAAATACATATTTATTTTAATTAAATATGATTAACTAATTGTATATCATAAAAATAATATATAATATTTTAAATAATGTGATGTCATTATTTTAGACATAAATATTTAATATTAATTAACGTGTGATTTAGTAATTTTATTATATCAAAATAACACGATTCTATTTTTATAAAAAAAAATTAGAACTTTGTTATCATAAATTGTAAAGGTTTCTTATACCACAAAAATACATATCATTATTTGTAAATAATTTTCTTTTAAAATGAATTTATGTTATATTTTTCATCTTGGACCTTATCAACTTTAGAACTTATCATCTATATTGATATTCATTCAGTTTGTCTTCATGTTATAAAAAGACGTGAAACTAATTAAATAACATTCATTGTAATACGTAAAACACATATATTTCAACAAAAAAATAAAATAAGTAAAAGTATAAAATAACAAAGAATACAACAAATAAGTTTTATTATTTTTCACTAGTGTTTTATTTATGTATCATATGTATTTATATGTATCTATTCTATATTAATATAATGTAATATATGATATTTAATTGTTTCAAAAAATAAATTATGTTAATTCATCTATCTTTTAAATATTTAATTTTTTTTTTTGGTAATATAGATTAGATTAGGTTATTCTAGGATTAGTTTTCTTTTTAAAACTTAAATTAAATAAATAAAAATTCAAATACCAACAACCAATCAAATTAAGAGAATTAATTCTAAACTTCACCTATAAATGACACATAAAGAAAATCTAATTAAGTGACTTCTCAATTAATATATAGGAGAATGTTTACAGTTAGTCGAACCATTTTTAAAGAAGTTTGACAGTGGGAATGCACACTTGAGTATCTTAACAATAAAATATCTTTTTATTATCTATTATTTGTCTATCTGAAATTAATTTTAAAAATAAAATTAACCATCAAAAACTTGATATATATCTTTATAGTATATAAAGAAGTTTTTAGAGTATTTTATTTGAGATACATGTTCTCATATTTTTGTCTTTCCTACCCACTTTTTGATTTTTTAATTATTGATTTGTTGAGATACTTTGGTCAAGAGAAACCTATGTTAGAGGTGTTTAAGAACAATCTTGATGAAAGTTTCTCAACATAAAATTCTCAATATATATATATATATATATGTGTGTATGTATATATAAATGTTAATATTTCGTTATGAATATCTCAAAAATATGGAAAACCACCGAAAATATCTAAATACAAATTTTTCTATTGGGTTTCTCATAATTCTGAATACTCATAATTAAATACTAATATATATATATATATATATATATATATATATATATATATATATACCATATATATTATTTGAGAAACATTACAAATTCTTTTTGTAGCCACATGTCATCATTAGAATGATTCTTAGAATCATTAGAGAAATATGTTGGTCCATCTAATTATATAATAAGCTTTTTATTAAACTAACAATAAATTCATCATTAATGTACTTTATTATTTTCTTAAATAAAATTTACGAAATTGCCTAATGTGGCTAAAGTATATATGATAATTAATGATTTTGAATAGTAAAGATTTGATAAAAAATAGTGTATCTTCTATCATATTTGTTTAATTTTAAACTATTAAATAAATTAAACAACCACAATAAACATATAATAAAAATTTAGATTTTTATGTATATGTTATATTTTGAATTTTTACAAACGGCTATAAATTACTAAAACTGTTAAAAGTCTCACATTCAATTTTTATGATCCATGGTTTAAAATTCTTGTCATGACAAAATACAAATGATTACAAAAATTATATAATTAAAAAGTCTAATTTAATTAATTACTAAGATTAATATATATATCGTTTTAAATTAAACTATAAACCATATAAAATACAATATTTTAGTTTCAAAATTTACTTTGAACAATTTTTTTGATAAAAGTTTTGAACGATCATTGACAACTTATTTTTTTTTAAATTCTAAATTACTAAAACTATTAATCCCACAATAAAAATTTTGTTATCAGTAATTTAAATTTTTTTCTATAAAATATACAAATGATCAAAAAACTATATGAGTAGAAATCATAATTTAATAGACATTAATATTAAAAATATACTAAAATATATTATCTATATTAGTATCATTTAAATTTAATAACATATCCTATCAAATATAAAAAATATATTTTTTGAATTAATAAAATTGATTTATATGTTCGCACCAATTTAATTATATATTTAATAGTTACTGACTTTTAATTATTTAATATATATTTATTATTTCATAATATGTAAAAATATTTAATACATAAAATAATTTATCCTACTATATAAAAGAGACTAAATTCAAGGCTTTTGGGACTATCCACCTCAGCCAAAATATTCTCATCCAAAAAGAATTAGAAATAAATGTCATTTAGAAGATAATTAACTAATATACGACTTTTGATATTTCTAAAAATTTCAAATTTGTAACTGCTAATTTATTAATAGAATCATATATCTATATTGAATTATGTTCTATTTTTAATCGTTAGACTTCAAGGGTAAATAAATTATTAATTTATAATATATATAGTTTATAACTTTATATTGTAGTTATAAATAAAGAGAAAATAACCGGGGAGGGTGAAGAAGCTCATGTAAAATTATATAATTAAAATGGTAAAATGGTGAGTATGATGAGGTGAATCTAAGAAAATTTGCTGTACAAATTATGGTGCTTTATTTGTCCATTATAATGATTTAAAATAAAATATATATTCACATAAATAAGTCAATATTTGTTGTTTTTTTTTTGGTAAGATGTTAAGATTATCATTTTCTGAAAGGTTACACTGTTGTTTTTAAACAACTTATTACATCAAGGAAACAAAAACAACCAACAACAACTCAAAGTAAAAAAAGTCTTAAGGAGGTCTTATACAAGAAAGATAAAAAGAAGTAGAGAAGAAGAGAAAGAAGAACTTGCCGGGTAAGAGGGAAGACGGTCACACATCATACGGTCGAGAGAGGCAAAGATGACTGATGAAGGTGAGGAGACAGCTGTGAACACACGAGCATTACGCTCTTTCCACAGCAGGTAGATGGCTGACTGAAAGTAGAGCTTGATGACTGGAGTAGCATGCGCATCTGCGTTGACGCGAGGTTGATTGATCCAGGCTGCAACAGAGTGTAGATCAGCCTGAGGAGAAATCCAAACTTCAGCAGCAAAAGGCTCCTATATCAAGCGAGAGAAAGAGCACTCAAAGAAGAGATGATGGTGAGTCTCTATTTCCAGATTACAAAGGACGCACGTTCCGAAGACATTTAACCCCCAACGCCTCAAGCGATCCTTGGTTGGCAGTCTTCTCCGCAAAGCCAGCCATGATATAAACGCATTACGTGGAATATGTTCCTTGAACCAAATAGTCTTGTGCCAATATTTATTGTTGATAGTGTTTATATTCTTTTCTGACATTAGTATCCATATTTTTTTAGTAAACTGATCCAAAGAGATTAGTTTGTGGAGCTAACCAAACGAGGATTATAGTGTTTATTTTGGAAAAAGTAATAGGTTGAATGATAGATGGTGTGCGTGCTTTTTCACATGAAAATCTGCACATATATTAAAATTGTAAGATTTGAATCATAGAGAAAATATAGTGTATATGACTGAAGTTGGTCCATTCGGAAACTAAAGATGGTTAAAATTCTTCTTTGTCAAAATGCGTAGATGTGAATCTTATATGAATAGAGTTCTCCATTGCTTATAGCAGTGTAATAAACTCCGTGTGTAAAGGAGAAAAAATGTGTTAATCGTACTATATATAACATTATTTTAAAATTTCAAAAAGTTTATGTCACATACAAAAAACCATCAATAAAAAATATAATTCTCCATCTACAACAAGAAAAATGAAAAATTATAAACATATAAATTTAAATTAAGAAAAACTAACATTGGAAAAAACAAGAAGTTAATGTAAAAGAAAAAAACCGAAAAATAATATTATAAATAAAATAAATTTATAAGACACGATCCGCGCGAAGCGCAGAAAAAATCTCTAGTATATATAATGTTGATCCCGTGCAAGGCGCGGATCTTAACCTAGTATACATATATATATATATATTAATAATCTCGTCTTAACAACTCTCCATTAGAATTTTTTTTAAGTACGTGAATCTTCATTAACAAAGTAATGATACAAGAGATACAATAGGTTATGTAGAAATCAAATCTTAGTGAATTTAACGAAGCTAATAAACATAGCAGATGTGACTAAGAGAACCACAAAAAAGGTAAAAACAAAACCCTCTTAGAACAATAAAATGTTTGAACGGAGATCAAAGCTTTAGCTAGATAAAATAACAGTGCAAGCTATTAGGTTTCAGTAGACCTCAAAATAGTAATGATGCCCATGTATGCAATAAACAAACAGAGATCATTGGAGGTTTCAACCGGAGAACAGTCTTGGATCCGCGACTGTCCCGAAGGCGACTCGGAACGGGTGATAGGAAAAGCAAGGGAGACCAAGCCTAGGTCCGGCTATCCAAACCCGATGGAGTCCACTCCAAACGTTGTATCCAGAAGACGAGAAGCCGAGTCCCTGGGAATTCAAACTGACGAGGAGAAACCGAGAGAAGAAGAGCTGATGAGGAGCAAACTGATGGAAGCCGAGGTTAACGGTTGAGCTCCGGTCCCATCCAGAGAGCAGCGCACAGAGAGGTTGGCTTCATAGCATCAGTACGACAAGTATCGGCGAGAGACTTCCTTCTGAAACATGAGTCGCATAGGAGACACATGCTCTTATCAGCAGGCGGAGGAGGATGCACGACCCGGGTATGGTGTGCCGACGGAAGAGAGAGACGACACGAAACTCTAGACCATCTTGAACCATCGATAAGATCCCACTCAAAAATCGCCATGGAAGCTGCTCGGATATCGGAAGAGGTCCCCGACAAGGTCCTCAGACTCGCGATTTCATCTCGGAACAAGAGTACAAGATGGGGGAGCTCTTACTTACGCAACTGATAGTGGAGGCAAGAGAAACCAGATGAGGCAGCGAAAGGACCGTTGAGGAAGATGCAGAGACAATATTCGAACCGGGCGAACCTCAGACGTATATCTGACCCAGATCCAAAGAAATACAAACCCTAGATCTACCAAACAAACGATGCCTCCTACAAAAAACCTAACAAGCACAACCTTGCTTTCTCACTCCAGAGACACTGGGGACACACCCATATGTCTATTTGGACACCAGATCTGGCCTCGCTCTCTCTCCGGTGACACTTAGATGCACCCAGATGTCGATTTGGATGCCGGATCCGGCGAGAACCAGAGAAAGAAAACAAAGTGGAAGTGAGAAGCATGTAGCACTTACGAGAGGAAGAGAAATTAAATAAGCGGAGAGACTAGGGTTGGGGGACCAATGGAAATAGGTCCATCGCCGGCCATCTGAGGGAAGCATAGGAGAAACGCCGAAGAGAGAAAAATTGCTTCTCTCACCTCCCTCTCCTCCCCATTAGAGTTGCTCTAATTCATCTACAAAAACGGGTATGTAACTAGGTACAAACTAAAATATAGCAAGACAAATGTCAGAGACAAATTGATTTAACTTGACCATATTGTTCCTAATCAGTGCCGGCCCATTGAATGTGAGGCCCAGAAGCTAAAAAAATTTGAGGGCCGTGGTATTATCAACGTTCAAAAGATTTTGATGGGAAGGAGGTTCGAAGTCATCACCTATAGACTATACACACCATAACTACCACTAAGCTACGGACAATTTATTATAATTCTACGGCCGGTAAAACATATATATTTTTTTGGGCCGGAAGCTGGAACTTCCTATGCTTGGTATCAGGGCCGCTACTGTTCCTAATACAAAACTGTACACTTGTTCAAAGTCCTGAAAGACTCATAAGCAACGCAGGAACAAAATAAATATCATTTGATTTGGTCAGAATATTACCAAATCTCAAAATGCATAAAATGGCGACAAAAAGAAAGAACAAGGACCAAAAAAAAGTACACGTGGCATCCACAGACGTCCTTTCTTCAGTTTCAACAAAAAGCCCATGATGGCCCCACAAGGTCCCGCGTAAATCTCGGTCTAAATCTGAAGAGACGCATCAAAGATCCGTAGGAACCGATTCGTTAATTAGCGAACGTATAAATACAGACAAAACCGTAGTGCACTCTCTTTACTTCCTTTCGTGAGTTAACCTAAAAACGAAAAAAATAGAAAATAAAAAATAAAAAATAAAAAAGATATATATCGCAGAAATTTGGAAACACACAAAATCTCTCGCTGTCTTGCACACACACGCGAAAAAACCCTAAATATCAGCGGTATGGCGGCGGCATCTGGAACTGCCCCCACGACGGCGATGGTCGATCAAGCCCCTAATCAACCAGCGGTCCCTACTGTGACTCAGGTAGCCGCCGCGGCGGCACCAGCTGTGGAAGCGTTGCAAACGCACCCTAACTCGTCTCTCTACGTTGGAGATTTGGACAAAAGTGTCAACGAGGCGCATCTCTTGGATCTCTTCAACCAAGTGGCTCCTGTCCAAACAGTTAGGGTTTGTCGCGACTTGACTCATCGCTCTCTCGGATACGCTTACGTCAACTTCGCTAACCCTAATGATGGTATATAATAAAATATTCTTATTATTGTATGATTAATTATTTGTTGCATATTCGTTAGAAAAGTTATGATATTTTCTTGTTACAGCGATGCGAGCGATGGATACTCTCAACTACACACCGATCAAAGACAGACCCATAAGGATCATGCGTTCGAACCGTGACCCGAGCACGAGACTTAGCGGGAAAGGCAATGTTTTCATCAAAAACCTAGACGTATCTATCGATAACAAAGATCTCTACGATACGTTCTCGACCTTCGGGACCATTCTCTCTTGCAAGGTGGAGATGACCTTGTCGGGAAGGTCTAGAGGGTACGGATTTGTTCAGTTTGAAAAAGAGGAAACCGCTCAGGCTGCTATAGAGAAGCTTAACGGAATGCTTCTTAATGATAAGAAAGTCTTTGTTGGACTTTTTGTCCGACGTCAGGACCGTACTCGGTCCGAGAATCGTGCGCTCCCACGTTTCACTAATGTGTACGTGAAGAATCTTCCTAAAGAGATTGATGATGGTGAGCTTAAGAAGACGTTTGGGAAGTATGGAGATATATCGAGTGCGGTTGTGATGAAAGATGAGAGTGGGAGCTCGAAGTGTTTTGGGTTTGTGAATTACGAGAAATCTGAGGACGCTGCGGTTGCGGTTGAGAAGATGAATGGTATTAGTCTTGGGGAGAATGTGTTGTTCGTTGGGAAGGCGCAGAAGAAGTCTGAGAGGGAAGAGGAGTTGAAGAGAAAGCATGAGCAAGAGAAGTTGCAAGGATCAAATCTGTATGTGAAGAATCTTGATGATAGTGTGGATGATGAGAAGCTTAAGGAGATGTTCTCTGAGTATGGGAACGTGACATCGAGCAAGGTTTTGTTCTTGATCCTTAAAATACATATTTTAACGATTCATTAGTTAGTTTAGTGCTACATCGGTTGCCTAAGGTGTTTTGTTCTTGATCCCTAAGATACATGCCTGTTCTAACGATTCATTGGTTTAATTTTTCTTTGGGAACGTGTTTAGGTTATGATAAACTCAGGAGGTTTGAGTAGAGGGTTTGGTTTTGTTGCGTATTCTATTCCTGAAGAAGCTTCAAAAGCTGTAAGTTCATAATCTTTCTACATATTCACACTTTTGTTTTAATCTTAATGGTTTTTATTGGGGATGATGATTATACAGATGAATGAAATGAATGGGAAGATGATAGGAATGAAACCCCTTTACGTTGCTTTGGCTCAACGCAAGGAAGAGAGAAGGAACCACCTTCAGGTTCTTATATACTTCTCTCAATCTTTCTCTCTCTCTCTGAACTGTATGATTTGTATTGTTATACATTTTTGATGTTTTCATTTGTTTCATTCAGACCAAGTTCTCTAATATGAGAACGAATGGGACAATGACTCCAATTCCAATGCCTGGGTTCCATCATCACCCAGCAGGAGGGGCAATGGCAGGACCACCACATCATCAAATGTACAGAGGCCAGAACGGTCAAGGTCTGATGCCGTCACAGCCTATGGGATATGGCTACCAACTTCAGTTCATGCCTCGTCCGAGGTCTGGCCCGGCTAACTTTGTGATGCCTTACCCTCTTCATAGGCAAAACCAGCATGGTCCGCGGGTTGGGTTTAGGCGTGGCACTACTAACATGCAGCAGCAGCAGCACTTCCAGCAACAACAGGTATGTAATGTTAAACCTGATCATTTATATGGTTGTTTGAAAGTTTGTCATCTTAAAATTGGTTGTTATTTTGAACTATCATATTATGCAGCAAAACACAAGCTCGGGAATGAGATACTTGGGAGGTGCAGGCAACATGAGAGGTATGGAAGTAGCTGTTCCACAAGGCATGATCTCTTTGCCTTTAGGTGCATCTGCAATCTCCCAAAATGCTTCTCAAGCCCTACAGGAGCCATCACCACTTCCCATTTCTAAGCTCACTTCTGCCTTGGCTCTGGCTAGCCCCGCCAAGCACCCACAGGTATTGACTTATCCGAGACATAGACTAGGTGAACATTTCGTTCCAATGCAAAGCTAACTTAAGTAATTGATGACAGATGCTTGGGGAGCAGCTCTTCCCACTTGTGGAGAAGCAGGAGCCAGTGCATACTGCCAAAGTTACAGGGATGTTGCTGGAGATGGACCAAGCAGAGATCTTACACCTTCTCGAGGCACCTGAAGCTCTCAAGACCAAAGTGTCTGAGGCTTTGATTGCTCTCAGACTCTCTGCTAATCCACCAGCTGTGTCTTCTGCATGATGACCAGTTTGCTCCCTCTTAAAAAACTCTTAGGAACTCTCAGCTTAAACTAGTTATCTTGTTTTTTTTTTTTATGTTTGCAAGGTTGGTTTGTTTTGAGTTTTACTCATAACTTTCTTTGTCATTTGAGATTTTAACTCTTAGCACTTTATGTAGACTTTTTTTGGGCTACCTAATGATAGAACTCTATTGCACTATCTCTACTTTGTTGCAACTCATATTCCTTTGCATGTTCTCAAATAATCTGCAGCATGGTTATACGTAGGTCGAACTCTGATTATATGAAATCTGGATGTACCTTTCCCATCTAGTATTTGATATTAAGGATATGAGTTACTACACTATCGAAATTATTCTCTTAGTAAATAAACCATCTTAGAAAATATTATCTTGATTATCTACCACTTAAGTTTCAAATTCATATGAATGTTTGGGTACATTCTGTCAAGGATACATTGCATCCACTCAATGATACGATTGATCTCTCCCATTACTGCTTCAATATTATGCAACATTATGTGACAACCCGCCCCGTGGGAACTAACTGTCCCGTGGGCCCCAGGCTCACAGCGCTGTAGCGCACCGACCCCAACCCCTCCATTATGAGTTCTCTCTAACTCCATAATTAGGTTGTTGGTGAGCCTCGAACCCAGGACCTCACCCTTTAACAGCATTCCCACAGGACAAGCTGTCACCAATTGATCTGCATGATATACCAGTGGTCGCCGAGTACGAGGATGTTTTTGAGCCTTTGAAAGGGCCACTGATGTGTCGAGTTTTAACCCGATTATCTAACTGCAAGTGCACAGTAAAGTACGCAGTAGTAATGCGGGATCGAATCCACATGGACCGATGATCACACGTAGAGTTGCAGACAAGTTAATAGCTACAGCGAACAAAGATATAATTTTGATGGTTTTTATTTAATTTTCTTTAGTGTAACAAAACATAAACAAGCTGTAAAAAGATGATTTAAACGATTTGAAAACTATTTTAAAACAAACGTTGGGCATTGGGAATTCTCAGGGATTTCTTTTTAATCAAGATACAATTAATGGCAAACACAGAGATATATTAAGAACCGTCTAGAACTCAAACACGATATTAGAATTAACCTACTTCCGTAGCGCTAATTCTCTATGTTATAGAAATCTCCACACTAACTTCCGCTGAGTTTCAATTTCTAAACAAGCATTAAGAACAGGTTCAATATGTTCACAAAGCGCAATAACATCAACTTCCGAGGGTTAAGGACACTTTGCTCATCTAAAGTATTTTCGGAAGTTCAAACAATCACTTTCGGTGCATCAAACAATCTGAAATCATGAACTAAGTGATCAATTCAGTTCAAGCAGTAAGAAATCCATTAGATGAAGAACCAAAACGTAATCCCTTAGTCTACACACGTTTTATGAATCAAAACATCAAGAAATCCCCTATGAGAACCCCTAAACCCAACTAGATGACTACTCACACATAACTAAGCAAGAACAACACGATTTTAATGAAGAAAACATGATAAGATTGTATTAAAACAGAGGAAAAGTTCAGAAGATCTTCTCCAAATGGTTTTGAGATGAACTCCTTTACAAATCTTCACAAATCACACAAAACAAGTACAAAACTCTCAAATCTCTCTCAAGAACTTGTAAATCTCCTTCTTGGTCGCCCCTGGTCTTTTCTGAGTCTCAAAAGTCGAGTTCTTCTGTCTATTATTGAGGGGAGTGGGTAAAAAGGAGTGAAAAGCTCGTTTGTGCGTGTGGAGCCCGTAGAGCGTGGGATCGGTCGATCCACATGGACCGGATCGGTCGATCTAGTGCATGAAAGCGTTGGATCGGTCGATCCACATGTACCGGATCGGTCGATCTCACGTCCTGTGCGATCAATACTTCTCATTCGGTCCATTGTTCGGTCCATCTTGCTTCTGAATAAATCCCGAATGCGTTCTTTTCTTGCAAGCTATCTAGTAACCTGCATATTACACTTAAGAACACCAAAACGCATCAAATAGACCAAAACATTAATTAAAACCGACCATTTAATTTCTCCAAAACGAGTTTAAAACCGTTAAAAACACGGAATATCAACTCCCCCAGACTTGAATCTTTGCTTGTCCTCAAGTAAAGAGGATTAAAATTCGGGAGCTCACTAACCCTCAGTAGACCTTACCTTGTGATTTCGCTAACCACTTAAATCAGAGACTGTCAAGGCATTCGTTCCAAATCCCCACCAAGACCGCGCAAACCTTTCCATATTTCAGACCTGCAAGTCTCAGTTTCAAGTAATCAACTCTTTACATTCATTAAAAAGGGCGTGACCTTTCCACCAAAGATATCTCCATCAGGTATAACGTGCTTGGTGTTTGGGAGGCTGTTTTAGTGTTTAATTAGGTGAGGCTCAAGTGTTTGTGGGTATCAGCGATAACCAAAAATGCAAAACATTATGCAAAATCGCTGGAGAAACCGAGTATATTGATAACCACGTTTTCGAACTGCTCAAGTCTCAAATGATCAAAACCCAACAAATCTCAAACTCTAACCCCAAATTTAAACAACGCATCATCTCTGGTACACAAAATAAAAATAAAATGTCTAAATCAAATCTACTGAATGAGATATAAACACGAACTCTCTTTTTTTTTTTTTTTTTTTTTTTTTTTAATTATTAATTATTATTATTATTATTTTTTTTTTTTTTTTTAAGTTTCAGAACGAAAACTTATACAAACCGAAATCGAATATATACACTGCGATGCAATCACACACTTACAACACCCAATTTTTCTATTTACACCTCTAGACACACAGGTCCGTATCTAACCACCTAAATGTTCCGATCCTACCTAAGCAGTCGGATGAACCATGTCTACCCTAATCTCTCCATTGTTTTTGCACATGTATGCACATATAATCAGCGTGTAAGAATGCATGGAGATGAAATAAAAGGGTAAGGTGTAGGTGTAGGTGTGGTACCAAACTATTGATGAGTCTGGCCATTCAGGATTATTAAAGAGTGGTAAAATGTGGTAAAGAAAATCCTGAATGTGTATATGGTGTACGTTTCCTGATGTTGATTCCTGGTCAAAAGAAATTAAATTCGTTAATGGTCAAAAATAGTTGAGTCGATTACAATTCACCGAGACTTGATAAAAGATTTAAGGAGAGGTTGTTTGGTCAAGTGGTTCCTCGGTTTGTCTGCGCTAACAGTCCTGAAAAATGGCCAATATGAAATGTAATGCACAGCACACAAGGAAATAGTCTAATAATCATCACAGGGTCTGATAAAAATACGTAGAGTTTTTTTTTTTTTTTTTTTTTTTTTTTTTTAAAAACACAATCAAATCCGATAAAGTAAGAAAATAAAAGAAATAATAGCAATATGGTACATAAGTAGCATCCTCCCCCAGACTTACTTCACACCGTCTCGGTGTGAAAATAATTCCAAGAGAGATTACCGATCAGGCGTTGCGGTCAGTGCGCCTCTTCGAGCGCCTCTCCAATGCTCCATCATCATCAGAGTCCTCCGCTGCCTCAGGTCCAGCAGCGGTGTCGTGAGCGCCTGAGTCGTCATCGCTATCTCCAGAAACAGCTGGCTGTGATGCGCATCCCTTCTTAATGTTGCAGATTCCCTTCCACATCTTCAGCAGTATGGAGTTGTTGGTTTGATGGCTCTTGATGGACCAAGCGTTGATCTCAGCAGCGGATGCAGTAGCGGGAGGTGCTGGTGGCAGCATATACGGAGTGAAATCCGTGGGGAAAAGACTTTCCTCATCTTCCGGTTCCTCCTCTATATCATCATGTGGTGCCTGCTGGTGTGTCGATGATGATGCGACTCCTTTCTTCTTCAGTGTCGCGGGTCTGGTGCAGAGAGATGCAGGCGGTGGTAGAAATATGAGGGCACCTGGATCAGTCAGCTCGGTGATGGCGGTATCGGGTAGTTTGACAAATTGCTCTCTCCCTTGTGGGTCCTGGAACTGGTAGATATGAGGGGCTGACTTGTCGATGCTACCTCGCCAAGGGCCGGTGAGGTAGTGGCTGCTAATGAGTGCTCTCATGTCGAAAAAGTTCTGATGCATCCCCTTCTTATCCACCACTCTGTCAATAGGTGGAAGAAACACTCCACATTGCCTTAAGATCTGTGTGATAACCGCTCCAAACCCACATCTCTTCGTGTCTGAAACTTTGAAGTACGCAAGCTTCTCCGCGATCACAGCTCCTATGTTTATGTCCTTCCCGCTAACATAGGTAATGTCTGCGCCCTGAGGCCATAGGTGTCCAGCCCCGATGAATAGAAGAGCTAGCTCATCTTTTGTCACTGCAGCGGGTTCTGTCTTCCCATAGATAACACTGCTGATCACTCTCACTGCATATCGCAGAACAGGGCTACGAATTCTAGCTTGCTTGGCCTCTCGAGAGATGAAGTTTCCTGAAGCGATGAATTTCCAGAAATCATTGTGTTCCGGGAAGTCAGGAACACAAGATTGACGTCCTTTCCCGAACCCAAAGACGTCGCACAGCTGAAAGATGGTCATGGAGTGGAACTGCCTGTTCACAATGAAGGAGAACATTGCCTTATCAGCTATCGGGTTATCCTCGTCAGGATGGTAGAGGCGGGCTGATGCGAGGAACTGCCTGGTCAAATCAGCATAGCAATCACAGTGGAGATCGAAGATGTACCCCAGGTCAATCTTCTCGAACAAGGCTTCAATATCCTCGGTTATCCCCAATGCATCTGTAGTGTCTCTGTGAGCGAAGCGCGACGGACATATTTCCACTCCCCTCATCTGCTCGTAGAAATCATCATCATGTATATCCCACTGCTGGGTTATCTCTCGATTCGCAGGATGAGACCTATCCGTCTTTCGGAAATTGGCCTTTGTGCTGAGCCTAGCAGTCTGTACCGAGGAGCTCCCATGCTCACCCTGCTTCTTCTGTCTCTTAGGCATTATCTGTGTCTTGATGAAAACTGATGGTAGAAATGGATAGAGCTTGAAAAACTAATGAGTTTAGCACCAAGAATTACAAAAATCGGATGAGAAATGAATGAAATCGAATTGGTTGTTCTTGAGAGGTTTGAGAGAGTTTGAGAGGAGAGGAAGATGAAATTATGAGTGTTTTGATCGAATTTTCGCGAGTTGGGTGTTTGTATGGGTGTTTTCCGGTTTAAACTAAGTGAAATTAAACCGGACAATACCTACTTTAGATCGACCGATCTGTTTCACCCGGATCGACCGATCTGTTTCATCCGATCGACCGATCTGTTTCACCCGGATCGACCGGTCTGTTACTGAGATCGACCGTTCTGTTTAACCTGGATCGACCGATCTGTTACTGATCGTGATACATGCCTGAAAATCATCTAAAAACACAACCAAAAATCAATTCACACAAGAAAATATAATCACAAAAGAGAAAGAAAATCAAACCATGTGGGTTGCCTCCCACTCAGCGCTTGTTTAAAGTCGCGAGCTTGACTATTTTGTTGTCCTTAGGCGAGATCGGGTTCCGATAAAGGAATG
Source organism: Brassica napus (assembly GCF_020379485.1). Taxonomy (NCBI): domain Eukaryota; kingdom Viridiplantae; phylum Streptophyta; class Magnoliopsida; order Brassicales; family Brassicaceae; genus Brassica; species Brassica napus. The sequence continues at coordinate 22,160,657 of NC_063445.1, read as the reverse complement.
TTGGTTCCTTCTTCGGGTTTTGCATCTGTGAAGTAAGGTTTTAGCCTCTGCCCATTGACTGTGAACTTCCTCCCATTCTCTTCCAAGACAACAGCTCCATAAGGTCTAACCTCTGTGATGGTGAAAGGTCCGGACCAACGAGACTTAAGCTTTCCAGGAAATAGCTTGAGTCTAGAGTTGAACAGAAGGACTTTGTCTCCAGCAGTGAAGTCTCTCGGGATTATCTTTCTGTCATGCCACGCCTTAGTTCTTTCCTTGTAGATTTTGGTGTTCTCATAGGCGTTCAACCGAATCTCGTCCAGCTCGTTCAACTGAACCATCCTCCTTTCTGCAGCGGTTTTAATGTCGAAGTTCATCAACTTCGTTGCCCAAAAACCACTGTACTCCAATTCCACAGGTAGGTGACAAGACTTTCCATAGACCAGATTAAAAGGAGTGGTGCCCAAGGGAGTCTTGTAGGCGGTTCTATACGCCCATAAGGCGTCATCAAGCTTCACAGCCCAGTCTTTCCTTGTTTTGCCTACAGCCTTCTCCAAAATCCCTTTGATTTCTCGGTTCGATATTTCAACCTGCCCACTTGTCTGAGGATGATAAGGTGTAGCTACCTTATGCTTTACTCCATGTTTCTTCAGCAGTTTATCGAACGTCTTGTTGATGAAGTGAGAGCCTCCATCACTAATAACCACTCTCGGGATCCCGAATCTTGGAAAAATGACTGTCTTGAACATTTTCTTGACAACACTAGAGTCATTTGTCTTGCTGGCTACTGCTTCCACCCACTTGGAGACATAATCAACCGCAACCAGGATGTACTCATTTCCATAAGAAGATGGGAAAGGGCCCATAAAATCAATTCCCCATACATCAAAAACTTCAACTTCAAGGATGAAATTTTGGGGCATCTCATTTCTCTTACTGATGTTGCCCTTCCGCTGACATGCATCACACTTTGAGACAAACTCATGGGCGTCTCTGAAAAGTGTAGGCCACCAGTAACCAGCCTGCAGGACCTTAGAAACCGTCTTGAATGTTGCAAAATGGCCTGCGTATTCTGAACTGTGGCAGTGGAAAAGAATCCCTTGCATCTCATTCTCCAGAACACATCTCCTGAATAAACCATCTGAGCATCTCTTGTAGAGGAAGGGATCATCCCAGTAGTAGTGGTTCACATCTCTCATGAACTTCTTCCTCTCATACCCCTTCAGGTTCGGTGGTTCAATTCCAGCACATAGGTAGTTTGCAAAGTCTGCAAACCATGGGAGATCATCCTGAATTTGTCTCATGACACAGCAATCAGCCTGATCCAAATACTCATCTTCCAGCAAGGTGATCACATAGACATTCTCCTCGGGTAATGTATCATCCAGTGGTGTTTCAGCTTCCACTCTCATTCGGGAAAGATGATCTGCCACTCCATTTTCTGCTCCTCTCTTGTCTCTGATCTCAATATCAAACTCCTGTAGCAGTAAGATCCACCTTAAGAGTCTCGGTTTAGCATCTTTTTTCGTCATCAGGTACTTCAAGGCTGCATGATCTGTGTGCACAATTACTTTCGAGCCCACCAAATAGGACCTGAACTTCTCGAAAGCATAAACTACTGCCAGCAACTCCTTCTCAGTGGTAGCATACTTGATTTGAGCATCATCAAGCGTTCGGCTGGCATAATAGATCACATGGAGTTTCTTGTCTTTTCTCTGCCCCAAAACAGCTCCAATCGCGTAATCACTTGCGTCACACATTATTTCAAATGGCAAGTCCCAATCTGGTGGCTGCACAATGGGAGCACTGACTAGAGACTTCTTGAGAATCTGAAACGCAGCGAGGCAGTCAGCATCAAAAACAAACTTCGCTTCTTTGCACAGCAGACGGGTGAGTGGCCTCGCTATCATAGAGAAGTCTTTGATAAACCTCCTGTAGAAACCGGCATGTCCCAGAAAACTCCGAATATCCCTCACTGTCCTAGGAGGCTGTAGGCTGGTCATAACTTCAATCTTTGCTTTGTCAACCTCGATACCCTGCTCTGATATCCTGTGACCCAAAACAATGCCATCTTTCACCATGAAATGGCACTTCTCCCAATTTAGCACCAAGTTCTTCTCCTCACATCTTTCCAGCACCTTGCACAGATTAGCAAGGCAGTCGGTAAATGAAGAACCGTAGACTGAGAAATCGTCCATAAAAACCTCCATAATGTCCTCAATAAGATCAGTAAAGATCGACATCATGCATCTCTGGAAAGTGGCAGGAGCATTGCACAATCCGAAGGGCATTCTCCTGTAGGCAAAAGTACCGTATGGACAGGTGAATGTTGTCTTCTCTTGGTCCTCTGGATGAATGGGTATCTGAAAGAACCCGGAGTAGCCATCGAGAAAACAGTAGTAGGGGTGGTTGGCTAGTCTTTCCAGCATCTGGTCAATGAAAGGAAGTGGGAAGTGGTCCTTCCTTGTGGCTGAGTTTAGCTTCCTGTAGTCAATGCACATCCTATGCCCTGTGACTGTTCTGGTAGGAATCAGCTCAGCTTTCTCATTTGTGATGACAGTGATGCCACCCTTCTTAGGAACCACATGAACCGGGCTCACCCAAGTGCTGTCTGAAATTGGGTAGATCACCCCTGCACTCAACAGCTTTAGAATCTCCTTTTTCACAACTTCCATCAGTTTGGGATTCAGTCTTCGCTGGTGCTCTATGGACGTCTTTGACTCATCCTCCAAGTGAATCTTGTGCATGCAAAGATCTGGAGAAATACCTGTAATATCATCCAAAGAGTACCCCAATGCTTTTCTATACTTTCGCAATTTTGAAAGAAGCAAAGCGGTCTCCACATTATTCAGGTTAGCACAAATAATAACAGGATATGTGGAATTCGGTCCCAAGAATGCATACCTCAGCCCAGCTGGGAGGGCTTTAAGTTCCACCTTTGGAGCATTCTCCTCACTCCAATCTGGTTGGGAGGATGACGGTTTGACGGTTTTATCGGTGCCTGAGTCTTCAAGGCTGACATAGGCGACATGCTTCTCAATCGGTGAGGCTGAATCCAAAATCTCAGAAAATCCAACCACTTCTTGGTTCATGAACCCGAACTCACTCTCCCTTTGGGTCAATGCGACTTGTAGAGGATCATCAGTGTGCAACTCTTCATCCATTTCCTCCACCAGTTCAGTCAATGTATCAACCCAGAAAGTCTGTCCATCAATAGTCGGATTTTTCAGCACCTTCTCCACATTGTATCTCATCGCCATGTCTCCTAGACGTAAGTCTATATGCCCATTCTGTACATCAATCATGGCTCCAGCAGTAGCTAAAAACGGTCTGCCCAAAATGAGAGGATCTTTAGGTTCCTCTTCCAGCTCCAGAACTACAAAATCGGTAAGCACATATCCCTTTCCAACACCAACAGGGATGTTTTCTAGTACACCGACTGGTCTTCGCACTGATCGGTCAGCAAGGACCAAGGAGATCCTTGTAGGTTTGTAGTTCGTCATGCCTAGCCTCTCAGAGACAGAGAAAGGCATTAGGCTCACTCCTGAACCCAGATCGCAGAGACTCCTCTCAAAGGTAAGTGATCCAATGCGGCATGGTAGAACAAATGCTCCGGGATCTTCACGCTTTTTAGGCATGACATTTTGTAGAACTGCGCTACATTCCTCATTGAGCATCAACACACCACGCTCTAGGCTCATCTTATCGGTAAGAATCTCCTTCATGTACCTTTTAAGAGAAGGTACCATCTTCACCGCTTCAACGAATGGCAATCTCACATGTAACTCCCCAACAAGGTTCTTTAGCTTCTCGTACTCACGTTCTTTGATCTTCTGCCTTGGTCTGGATGGGTATGGAGCCTTAGGAACATAAGCAGGAGGCGCCACATACACCTCTTCAGGTTCAGAGGAATTTGGCTTTGTTGACACGGGATCGGTCGATCCAGATGGACCGGATCGGTCGATCTCCTTCCCCTTGGATCGGTCGATCTGTTCTTGAGATCGGTCGATCTCTTTCTCATTCGATCCCTCAATCGTTTTTCCACTCCTAAGTGTTACAGCATTCACAAACTCCTTGGGATTCGTCTCTGACTTCCCTGGTAGAAATCCAGGTGCTGTTCTGCTGCTGGAGGCGGTTTGAGCAACTTGCTTTTCCAAAACTTTCAAATGGGTGTTCAAAGTTTCAAACTTCCCATTAAGCTCTCCATACATGTTATCCACCTTGGTGTTTATCTCTGCAGTGCTATTCTTCTGACCTTCTAGCACCATTTGCAGCATCTTCTTAATTTCGTTATCCTGAGAAGACTGTGACGAAGAGGCATTCCCTTGATTCTGGTAGTTGTTGTACTGCTGCCTTTGCTGAAATCCTGAGTTGCCCGAGTTGTTCCCCTGATATTGATTTCTGTTCTGATATCCTTGGTTGAACACACTCTGGTTCTGATTCTGGTTCTGCCTATTTCCTGCCTGAGGGTAGGACTGATGTTGTGGATTCTCCACATTGTTGCTCCGGTAAGACAGATTATTTTGCTGATTTTGACTCCATCCAAGGTTCTGATTGTAGCCTCTGTTGTAGTTTCCTTGACCACCAATGTAGTTCACATCAGCTTGCATATCATCTGAATCATCACCAACAATTTCTTGTGAGGAACGATAGCCTTGCTCCTCCACAAATTTCACAGATTTCTGATCTCTCTTGAGAAGCATCTCAATCTTGGCATTCAGCTCATCTATCTTCTTGGATTCATAACCAACACCCTTCTGGCTGGTGTCAAACCTTGACTTGCGGTTTGCTTTGCTGGATGACAGGTTGTTCAGCAAGGTGTAAGCTTCTTCAACAGTCTTGGTCATGAAATCACCATTACTTGCTGTGTCCATGGCATCTTGACTCTCTTCATGAACTCCATTATAGAAAATGTTCAGCAAGCTCACATCAGTGTAACCATGGTGAGGGCAGTCCTGTGTGTACTCCTTGAAACGCTCCCAAGCCTCATGAAAGCTTTCTGAATCAAGCTGCTGAAAGCTTCCAATTCTGCTTCTCAGATATGTGGACCTTGACTTGGTGAAGAAATGCTGTAGAAAAGCAGCTCTTGTCTCTTCCCATGTAGTAAGAGATCCTGGAGGGATGGACTTTAACCATCTGATAGCTTTATCAGCTAAGGAAAACGGGAACAACCTGCATTTCAAAGCGCCTTGAGGAACTCCATTATGTCTGCTGGTGTCACAGACTCGCTCAAAATGCTCCAAGTGATACATCGGGTCCTCAGACGGGTTTCCATGAAACGGATTTTTCTCCACCAAATTAATGAGACCAGTCTTGATCTCAAAGTCTCTTCTCTCAATGGGAGGTGGGCGAATCCCAGAACGATCGGCATAGAATGCATCTGGTGTATCATAATGTGCAAGCGTCATCCTAGGCATGCCATAGTCTCCAGCCTGTTGTCTTGCAGCTACACCAGCCTGCTGATTATCACCAGCATTGTTGCCTTCTCGTTCATTTACAGGAATTGGATTTTGCGGGTTGTCCTGAAACTGGTCTTCTTGGTGTTCAGCCATTTCAACCTCTTCAGCGGACTCAAGTCTTTTCTTTTTCACTTGTCTCTCTAGGCGGCCGAGCTCTAACTCCAAAGGTATTAAATTCGATGATCCTTTGCTTCTAGTATGAAATCCGCTCATTCACCTGAAAACACAAACAGAAAGAGAAAGACAGAAACATTAGACAAAATAAAAAAAATGCTATAGTCTTAAACTGATCATTAACTCTAGGGTGACCAAATGGTCCCCGGCAACGGCGCCAAAAACTTGATGTGTCGAGTTTTAACCCGATTATCTAACTGCAAGTGCACAGTAAAGTACGCAGTAGTAATGCGGGATCGAATCCACAGGGACCGATGATCACACGTAGAGTTGCAGACAAGTTAATAGCTACAGCGAACAAAGATATAATTTTGATGGTTTTTATTTAATTTTCTTTAGTGTCACAAAACATAAACAAGCTGTAAAAAGATGATTTAAACGATTTGAAAACTATTTTAAAACAAACGTTGGGCATTGGGAATTCTCAGGGATTTCTTTTTAATCAAGATACAATTAATGGCAGACACAGGGATATATTAAGAACCGTCTAGAACTCAAACACGATATTAGAATTAACCTACTTCCGTAGCGCTAATTCTCTATGTTATAGAAATCTCCACACTAACTTCCGCTGAGTTTCAATTTCTAAACAAGCATTAAGAACAGGTTCAATATGTTCACAAAGCGCAATAACATCAACTTCCGAGGGTTAAGGACACTTTGCTCATCTAAAGTATTTTCGGAAGTTCAAACAATCACTTTCGGTGCATCAAACAATCTGAAATCATGAACTAAGTGATCAATTCAGTTCAAGCAGTAAGAAATCCATTAGATGAAGAACCAAAACGTAATCCCTTAGTCTACACACGTTTTATGAATCAAAACATCAAGAAATCCCCTATGAGAACCCCTAAACCCAACTAGATGACTACTCACACATAACTAAGCAAGAACAACACGATTTTGATGAAGAAAACATGATAAGATTGTATTAAAACAGAGTAAAGTTCAGAAGATCTTCTCCAAATGGTTTTGAGATGAACTCCTTTACAAATCTTCACAAATCACACAAAACAAGTACAAAACTCTCAAATCTCTCTCAAGAACTTGTAAATCTCCTTCTTGGTCGCCCCTGGTCTTTTCTGAGTCTCAAAAGTCGAGTTCTTCTGTCTATTATTGAGGGGAGTGGGTAAAAAGGAGTGAAAAGCTCGTTTGTGCGTGTGGAGCCCGTAGAGCGTGGGATCGGTCGATCCACATGGACCGGATCGGTCGATCTAGTGCATGAAAGCGTTGGATCGGTCGATCCACATGTACCGGATCGGTCGATCTCACGTCCTGTGCGATCAATACTTCTCATTCGGTCCATTGTTCGGTCCATCTTGCTTCTGAATAAATCCCGAATGCGTTCTTTTCTTGCAAGCTATCTAGTAACCTGCATATTACACTTAAGAACACCAAAACGCATCAAATAGACCAAAACATTAATTAAAACCGACCATTTAATTTCTCCAAAACGAGTTTAAAACCGTTAAAAACACGGAATATCAGCCACCACCAGCTAGAGCGGACGTACTTACAATAGAAGTAGAGCCAGGAGCAGCACCAATTTCACGAGCTCCATACCGTCTCGCACCAACTGAGATGGCAGAGTTAAAGAAGCAGTTGGAGGAGCTATCTGATAAGGGGTTTATCAGGCCGAGTACGTCATCGTGGGGAGCACCAGTGTTGTTTGTGAAGAAGAAAGATGGGAGTTTCAGACTTTGTATAGATTATAGAGGTTTGAACAAAGTGACCATCAAGAATAAGTACCCGCTCCCGCGTATCGACGAGTTGTTGGACCAGTTGCAGGGAGCTTCATGGTTCCCTAAGATTGACTTGGCATCGGGATACCACCAGATTGCGATAGCTGAGGGAGATGTGCGGAAGACGGCATTCCGTACCCGTTATGGACATTACGAGTTTGTGGTGATGCCATTTGGGTTGACGAACGCACCAGCCGTGTTCATGAAGCTTATGTATGATGTATTCCGTGAGCACTTGGATAAGTGTGTGATCGTTTTCATAGATGACATCTTGGTTTATTCTTGGAGTATAGAAGAGCATGCTGAACATTTGCGGATTGTGTTGGGTAAGCTTCGGGAACATCAGTTATTTGCCAAGCTGAGTAAGTGTAGCTTTTGGCAGAAGAAAATTGGATTTTTGGGTCACGTGGTTTCAGAAGCAGGAGTTGCCGTAGATCAGGAGAAGATTAGCGATTTTTGGGTCACGTGGTTTCAGAAGCAGGAGTTGCCGTAGATCAGGAGAAGATTAGCGTCATTTCAGAGTTGCCGACACCTAAGAATGCAACAGAGATCCACAGTTTTCTCGGTTTGGCAGGATACTACAGAAAGTATGTCAACAATTTTGCTAGCATTGCAAAGCCAATGACACGGCTAACAGGAAAAGACACCGAGTTTGATTGGACAGAGGAATGTTCGGGGAGTTTCACTGAGTTGAAGCGACAACTGACCCATGCGCCAGTTTTGGTACTCCCGAGGCCAGGGATACCATATGATGTTTACACTGATGCGTCAGGCACCGGATTGGGATGTGTACTGATGCAGGAAGGTCAGGTCATTGCCTATGCATCACGACAGTTGAGGCCTCATGAGGCCAATTATCCTACTCATGATTTGGAGTTGGCAGCAGTTGTATTTGCATTAAAGATCTGGAGGTCATACTTGTATGGAGAGAAGGTGAAGATTTTCACGGACCACCAGAGTCTGAAGTACATATTTACGCAAACGGACTTGAATTTGAGGCAGCATAGATGGATGGAGTTGTTAGCAGACTACAATTTGGAGATCACATATCACCCGGGAAAAGCCAATCATGTGGTGGATGCCTTGAGTAGGCGCAGAAGCGATATATCGGGAACCAAAGAAGTCCAGGAGCTTATTGGGACACTTGCTAGTCTAAGATTATGTGCAGTTACTGTAGAGGGAGAGTCAGTTGGCGCTGAGGCTGTAGGGCGGGCAGACTTACTATGGAGGATACGCAAAGCTCAGGATGGTGATGAAGCTTTGCGTAAGCAGATCGAGATGGAGAGTATTGGTTTTCATACAGCCACGAGCGAGATGTTCATGTATCGAAACAGGATTTGTGTGCCCAATGATGAGTTGTTAAGAAAGGAGATATTACGGCAAGCACACCACTCGAGTTTCTCTATTCATCCAGGAAATACCAAGATGTATAGGGATTTGAAGCGATATTACCATTGGCCTGGTATGAAGAGAGATGTTGCTTCAATTGTATCGCAATGTCAGACGTGTCAGATGGTTAAGGCCGAGCATCAGGTTCCTAGCGGGTTATTACAAAACCTGCCATTACCGGAGTAGAAATGGGACATGGTAACTATGGACTTTGTGACGGGTTTGCCGACTACATCAGGAGGGAAGAATGCCATATGGGTAGTCGTGGATAGACTTACTAAGTCAGCCCATTTTCTAGCAGTTAAGAAGACAGACAGAGCTGATCAGCTAGCACAGACTTACATCAGCGAGATTGTAAGATTGCATGGAGTTCCGGTCAGCATTGTATCAGATCGGGATACAAAGTTCACGTCTGAGTTTTGGAGAGCCTTCCAGAAGGCGCTTGGGACGAAAGTTCATATGAGTACGGCTTATCACCCGCAAACAGATGGTCAGTCAGAGAGGACTATTCAGACTTTGGAGGATATGCTCAGAGCTTGTGTTTTAGATTGGGAAGGTAGTTGGGTGAAGTATCTACCTCTAGCCGAGTTTGCCTACAACAACAGCTATCATTCGAGTATTGGGATGACACCATATGAGGCTCTATATGGTAGGCCTTGTCGCACACCACTTTGTTGGACGGAAGTGGGAGAGCGACGTGAGATAGAACCAGCCATGGTTCAAGAGACAGTCGAACAGGTTGAGATGCTCAAGATGCGGCTTAAGGAAGCCCATGACCGTCAGAAGAGTTATGCAGATAAACGGCGAAGAGATTTGGAGTTTCAGGTTGGCGACCTGGTATACCTGAAAATGAGGACATTTCAGGGAGGATCTAAGACTCGGAAGCTAAAGAAGCTTAAACCGAGATATATGAGACCATATCCTATTTTGGAGCGGATTGGAGCAGTTGCTTACCGACTAGATTTATCAGGAGAGTTATCAGATTTCCATGACGTGTTTCATGTTTCCGTTTGGAGGAAAGTAGTGAGAGAGCCAGAGCTCATTTTGCAGCAACCACCTAGAAACCTTGGCAAAGGTTTATGTGGGTTGTGCCAGCCAGTAGAGATATTGGATCGCCAAGTGAAAGCAGATCGTGGAATGATGACCATGTTGATCAAGGTTCGTTGGGAGAGAGACGGAATTCAGGAGGATACCTGGAAGTCCGAGCCCCAAATGAGGATTGATTATCCAGAGCTGTTTCGGGGTGTCATTGGAGAGTTTGGTGATGTGAATTCGGGGTCGAATTCCTTGTTAGTGGGGGAGAATTGTAATGACCCACCACTCCCACCATCTCTACTTCTTTCTCTAACCCTACCACTTCCACCTTCTCTTCCACCATCTCCACCTTCTTCCCCACCATCTACAACTTCTTTAAAGCTTGAGAAAGAGAGAGAGAGAGAGAGAGAAAGAGAGAGAGAAGAAGGAAAAGAAGGGAGAAAGCTCACCTGAGCTCGTCGCCGGAGCAACCGTGCGCCGTGATCACGTTCAGCTTGCCACCACCGATAAACACCCTAGGTAATCGCCGGAAACCGCATTCCTTAAGCTCAGTTTCGTTTCCGTTTAGTAAATCGCCCATAACTTCCTAACCATTGATCATCTCGTGCATTCAAGACCAGCATTGTGTTCCTCTCGTCGAGACGAAGCCGTAGACACCAACCACGACTCAATCGGAGCCCGGACGAAGCCGCACGCGCCTCCCGGAGTTTCGCCTCTGCGCGCGCGTGAAACACACGCGCCGCCGCCGTCCGCCGGAGCCACCGCGAATTCCGGCCACTCGCCGCGGTCTCCGACCAACGTTCGCCGGAGCCGCCGTGACCGACCACCGTCCGTTCGCCGCCGAGAAGCTGCCGCCGCGTCGCCGCCTCGCCGCCGTTGATTTTTCCGGTAAGCCGCCGCCTCGCCGCCGTCGCCGCCGGTGACCGACACCGGTGACTCGCCAACTCGGCCGAGTCAACCCGGTGAGTCAACTCGGTGACTCGGTCAACCGGTGGTTTGACTGGTTTAAATTGATTTCAATTCGGTTAGGTTAAACCGGTCGGTTAAAATCAATTGGAAATCGGTTAGGAAAAACTGGATTAATTAATTAATTAATTAATTAATTAATTAATTAATTAATTAAATAATTAATATTTGACCAGCGGGTTGACTTTTCCGTAAATACCCGTTTTAAACCGTTCGAAAGGCGTTCTGACTCAAAATTTCGATCTGATTTCAGATTTGGAGTCCATTTGAGCAGCTGGAGTTCATAGATACCACTTCTTATTATTGCTAAGGTGAGGGTCTATTCCCGAACTTCTCGTACACGGCTTAGGACCTCGAATAAATATAATTTATTTCTAATGTGTTCTGTCTGTGTGAAATCGAGTCTATCATTGCTTGTTTAGTTTTAGGTTCTTTGCATAAACCGGAACTAGGGGGTTAGAGGATTCAACATTGATTGTTTCACTTAATGTAAATTCTTAGCTAGGATTGTTTTTGCTTGGAGACGGATACAGAGACGGACTTCTGTATGCCGGATTGTATGGAGGTTACGGCCAACTTTAGTCGACCGGTTGAGCTGTAGACTGGAAGTGTCGATAAATCGTCTACGGGCGTGTGTTACCGAGCACTTTTTCGGTGTGTGTATGAACCGAGCACCTTTGGTAGTGTTTTGGCCTGTTAGTGGGCGGCGAGTGTGCACCTCGCTAGGACCATTGTTTGTTGCTTGAGTACTTTAGGTACTGTGTTTGACATGCATTAGAATTAAATTATATTTATTCGGAGTGCTATGTCCGGGTCCATGGACTTTGGGGTGGCATCCCATACCTCATTGAGCGATTCCCCTGTCGCTCACCCCTCCTTCTTTCCCCCTTTTAGGCGAGACCGACGAGCAGGAGTGATTATCGGACCGGTGCTATTGGGCTTTTGGGCTTCTATCGCATTTATCTTTATCGGGCCTTTAGGCCTTTGGACTTTTATCGTTTATGTTATTCCTATTTCAGACTTTCGGTTTATATCGTATTTTATATTTCGGATGTTATCGATGTTGGGCTTTTAGGCCTTTTGATACCGTATTGACTTTTATATTATGATATGAAGATTATTATTATTTGAGTTGTATTATTATTTTATTTCCGTTTTTATCATACATTTCGAAAGTGGCGGGTGTCACACATTAGTTATAGAAAGCTCAGTAAATATTTTTAACGTAAAGCTTGGCCGGTACTCGTATATATATGATCATGCACTGCCTCTTGTTTCAATAAGAAAGTTTCTCCACTTACAAGAAAAGAAAACAAATGGTACGATGTGATATGAAAGGCAAGATTAGTTTGGAATTTGAGCTTAGGGAGTGGTTCACCATTGAAAGAGTCAGTGAGAAGTAAGTTTTGTTATGGCCCATTAGCCTCAAAACATCTTTTTGCTTCTGTTCCGCCGCCTGCTTATAGAAAAACCTAAACAGCGGATTCTTTTCAGATTGTGATATGCATACCTTTCAGTCTAAAGTTATAAAGAGGATGTGTGTAGAACCTTAGACACATCCAACCAATCTCAGGTGCTAAGTAATAGAGGTTCCACACATTGTTTTCCTCTTCTCACTTGACTGATCCATCTGTCCACCAAAAGTTAGCAATTTTCAATCTTCCTCACATATCTATGTATTTGACTATTCTAATTATTTGGTTTCAAAATTTATAACCATACATATGTCATGATCAAGCAACAAGTTTTCAGCTATGATGTCGTTTTTCAAGATAAAAGGTTTGATCAGACTGGAATCTGGGTTGATCTTATTCCCCCCTGCGAAGTTAAGCCGGTTTGAGAAATTTCAAAAGGATCAAAAATCTCTTTGAAAAACGATATCAAACCTGAAAACTTGCTGAATGATGGATGTTCTCTGAGGGGCTGGGGTGTTCATTTCATCATTTGTCATCTCCATTCACTTATATTTGTTTCTTTATTTTCATTTCCATCCAAATTAGTTTAGTAAATAAACTACCAAAATACCCTTGTGTTGTTTTAATCATATGTTTGATATCAATTTTAGCTGTATTATCTTTAATTATTTAGTTTTATATATTTACATTAAAATTGTTTCAAAATTAACAGGTTTTTGCGGTTTGGGAAAATGAGATTTTTTTGGTTTTAGCGGGAAAACAGATTTTTGTTGTTTGGCGGAAAAACAAGATTTTTCGGTTCCAGCGGAAGAACGAGATTTTTAGGTTCCAGCGGAAAAATACAATTTTCGTTTTTGGCGAAAAAACAAGATTTTTCGGTTTTGGCGGGAAAATGAGATTTTTTGGTTTTGGCGAGAAAATGTGATTTTTCGGTTTTGGCGGGAAAACGAAATTTTTTGGTTTTGGTGGGAAAACGTGATTTTTCGGTTTTGGTGAGAAAACGAGATTTTTCGGTTTTGGCGAGAAAATGAGACTTTTCGGTTTTCGCGAGTAAACGAAATTTTTCAGTTTTGGCGGGAAAATAAGATTTTTTGTAGTTTTGGCGAGAAAATGAGATTTTTCGGTTTTGGCGAGAAAACGAGATTTTTCGGTTTTATCGAGAAAACGAGATTTTTTGGTTTTAGCGGGAAAACGAGATTTTCGGTTTTGGCGAGAAAACAAGATTTTTCGTTTTGGTGAGAAAACGAGATTTCTTTGTTTTGGCGGAAAAACGCGTTTTTGCAGTTTTGGCGTGAAAAATTAGTTTTTAAATTTTCGGAGGAAAACGCGTTTTTGTAGTTTTATCAGTTTTTGTGTGTGACAAAATGGATATATAGGTTTGTAATTTGTGAATTACATCAGAGGCATAATAGACATTATACCATTTTGAATGAACCATCTCCATTCAAATGGTCCAAATTGGTTCAGCTGAATGGACTTTAAAATTAAGCCTAAATTTTTAAAAGTCATCCGAAGGATCCATCTGGATGAGTTGCACTTTTAGTGCCTAAACGAACAAAACTTTCATTTCCATCCAGATGGTCCATCCAGATGGAGAAACGAACATGCCCTGAGTATGGTAACGTGACCTTGAGCAAGGTTTAGTCCTTGGTCCTTGTAATACATGTTCAAACGATTTTTAAGTTTAATGCTAAGTGTTTTTGTTTTGGAACTAGGTTATGATGAACTCAGAAGGTTTGAGTAGAGGTTTTGGTTTTGTTGCGTATTCTAGTCCTGAAGAAGCTTTAATAGCTCTAAGTTTCAACTAAGTTCTTTTTACATGTACACAGTTTTTAGTTGTAATGATTTTCATTTGAGATGGTGATTATGCATGAAATGAATGGGAAGATGATAAGTAAGAAACCTCTTTACATTGCTTTGGCTCAACCCAAGGAAAAGAGACCTAATCACCTTTAGGTTCCTATACCTATCTATCTATCTCTCTGAACTGTATGGCATGTGTTGTGACACTGGTTCTCATTATCTTTATGTTTTCGTTTGTTCGCTCATATGGGACCGAATGGGACAATGACCTCAGTGCCATCACCAATGCCTGGGTTCCTTCATCACCCACCAGTAGAGCCGGTCCTCAGATTTTCGGGGCCCTATTCAAAAAATATTGATTAATTACCTAATATTTTTATAAAATTTTAAAAATATTTATTTTTATAAATTCATAATTTTTGTAGTATACAATTTAATTATATCTAAGTTATAATATAAAACTCATCTAATATATTTTTATTATTTTTATAAACTAAAAAAATTATTCACTTTTATTTTAGAGTTGGTATTTATATTTATTATACCTTAAATACAATTTAACTAAGCAAACACTAACAATATTATTAATATCATTTTTGTTCGTTAGTGTGTATAGGCGGTGAGTATTTAATTAAAAAGTTTAATTGCAATCCCAAAATGTGAGAAGATGCTGCCCATTCCCTTTATGACGGGTTATAGAGATTATAGACATTAAGTTTGTTTGTAGATTAGTGTGTATTAGTATCTGCAAACACATTTATCTCTCACTCTTCTTCTTTTTTGCATCTTCTCCTCTGCACTCTTTTGGGTTTTTCACATATACACACATGAATTTTTTTTTAAGTGGGGCGCCTGTAAGGTGGGGCCCCATTTGAAAGTTTCACAGCAATGCCCACAGGTCCGCTCTGCCCACCAGGAAGAGCAGTGGCAGGATCACATTATCAAATACTTCAGTTTATGCTTGGGGTGCTCCGGGTGCTGGCCCGGCTAACAATATGATGCCTTACCCTATACAATGGCAAAACCAGCCTGGTCCCTGGGTTGGGTTCATGCGTGGTGCAACTAACATGCAGCAGCACTTTCAGCTACAACATATATGTAATGTTTACCCTGATCAGATCAATGGCTATTAGCCAGTTTGTTATCTTCAACTTGGTTGGGAACTTGTTATTTTGAACTGGCAGTTCATTCAGCAAACCGCAAGCTAGGGAATGAGATACATAGGAGCTGCGGGAACCATGGGGAATGGAATGGAAGCATGGGGGTTGCCTTTGGACTCCAGATTTCCTCTGAATACCGACATTCAAAAAAAAAGTGGTTTCTAGTCTCCACCGAAAGATTGGTTTATTAAATGAAGTCTATTAAGAACACGATTAACATAATTATTCTAGGTCCAATAAAATTGGACCTTAGCCTATTAAAAGTTACACATTTGTATTACTTGCTCAATTACATATATTGTCACGTTCGGCTTCGGCCGACGGTTTCAAGCCGATCCACCGGAGGCGAAGTACGCCAAAAGACCGACGAAGGGGGCGTTGATGTACGTAGTAGGTTCCGAGTGTATGTAATCGTCTCTCTTATCTGGAGACTCATCGTTCTTATCTGGACCCCCTACGATTGCTCCCGTGAGAATGTTAGGGTTCGGGTTTGGAGAGTATAAAAATTGGAGTCCGTCGGCGCAGTTGAAGTGTGGTTGTGAAGGAATAGATGATCCTCTGTGGTGGATTCTCATGGGGAAACTGGATCCGAATCCAACCATATACGACATCTTGGCCTGATTCTCGCCGAGTATATAATCCACTTGTTGCTTCGATAAGCTTATCAAGTTGTCGGGGACAATGTTAACGGAGTTTCCGCAGTTGAACGTGTGTTGTGTGGCTTTCATGTACTTGGCGTAGGTTGTGAGCAAGAATGTTATGGCCGTTACGTGTTGAAGGTTGCTCTGAGGTAAGTTGTAGTTGTACATCAAGCCTCCTGTTGGTTGTAGTTGTTAATAACGTTTTAGAAAGTTAGAATGATTCGTATTCACGATTTAGATCTGCTTACCTGGAGTGTAACTGGTAGACGAAGAGGGAGTATTTGGGAGGATCTTGCATATGAAACTCTCAGCTTCTAGCTTGTATTGATCAAAGGTGTTGTCGCTGTTAACTAATGCTAGCTGCCAAAAAGTGAAATATTATTGTTGTGAATTGGTGACATGCTAAGCAACAAAAGTGTATCGGGTTCAAACCACCTTTGGTCCGGAATATTATTAGGAATTAACATAAGATGAGTTCGGACTTATAAGAGATTGGAACTTCCACAGTTAAAAAAAAAAAACTTTCTTTCAGCAGAGAGACACACCTGTGAAAGAAGAACATAAGCGCCAGCATATTTGTTGTCCCAGTTGAAGATGTCAGTCTGATCTCCACCTCCTAGAGATTGTATGAAGTTTTTGTAATTAGAGTCATCGGTTGCTTTCAGCAGCCAGGCCGCACCCCACATTAGCTCGTCCTGTGTCATCATAATTTTTACATTTTGATTTATATATGTAGCAGTAAAAGTTTTTTTAGTTGCAATAATAAAGAGATGGGACATATGAAAAGCCGACCTTGTAACCGGAGTAGGAGCAGTAGAAAGGACAGACAGAAGAAATGGAATCACTATAACTTCCTCTGTACTGAATGGCAAACTGCATCACATTCTTAGCTGTTGCCAGCAGCAAAAGCGAGTACTGAGAATCAACTTCCCTGAAAACCATAGAAGCTGCGGCCAGAGCTGCTGCAGTTTCAGCTGCTACGTCAGAACCGGGGTTAGAAGGGGATACAGAATAGACTGTACGAGGTGTGTCCATATCTTCAGGCCGTTCCCAGCATTTATGATCAGCATTAGGATCTCCTACCCCGACGTAAAGCTTCCCGGGAGTGGTTGTAGCACATTTCAGCAGATAATCCGTGGCCCAACGGATCGGATGTTAACACGTGCGTTTTGAAGCTCAAGACCCATCTGCTCACCGTACTCAAGCGTGCTCCATGAAAGCATTGTGGTGGTAAACGCCATTGGGAAATTGTGTTTGACGTTGTCTCCTTCGGTGTAGTACCCACCAACTAAGTCCACCTGCAGATCATATGAAAAATTATTCATTCTTATATAATAACAAAGCTATATAAGAGGTTTAGTGATTTTAGGATGTACATTGGCGGAGGAGCCATCAGAAAGGCCGGAGCTAGCCCTCCACGAGAATTGTTGGTCTGTTGGGAGGGGACCGGACCGCTGACCGTGGAAGAAGAGCAATGACTTGGAGAGAGCTTCTATGTAAATTGGACTGGCGTCAACATTTGGAGTGAGAAGAGATGAGAAAAGGAAAACTAAGAAGAAAAGAGAAGTCATTTTGAAGTTGATTACTTTGAGTTTTGAGGTGCTAATCTATGATATGAACGTCCACATATATATACACAACAATGGAGAGAGATGCAGAGAGAGGAGAGGGATTTGATACGGCGCTGATGGAAGCAATACATACGGCATTTTGGAGAAAAAAATGACTTCTCCAATCTACATCTTTTATTTAATTCTGTTTTTACCTTAACATATTTTCATAAAGTATAAAAATCAAGAAAAGACTGGATTTTTACTTCACTTATGAAATAAAAATTATTTTTTAAAACATTACTTCTTGAGAAATTTTATCATCAGATGTTTAATTTGTATTTAGTTTGACGTTTAGTTAACATAATATTTACAACGACTTTACAACGAAATTAGGTAAGTTAAAGCACATTGAATACACGTTTTCACCTAAATATAACGGTAACATGTTTCGTTGTAATGTCGATGTAACGATTACGACGTATTTCTCATTCCACGTACTTTCGTCGTAAACTTACATGGACTTTACGACGAAAATATTTCCTCGTAAATTTACATGGAGTTTATGAAGAAATTTGGTCTCCTCGTAACTGCGTTGTAAACACCATGTAAATTTACGAGGAAATATTTTCGTCGTAAATCTCCGTTGTTATGGGAATGTTTTTTTGTAGTGAAATATGTTGGTCCATCTAATTATATAATAAGCTTTTTATTAAACTAACAATAAATTCATCATTAATGTACTTTATTATTTCCTTAAATAAAATTTACGAAATTACCTAATGTGGTTAAAGTATATATGACAATTAATGATTTTGAATAACAAAGATTTGATAAAAATATTGTATCTCTATCATATTTGTTTAATTTTAAACTATTAAATAAATTAAACAACCACAGTAACATATAATAAAAATTTAGATTTTTATGTATATGTCATATTTTGAATTTTTACAAACGGCTATAAATTACTAAAACTATTAAAAGTCTCACATTCAAATTTTATGATCCATGGTTTAAAATTTTTGTTATGACAAAATACAGATGATTACAAAAATTATATAAGTAAAAAGTCAAATTTAATTAATTATTAAGATTAATATATATCGTTTTAAGTTAAACTATAAACCATATAAAATACAATATTTTAGTTTCAAAATTTACTTTGAACAATTATTTTATAAAAGTTTTGAACGATCATTGACAACTTATTTTTTAAAAAAAATTATAAATTACTAAAACTATTAATCCCACATTGAAAATTTTGTTATCAGTAATTTAAATTTTTTTCTATAAAATATACAAATGATAAAAAAAAAATACATGAGTAGAAATCATCATTTAGTAGACATTGTTATTAAAAATATACTAAAATATATTATCTATGTTAATATCATTTAAATTTAATTACATATCCTATCAAATATAAAAAACATATTTTTTGGATTAATAAAATTGATTTATATGTTCGCACCAATTTAATTATATATTTAATAGTTACTGATTTTTAATTATTTAATATATTTATTTCATAATATGTAAAAATATTTAACACATAAAATAATTTACATATATAATGTTGATTTCGCGCAAGGCGCGGATCTTAAC
Source organism: Brassica napus (assembly GCF_020379485.1). Classification (NCBI taxonomy): domain Eukaryota; kingdom Viridiplantae; phylum Streptophyta; class Magnoliopsida; order Brassicales; family Brassicaceae; genus Brassica; species Brassica napus. The sequence continues at coordinate 22,141,736 of NC_063445.1, read as the reverse complement.
CTAGTATATAATTACTTACCATGGTTTAAGCTAACAGACGCATCATTAAATGTCATGTCAATAATATGACTCAAATATACATTCTCCAGTAAAGATAAAAGGTTTGCATGAGACTAAGCGAAGAAGGAAGCGTGAATATTGAATTGAGTTTAGGGTTTATGTGGTCCAATTAGTTGACGAAGACTTGGAGAAGCTAACCGACAAGTTGACGCAATACTTGCTAAGTCACATCCCGACTTGGGGTTTCTACGAACTCTTCTTAGAGAGTGAATCATATAAACATATGATCATATAAAGCTATATATTGTTATTGATTTTGGTATTATGAAAGTACTCTAATGGGGAACTGATAAAATAATAGTAGTTTTAGTAAAAGTTAAATTTAAAAACTAGTTTAGATTTGTTAACTTTGTTGGTGAAATATCTATTTGATTATCATATCTTTATAATATCAACGTTTGTAACTTATTTTTAATGTCAGTTAATTAAGGAAAAAAAAATTCAATAAATTTGTCTTTATTAAAGAACTAGGGCCTGCCCGTCCTACGGGCATGATGAAAATTTGAAAATAATTTAAATAGTTAGAGTAAATATTTAATATAATTTTTTTAAATTAAAAAAATACATATTAGTTAAATTTTGTACATGTTATTTATTTGAAGACTAAATAAACCATCATTTCTTGTAATTTTCTGGAGTTTGATGAATTTAAAGAAACTCGTCCGAAAAACAAACTTGTAAGTTTAGGTTAGGTAAATATATATGAGAAAAAATTATTATTAGGACGGTTAATTGTTAGTCATGTTAACCGAAAACAATAACATTAAAGTATTGCATATCGACATGTTGTGCTGTTTAAATTTGATATAAACCAATAATTTGACATATGTGTAAGTTTTTTTTTTTTTTTTTTTTTTTTTTTTTGAAACAACTTATGTGTAAGTTTCAATATGATGTTTTTCATCAGAACGGGGAATATAAAAATCTAAAATAAGACATAGTCGTCTGTTGAGGAAATTTAAAATAAAAAAGAATTGTGAATCTCTGCGACCTTGTATATACGCTGGTTGCTTTCACTGCGAGCCGTGAGGTGTTCCAAGTGAGCAGTGCAAAGGAATGGTGTGCTTAGTTTCTGTAAACGAAATCAGGTTGGTACTGATATATAAACTAAATGTTTAGTGCTAACCTGAGACACTCGGACATCCTTGAAGATTTTCTTGTAGAATACCGACATGACTACTGGCTGTAGATACGATCTATGTTTTTACATGCAAAGGCTTTTTGTGACTCTCGGTCAAAAAGAATCTTTACTCTTGAGAGCTTTAGACAAAGTGAAGCTCTTCAACTCCCTGAGACAAAAGCTGATTATTATGTCTCATAAATTGATCCTCTTTAGCTTGCTGGTGATGTTTTGCTGAGTTAGGCTGCTCTTTTTCGCGTTTATGAATAACTTGAAAATTCTTGTATGACTACTGCTTATAAAATAGTGTGTTTTGATTTATTAATTTGGATCTTAAGTCAGCAGAATCATGCTCTTCAACCAGGTTAACTTTAAGCCATCAGATCAGAGTATCAAAAATTCTTACCCCCAATCGGATATCCAAAACATTCATTACAATTACAACTTTTCTTTTGTTCATGACAAACACAACTTTTACATTATACATACATAAGGAACAAAAGATCCATCACTAACCTTTTCTGCGACGAACACCATGTCAACCCCAATTAGCTTTCCTCCTTTCTTAACATTCTAGATCCCCAAAACCAAAGCAGAAGTGTGACCACAACCTGCTTACTACGCCCTGGCTTCAATTCGGAGAGATGGATTTGGGAATTTGCCATGACCGGGAGGTTCGAAATGGGGTAACGCAAAGGAGATAAAACCATTATGAGTTTCCACTTTGTCATCAAATCCTTATATGCAGAGATCCTCCACGTTAAAGAATAGATCGTCGAACTGAATTGAAGTCAACTTAGTTGCACTCACTGATGTCTGCTATTTTTTGACATCTGTTAACAATTTATTTTAAACACTTGCTACTGAATGAACACAGCTAAAGTAAAATACACATTTATGTATATGACATTTATGTATATGAACAGAAAAAGAAAAAAATGTTTTAAGCTAACAAACACCACTCTAATATGCTTTACGCATTAGACATCATCTGTAACACTTAGGCTACTTCAATATAGTGAAGTTTAGAGGTTTTTAAACAAAACACTAAAGAGCTTATATGCAAATAAATATATAGAAAGTATAACAACAATATGTAGCATTTCTCAAAAAAAAAAAACACTACTCTGTAGCAACGGATATAAAAAAAAAAGTAATGTAATCTCTCCTCCCTCTTGTACAAACAACACTATAGTAATTTAAATACTCTTCTATTTCCACTATTTGCGCAAGAACTTCTCATTGAGACACCTTGCCATATATCCCATTCCATCCACCCTAAAATGCACTGTTGATCCCACGATGCTAACCTTGGATAAGCATGCACTATTGTTGTTTTATCGTCTTTCACTTCGACCTGAAGTATAGACTCTAGTTTAATTTCCACAATAACTTCCCATTGTTGGCATCTCAAATCCTGTTTTAGACTAAACACTCCTCTGCTAACTCACAGGTACAACCTAATCTCTTCAAGCTTTACTTTCCAATCAAGAAAATGGTCTATGATCTCTTCTATCTTTGCTTTCTTCACCAACTTTGTCGAACATTTGATCAATTCACTTTCTTTCTTGAAATATATGGATCAATGAGTGGTGTCCCGCATAGTACCTTAAGAATCACTGCAAACAAAGAGAGTAAACATCAGATTTCCTCAGTAATTGGTACCTGGTCAAGTAGATAACCAAAACTTCCTTTCACCGTTAGACTCACATGTGTCTGGTCAAGATACGGACCAGTCTTAGGGAGTCCCAATTCTAAAACTTTGGCCATGAAATTCTCATCCAAGAGAATGTTAGCAGATTTCACATCGCGTGTGTGATGGCTCTTGCAAAACCTGTATGGAGATAGTCCCTCTAGCTGCACCAACGCATATCTCCAGCTTGTGCCTGCAGCTCACTTTGGGTTATCCAAGTCATACATATGGTTCTTAAGCGTTCCTTTTCCATATACTCGTACACCATGATCATCTTGATGTCCTCATTGCAGTACCCGATTTAAGGAACCAAATGCATGTGTCTTAACTGAGACAGTATATCGATCCCTATCCTGAATATTATTGATGCCAAGCGGGTTAGTATTTTCTGTGTGTGGAAAAAGATACTTTACATTATGGGTTAGTAACAAAATATAAGTGTCAGTAGCATCGACAGTGACTAAGAATTATTATCCTAAGCACTTTCTAAAACTATAAAAGAACATTGTGCAGCAGAGAAGAATAGAAGAAGATTTACAAATATTCACGAAATAAAGCTGTCAATGAGATCTCCCGATAAAGCAACAATCAACCTGCGCAAAAAATAAAGAAACAAATGTTCTGTATACATCCACAAAGAAAAAGATATGCATAACAGAACTAAAACGAATTCGCTCAATTAATTCAACAGAAGCAGCACCCCCACTGGAGTCATGATTTCTCCAACAACAATTGGCTTTATCATCACAAAGTAAATTAAAGAAAAATAAGCAAACATAATAAAAGAGAGATGTATCAAACAGGACGCACCAGCCACTCTCGAGATGCTTCGTACATCAATAGTCTCCCTAGTTCAGCTATTGCATTCCCTGAAAGAATGCTCAAAAGAACTCAGGTTTCAAAGAAAGACATATACTTTACGTAGGAAACTGAAAACATGTTCCTGAATACTCGTTTTTAAACTCAATAGCACAACCTAACAGTGGTTGTATCGGTACAAACCCTGAAATCAAAATTATATATACTCAGGGAGTTAGGCAAGGGAGAAACCGGATCTGTTAGCTCATCAAAATCGGTTAAATCACTAAACCGGATCGGCAAAGGAGAGTCTGCCAGCCTATAATTCTGAGCACATCAGGCAACATCGAAACCGGAGAGGGAAAACATCTTCCCGTCGGCGAGCTTAGACTGGAATCTCGGAAGGCGGTTAGCATAGATAGTGGCTTGCATTATGGTCGCCTGCTCAGAATTGATATTTCACAGAAACAAAATTCAGACAGAGGATTAAAGCAAAAATATACAAAATAGCAACAAAAAAAAAAACTTACGTTAATGTCGATCATGAGCATGTCGACCCACATCAGGTCACCACCGCGTTTCACATTCCGGGCCTCCCAGTATCGCAAGAGCCTAGCCTAGCCTCGACGACGGATGAGCACTTGCCGCCGGACTTCAGATCAGAAAAAAAAACTCTGGTATTAGCCATATCACAGTGAATTTGATAGAGATGAGAGAGGTGAGAGATATGAAGAGAGTATGAGCTCTAGCAGAGCAGTACTCACCTCTATTTATACTGTTTAGAGACCGCCTTTCACAAATCATTGAAGATGAATCGTGAAGGGGTGATCAATTCGATTTACCACGCAGCCATTAATAAACCGTTTCAGATCGAATGAAGAATCGCAGGAGTCCCGCATCACGGCCGCATCGAAGAAGAAGATCAGATTTCGTTTTTTTTTTGTCGTATCCTTATTAGGGTTTCGTAATTTTCATTAACCGCATACTGGGCCGAGTCGACGAAACCTACCAGATAACAAAAAAAAAGCCCAAGACGACTCCTTTTAATGAAACGACGCGGATCAAAGGGTGGACACGTGGCGCGGCCGTATGAAGCGAGTTTCCTACGTGGAGGGCTCAGGAAGGAGGTAAGGGTGGACACGTGGCGCGATCATATGAAGCGAGTTTCCTACGTGGATTCCTATCTGAAGGGCTCAGGAAGGAGATAAACACTCCTTTATATAATTAGATATCTCAGTAATATTTTAAATATGTTAAATTACATTTCAAATATATTTAATTGTATTAGTTAATTATACGTAGTTGATATATCATCCAGTATATTCTACGATGACAATAATACAACAATAAATACTTATGATTAAAAATAAAATCTTAATAATTATGTACAACTTAATCAAGGAGATATATTATCTTAAATAACACAGTTAAACATAAATTACATATAAACTTATATAACATAAACTATGATGATATGAAAATATAAAACCATGATCCCAAGCATAAGTAAGTTACCTAATCCTCACTTGATTTAAATGTTTATCAGTAATGTTCCAAAAACATAAGTAATTTAGCTAATCCTCACTTGACCCATGAGGCACATAGATTCAAAGGTAGAAATTTTCATCATTCTTGGACAACATTAGACTCTACGGTCTTGAAAATATATGTGGAGTAAGTCATGTCCCGAATCCTACATCACAACAACCCGAGGAATTGTCTGAGGTAGATTTTTTTTTTTCGTGCAACAAATGTTTAACTAGATAGCAGCTGGAATAGCCTATAGACCTGGTGTGTTATGAGGACCTATGATCGGATATATCTCCGCTTCGCACAATCAAGACTGCTTCGCGGAAATTAAAGTTTGGTCAAGGAAAACTAAGGGTCGCTACAAGTGCTCGTTAAGCCTTATCTCTTGCAAGCTCTCTAGGAAGCATTTGTAAGGCATATATTTTCCAAAGTCTTGTTCGTTTTTGTACTGAATTTCCCAGACTTTTCAGTGTGTGTAATTTTCTGTTTAGTGTTTTTGTAGCAAACGTATTTAATGTTTATGCATACCTTAGTTTGAAAATGGAACTTTCTCCGCATATCTTAACTTGCGGTAGCCTTGTGGAAAGTCTTGCTTATCTTATATCATAACTTACTAGATGTGTTTCACTTGTACTACATCCTATTTAGAGTCTTCCTTCTCCCACACGTCAATGATACTATCCCTGCCCGCAAGGTTACGATGTATGTTGAATAGTGCGGGCTGTAGACTTAGCATTTGCAATTCACTAAAATATATAGTGTGATCATAACTATAAAATAGTGAATATGCATGAATTTTTATTGGGTGACAGGTCACACGTCCAAATGTAAATGGGAACGGTCGCTCGGCTGCATCGCCTAACTTACCAACAAAAGTTAAACAAGTGTGTAGATTCTGAAATTTTATTTAAGTAAAAAAACTTCTAAGATTCGGAAATTAAAGTGGGTAGATTCTGATATTTTAAAGGATTTTTTTATGCTAGACCCTTTTTTTTTTAATGCTAGAACCTTTCAATTAAGGGTCTAACTGGTGACTATTATAGAAACAATAGGAATAAATAGAGAAAAAATGTAGAAGAATAAAATTATAGAAATGAAAAAGAAGATGATTCCTTATCTATTTTGGGGAGAAACAAAATTGTTCAATATTCCTCTAGAATAAAAAGAACGAGGAGGAATGAAAAAGAAAAACTATTCCTTGTAAATGGTGAAAAAGAAAATGAATAATAAGGAATGCACTATTCCCTTTCATTCCTTGGTCAGCAGTTAGACCCTTAGGTTCGAGTAAAAACTTAAAAACCAGTTAGACCCTTAGGTCACCTTGGTTCGAGTAAAAACTTATAAACTAGAGATTTAACGCAAAACCTCTTAACTTAATTTTAGGGCTTATTGGCCAAATGGCCATATTTTGGTGATAAATTAAGGAAGTAGCTATGATTTTGACATAATTCATTGTCTGAATTTTGTGCTTCCTTCCATCCGGTTATACCCCTTCAAGTAACAGGTTACCGGTTCCATATTATAAAGTAAACGACGTGGCGTTTTTGTGTGGCATCGTAACAATCACATAACATATGAATCGCGTTGTGCAGCTGTATTTAACACATATGATGTAAGGGTATGAATCGAGGGAGTGGATAACAGTTGTAAGTGTGCCAGAAACAATTCTAACCTAACGACGAACTGAAGATGACGACAAGTATATTCTATACCAATTGTATGAGTTTCCATACTATGTACCGTATGTGGAATAGTAATATTATAAATGTAGTTCCAAATGAAATATGGTCTTCATAATTTCGCTACAGTTAAAAAGGTACATGATGCAAGGAAAGTACGTAATGCTTTACCCAAAAGCAAGCCAAATATTCCATAAATAAATTTATCAACCACACAGAAATAAACTAAAGGCCAAATAGTATGGAAATGTAAACTCTCGGTAAACCACACAGAAGAATATGTAACGTAACCCAAATTTAATGGAATGTGGGCACATTGTGTTTGTTGTATGGAAAACCTTGTGACCTTCTATTTTGGTTAAATGAAATGATGCCAATGTTAACTTCTGATAATATATGTCCGTTATAAGGTGAATTAACGTTTATGACGTATATTACATGAGAAGGTATATTCCATATAGAATACACTATGTAATTTATCTGAGAACTGCTATTCCATATAAAATATACCATTTTATTTATATACTAGTTGCATACATCCAGGATTGATTTACAAAATCTAATGGGGGGATTGGTAGAAGAACACTTGATACTAAATACAAATTAGGGAAATATGAAAGTCGGATAGTTGGTGACAGCTACTCCTAATGAAAGAGTAGGAGGATGCCACATACTGAAGTCGATTTACTAAGATATTTTCACTGTGTAAATGTAAACAACTTGTGTAGGTTAATGATTATAAATGTGTGTATAGGGTTACGTACACATTTGCACCATCCATTACGAGAAGACTTCTATACTATAAACAATGTACTATTTAAAATGATACTATGTGCATACTAGAGCCAAGATTGAGTAACATGAAATACAAAGCTAATAGGAATGATAATAGAACACTTAACAGTAAACACTAAACCCAAGTTAAGGAAATATAAATTCAATTCATAGGGAACCCAAATTTTCAGGAAATTTAATCCACCTGCCATAATACTAGAGACATGTATTCACATTTCTCATGAGCCACATGAAATACAAAGCTAATGGGAATGGTAAAAAAACACTTGATAGTAAACACTAAACCCAAGTTAGGGAAATATAAACCCCAATACATATGCAACCCAAATCTTTGTGAAAATAAATCCACATGCCATAATACTGAAAACATGTATTTACATTTCTCATGAGCAACATGAAATACAAAGCTAATAGAGCTAGTAATAGAACACTTGATATTAAACACTAAACCCAAGTTAGGCAAATATAAAACCCAATCCACCATAGGTAACCCAAATCTTTAGGAAACTAAATTCACATGCCATAATACTATAGATATGTATTTACATTCCTCATTAGCCACATGAAATACAAAGCTAATGGGAATGGTAATAGAACACTTGACAGTAAACACTAAACCCAAGTTAAGTAAATATAAACCCCAATACATATGCAACCCAAGTCTTTGTGAAATTAAATCCACCTGCCATAATACTGGAAATAGTTGCTAACCCTTTTTTTGCCAGTATGTTCAAAGCCTGTCTCAAACAATCTACTTGGAAGGTCTAACTCGTCCATACCAAACCTGAAGAATGAAAAGTAAGAGAGGCAAAGAGTGAGGACGGTTCACACTGTAATATTCAATATAGAAATGAATTATGAGTCAAACAGAATAAGAATGGCTAACGAATGGAAAGCCATATGATGTAAAAGTACGATTCCATGTAAAATGGAATAATGTGAACCTTATACTATTCCACTTAACATGACATATAGCAACGAGATGTACTGATACGGGCATACGATGAAACATCTATGTATTGCAGATGTTATTTCACAAAAACCCCAATTCAAGCATAACTTAGAATAAGAACATCAGAGAGGGAACCACAACCGACCACAAATTGCAGCAAAGCAAAACATAATAGCAAGTGATAATATCCTCAGTGGAATAGTTGAATGGGATAAGTATACTATTACATTTCAAATGGAAACCGGATTCGAAATATCATACTATGTGTACCGACTGAGCATTTCTAAGCAATGATATTCCACGCATCTTGCCCTAAATTACTACACGACTTATTTCGCATCACCGCTATAAAGATCTGAGAAGAAGTTTTAGTAACCAGAATCGACGGAGAAACACCGAGAACTTAGTGGGATAGACTAATTCCGAATCGGGGACAATCGAATTCACATCAGCCGATGATACAAACCTAGAAACTATAACACTTTGATTATGAGACGAGCCCCAAATTGGAAGAAAATAAGCACATAGGACGACACGGTGAAGAGAGTCTACGGTAGAAAAGGAGAACTTACGTGGGGTTCAGAGATCTGAGAAGAATCGAAGGGGTGAAGTTGGGTAGAAAGGGTTTCTTACTACCGCCGCTGAAACCCTAACCAAGAACTGTAACGCCGAAGAAGATTGAAAACAGAGGACGGAGGATCTGGAAAAGACGTCGATTGCATGCAAAGTGGAGGCGATGGATGAAAGCGGTGCCGGAGACCGTTCAACTGCAGCAAAATTACCAGAGAAGTTAAAAGGAGAAGATGTGAAGAAGGGTGAGACACGAGTTACTTTTGTGAGGTGAATAATTAAAATATTCAATTATTTTTGTATCAGGTTAAGCCGGTTGCTTTTAGGGGTATTACAGTATTATTTTATATTTCTAACAGTGTCTATAGGATCGTTAAGCTAAATGGCTACATGGTGAATATCGTTTTTTTTGTGGCTACCGTCTCCAATTTCCCTTTAAAAGATTAGAATCTTTGTTTACAGTACCGGTAAAACAAAAGGCTGCTGCCGGTAATCTCTAGCTTATGATTTTTATTCAATCCAAATATAGTTGGGGATTTTAGCATAGAAAAACAGTAACATAAACGGGTACTCGAATACGAATCGAATCCAAAATCGGATCTGAACGAACTTGATCTCTTCTGTACTAATACTTTAATAGGGTTTAAACCTATTCTTCCGAAAACACAAAACCCCAAAGACAAATGAGTTCCCAAGGCGAAATGTCAGAGTGCAAGACCCTAACCCATCCAAACCGCTTTCGAAATTATTTCCTTTCATGCCAACGTTGTAATGGTAACATTTTATGTGTTCTCCGTTTCTCTTATATTTCTTGGGGTTGATGCAATGTGTTTTGTAGTTGTAGACACGTAGTAACTGCAGAAAATTGGACACAACAAAGGAAATGTAAACTACAACCAGTGCGTAAGCTACTCCACATGCCTGCTGCCTGCATGACGACTATCAATGAAATATAAGACGACGACTGAACTCGGCCCAACTTAGCTTATCTCAGTATGTTTCTTAGCTTATTTTAGTGTTTTAAGTTGGCTTGAGATATACTTTAACCTTCTTAAGTATGTTTTGGTTGTTCAAATGTCGTTGTGAATAATGCTTCTTTTACTTTATTTTAAGAATCAAGTTCTGAAACAACACTTGAAAACAAGTTATTAATTTTCGAAGGTGGTTTGGTGGGTTAGGTGGAGTGACAGGATCTTGTCTTGATCTTTGAAATTTTATCTTAGGAAGTAATTTTTTTTAGGTTTCCGGGAGCACAGATTCGGTTTGAGTTTGAAGCTATCTTTGTTTGGTTTTGGTTTGAGTACTTGTTTATGTTATGTATTTTTAATTCTAAAACCTCTCAGTTAAGTATGGTTTTGGTTTAAATCTCTAAACAAGAAATTTACCAGGATCAACTTTTTGTTTTACAAGTACTATAGAGGTACTATAATCCATTAAGGAAAATTAGGTCGATAGATTTCATGTTAAATCTTTAGTTTAGTGTTTTTTTTTTCGAATCAAACTTAGTTGGGGATGGGTTAAACATTAAAAATTTCTCCAATAAATATTTTTTTCCCTTTTTAATGTAAACATGTTTATATGGCAAATCATTTTTTATTGCATACTCCGGCATTATTTTGTTTTAGTTAGGCAACGATAATGTCTGAATGTAAAAGAACAGCTTAAATAAAACGCGGAGAGCTATTTTCGAGAGGATATTGAATTGCGTTTAGGGTTTATGTGGTCCAGTTAGTTGACTAAGACTTTGGAGAAGCTTACCAACAAGTTGACGTAAGACATGCTAAGTCACACCCTGACTTGGGGGTTTCTACGAACTCTTCTTCTTAGAGAGTGATCAATCATACAAAATAACACGTTACTTACAACACAAACTAAGAAAATGAGATATAATAATATGAAGCTATTGTTATTGCTTTTGTATTTTTTATATTAACTTTAGGATATTCTTAGCCTATGAATGAATTCAAAATAATCTTTAAAGAGATGTGTAGCCCATAAATAGACTCTTTCTCTTTGTATTCAAATGGACTATAAACAATGAGTTCATATTTGTGTGACCACACGATAGAGTTTAGTAGAGTGCCTTCAAACTCAAATTGCTTAGCAACCCAATGTTTGCATGCTGCTATACCGCCATGGTGTGGTTGCTTTTGTATTATTAAAGTATCTCAATGGATAATTTTTTGATTAATTAATTTATTAAGCATCACATCAGTATAATATTAACTTTGCACTTATTTGTTTAATATAATTTAATTTAGGAAGATGTTTTTTTTTATAAAATTTTCTTAAGTAAAGAATATTTTAATAATAATTTTAAATATACTAAATTACATTTCAGAGATACTTAATTGTATAAGTTAATTATACTTAGCTATATCATATATAACAAAAGTAAAATAAATATGAATGATTAGTCTTTCTCAAAAAAAAAATTAACGATTAGAATGACAATTTTAATAACAATATTAACTATGCAATAATTATATATATAATATATTAAAAATTAAATTATCTTAAGCAACAAAGTTTAACCTAAAATTACATATAAATTTATATAACATAAACTAAAAATGATATATTAAATATAAAACCATGATCCAAAACATGAGTAAGTTAGCTAATCCTTACTTGATTAATATATGATATAAAATGTTCATCAAAAATGTTCCAAAACATAAGTAACTTACCTAATACTCACTTATCACCCATGAGGCACATAGTTTTAAAGGCAGAAATGTCATCACTCTTGAACAGCCCTAGACTCTACGGTATTAAAAATATGTGGAGTAAGTCATGACTCATGTCCCGAATCCTACATCACAACAACTTATTAAAAAAAAGAAAAAACAACACAACAACCCGAGGAATTGTCCGAGGCAGATAAAACAAATGTCAACTAGATAGCAGCTGAAATAGCCTATGGACTTGATGTATTATGAAGATTTTTGATCGAACATATCTTTGCTTCGAACAATCAAGACTAGTTCGCTATAATTAAAGTTTGGCCAAAGAAAACTCAGAGTCTCTACAAGTGCTCGTTTAGCCTATCTCTTGCAATCTAGGCATATATATTTTGTCCAATTAATGTCTTGTTCGTTTTTGTACTGGATTTCGCAGATTTGCCCATAGTTGTATTTTTAACACTGATTTATGATGATATTAAAAATTACTTAGATGATTCTATAACTGACAATTCTACATGGTTTATGAAAATTTACATGTAGTTGTCTTATAAAAATCGATGCCTAATCGATTTTACTTATACCATGATAAAGACTCTTTTAGTTGTTTCATTTTTTAATATACATAACTGTTTGATAATCTTTATTTTTTATTCGAAACTTGGACTTTCTATTTAATGTTTTTTATGTAGTAAACCTGTTTGATGTCTCTTAGCTTGAAATGCAATACGGAACTTTTCCCTCATATCTTGAACTCGCGGTTGCCTTATGAAAGTCTTCCATATCTTATATACATAACTTACTAGTTGTTTTTCACTTGTACTACAACATGTTTCCTCTTCTAACACTCTTGGTTCTCCCACGTCAATCATACTATCCCTGCCCGTAACATGCATGCACGATGTTGAAATAGTGCGGCCGTGTGGGGCTTATCATTTGCAATCAGTGTGATATAAAAATATATGTCCTCTGATTCTTGGAAGAGGTTCTAAATTACTATAAATTTGAGAATCTGTTCGTTGTCCACTATAAATATATTATTATCTAGTTCTATCATTTGTATTGATTTTCCAATTATACTAGTTATACCAATTTTACAAACTAATCTACTAATATTCATAACATTTTAACTTTTACGATTCAGTATGATTTCAACCTTTGGGAATTCGATTAATAGATTATCACTATAAATTTTATTATACTAAGAAAATAGGTCTATATGTACTTTTATTATTGGTTCATTGTCACAATTTAGTGAAAACTAGTGGTGTGTCCGCACTACGCGCGGATTATTTGATATTTTGTGGTTTTTTTTGGTGCTTGTTTGTTATAAAAACTGAATTATCACTATCAGTAATAGTTTTTCTATTGCATAATTAAAGATGATTTGTTTTATAAATGTCTTTGTAGGTTATTTTAAGGTATCCTTATAGCATGAATCGATCTTTGGTGGGCACTATTACTGGTGGAAAACACAAATTAGCTTAAGCTATTATATTAAACCCCGACTCATTGTAGCTCATAATGAAATTTAGAACTTGTGAGCCTTTTTTACTCATCAAATGACTATTTTATTAGTTAAGAAACTTCACCAATCTGGTTTTGGTAATGTTTTAAAACTGGTCCGGAAGATAAATCAGATATTTATTCAGATAGATCATGGTGGTTCGACCGTATCAAACGTGGTTCAATTATCTAATTTAATATTTTTTAGATATATAATTTAAAATAAAGTTAGTAAATATGATACGTAATTAAAATATAAATTAATATCAAATATAAAACATTATAAATATAAGGTATTTTATATGTTTGGTTCATAGATTTTTGATAGTTCAATTGGTTTATATTAAGTTCAATTATTTCAAGATTCACTCTAACATTTGACCAGTTTATGGTAAAACCAACTATTAAACCCAACTCACCTATGTGACTGAGTCATAGTCAAACTTAGTCCAACCACAGATCGTTCGGTTTTAAAAACACTACTTTTAGTATATTTTTAAGTGTGGATCCTATTAAACAATTATTTGAATGTTAGGGAACTATATATATTGTGAAAATTTGGATATTGTTTTATAATTATAAGCGCTATAATATAGACTAATATGTAAGAGTAACTCTAGTGCAAGGATATGCTCCAGTATCTAACTATTAAAGAAAAAAGAAAAAAAATCAAAAATAGAAGTGAAGATGTGGTATCCCGATTCTCGTTTAAGATGCTTTACAGCATCATTAGCGGTGAGTTCTTAAAGAGTTTTTCACCATTAAAAATATAGAAAATAATTTAAAAATGAGAGAAAATATAGAGACCATTACAAGATATTATATTGTCTCTGAATATCTTGAGTGGTGATTTAATATTTTATAAATGAACGTTGATTAAGTCGTAAATGAAGTAAGAAACTATTACAAGATATCAGTAATAAGGAAAAGGTCTTTTACAACATTTTGCTCTTCTTTTTTCGGTAAAGGCAGGATGAAGAAAACTGATGAGTGATGCATATAAGTGTAAATATATGAACAATTTAAACGATTTTCAATGAAGTAAAACAAACTTAGTCATTTGCTAAGGTATTTTTTGGCCATGTTACGTGTATTAGGAATGTCTGATTGAGTTACTGGGAATACATTAAGATATTACTGGCATGGGCTTGGTGGCCCAATTTCTGTGAGGCATTAACCTTTTTGAAACACAACTTTTTCATTAAGTTCAACTTGCTTGATTACAAATACTAGAGGGAATTGTCCATCCTCTTTGATTGAAAAGATAAACTACAACAGCAAAAGATAAAAATGATAGGTCTTCAAAAGAAGAAGATGACAGCAAACTCAAGACGGTGCTTGAATGCGTCAGTGTAGCTTTCACGACATGGTCGGACAGCAGAGAAATAGTCACCTTAAATTGTGGCGTTGACATCCAATCCACACCTCGGAAACTCGTCGAAACGAATCCCGCTGCATCTTCAGGTCCCGAACGGATCGCTCCACAAGATAGCAAGACGGTTATAGATATGGACAAACACCTCCACAAGATTGGAGGGAAAGCACTCCTTAAAAAGGAAGCAAAGGATGAACATGATGGTCCCGGTGAACCCACCGGTAAATGGAAAGAAAGGCTACTCTTCGAACAAGAGAGATGAAACTTTGTGTGTAAATATGTCTCTGTAAAAACGCTAGTGAACCCACCAAACATTTTTAGAAGATTAGTCAAGGAGACCAATCCATCCCACATCAAAGTGGGCTGTGAAACTGCTAGGAAGAGATGGGAGCCTTGGAGCTTTATTGGGCTTGTCAAGCTCACTGCAAAATGAAAGTAGCCCATCTCATGAACAAAATGACTCAGCCTTCCTCGGTCAAAGAATCCGATGAACTGCAAGGAATCACGGCGGAGCAAAGAAGCGGCGATGTTTAACTGATATGGCTGAGATGATGACAATGGAACGGTGAGCGGAGTAGGAAGGCCAGGGACAGTGGTGATGGAGGAGACATAAGGTGAGCACAACCGAGACAACTGACAAAATTCCAGATCTAAAACCCGAGTTAATTGTGGAGCCCCACGGACACCGGGTTTACAAACGTCGGAAGCCGAAACTTGAAGTTGGACTTGTGGTGGTATGGAAGGCGAATGTCGGAGGGGGCTTTCTAGCCGAGGAGACACCGTAGGGAGGAGAGGAAGATTGAGCCTCACAGATCTGATTCTTGACGGAGCCTTTAGATTGAGGCATTAACCATAACCCAAGGATTAGGGAGACCATTAAAAATGCACCCTTCTGTTAATCGTGATGAAGTCACAAAAATGACATTTATTAAAGGGTAAAATATCCCTAATACCTTTGGCTTAAAATTAAATAAACAAACAAAAATAAATAAAAACAAATAAAAAAAAATGATTTTTTTTTATAGTTTCAGATTAGATGTTTTCAGATTCGAAATTTTTTATAACTTTTTTTTGAAATTTTTTTCCGAATTTTTTTTCTTTTCAAATTTTCTTTTTATAATTCAAAAATACTTTTTGAAACTGTTTTTTAAATTTTTATTTTAAATTTTTTAGTATTTATTTTTTTTTATATAAAATTTTGAATCATAATTCCAAAACTCCACCCCTTAACTCTAAACCTTAAGGTTTAGATTAATACCAAAGAAGTATAAGTGTATATTTACCTCTTTAAAAAAATCTATTTTTGTGACTTTGGGCTTTAAATGCTGGTTTGAAAACGAAAACTTTGTTTGGTTTGGTGCTATTCTAGTCTTTTTCTCTAATTTAAATGAACCTAATCTTTGAATCAGTTCAATGTTGATTCCAGTTTCTCATATAAGCAAATTCGAACCATTGAAGTAACCGACTCTGATAAAAAAAAAGAAGTAAACCGACAAAAATCTTGTAAATTAAAGTATCACAATAGAAATCAATCTATACATTTAAAGTACACCAAGTATGAATACACAAGAATCTTAGGACAGACTTCTACCAAGGTATCAGCTAATCTCAAAAGAGAGAAATAAGAACTTACATAACCAGTCTATCATCTGAAAGAGAAGAAAGAATACGTTTGACAGCCACTGGTGTTCCGCTCCAATAGGCTTTCACAATCTCACCAAATGAACCCTAACAAAATGTGACCAAAGATCCAATTAGTCCACTGCACTGAACTAAACAAACTCAAAACTATGGATCGATCACCTACGATCAAAACTTGATTCAAAAAGAATACACAAACCTTTCCAATCATGGCTGCATTTGAGAAATCCAGCTCAGCAGGGTCAATCTCCCAGTCACACTTCTTTGGAATTGGTGGTGGCAAAGGCTTTGGTTCAAAGTGACTTCCGTTTTGACCCTGCGTAGACAAAATTCAATCAGCCACACGCATTAAAGCAGGCTGCTTTGCTTCACAGAGAAAGTTCCAAAATTTATTGCAATAATCTTTTAATATTTCATAGCAATTTTTCTACCTCAAGGAATGAAAGTTTATAACTTTGATATTAAAAAAACTCACATAAGATAAAACGCCATGAGATTTGAGTAGCTCGATCATTTTCTGCTTCCTAGCTCATATTAGCTTCTGCATCAGCCAGAGGCTTTCAAAACACACACACAACAAAAGTTTCAGATCAAACATGATATAAAGAGATAAAAGAACCGAATAACATTTAAAAAAAGAGTGTACCGTGTTCTTCCACCTGTCCTGAGCGTTGACATCAGCACCAAACTCGATCAGACATTTAACAACATCGATCCACCCGAGACGTTTGGCTGTCGTAATCTCTGGCGTGAACCAGAGACTGATCTTTCTCCAGGAGCTTCCAGACTGCAGATGCGTCGTTCTGGTGCGCGTCGTGGCACAGGATCAGAGACGGTCTGCTCACGCGCGCCTTCTCCTTCTGTTTGTCGTATGCCGGTGCTGGCCCAGCGCTCGTTTCGCCGCCGTCTCCAGCCGCCGACGTTTCGGAGCTCATCTCAGCCGGTAAGGTGATGAGATTGTCGGAGTTGGTAATCAGAAAAGACTATTCTTCTCGATTTCGCTGAGGTTGTTCATCTCTGAGAGCTTGGGGATTTATAGTTTGAGTTTCCATCGGTTACTTTGGAGATGATGAGGTTGATTGAATGCTTGAGAGTGAGACGAGTGGGGTAAATCACGTTAAAGCTGGGCTTTACGTTTGTATTAATGAAAGTTGAAACTGTCGGCTACTGATCTTTGATTGTTGATGTTGAGAAGATGATACAGACAACACGACGCGCGCGAGAAGGAGGAGGGAACGTGGGCCACACCGATCTACTCTGGAGCTGACAGGTGTCGAAAAAAGCCCCAACCTGTTGTGGTGTTGTGGAAAGCTGTGTGCATCACACAATTCAACTTTATATATAAAGATTAGGAAACCTCGAAATTGAAATATCTTAAACTGAATTGTAAACTATCTAAAGCTTAAATATAACATAAGAAACCCGTAGAATCTGAAGTATAAATTAGACGGTAGAGTAGAAATGATTCACAAAGTAGATTAAAGAAATGAGAGAATTAGGAAGATAAAGGGAAAAAGAGAGAGAAATCAAAGCAAATTTTGGTTGTATTTACTTTATTTTGTAATTATATTATAATCAGAAATTTTATTATGTTATTACTTTATGTTGTAATGATATAGTGTAAGATTTGTTTTTTTAGAGTCATCTAAATTTTGATTTATGAGCTAAAAAGACTTGTAAGATTTGTCTTTTTAGAGTCATCTAAATTTTGATTTATGAGCTAAAAGACTTTAATTCGATTGAAAAAGAAGTTCACCAATCATCATCAAACTTATGTCTCTTTATAATCAGTTATTATTAGGGAAAAATTAACTAACATCTAACATTCAATAGATTTCGTATATCACAAGGCCATTATTAAGAGTTGAGTTTGATTTTGAAAGTTATTTTAGCAAATATATCACGAATAAGAAATCTAAACTTTCACTTCAGAATTTTATGAATGTATAGTTTCTATTAATAAATAAAAGATCCCCTAACGTAGCCATGTGGTGAGCACTGAGAGCACCTCCAACGGGGATTCTACCCATTAAAGTTTTTAAAATGTATATGTGTGTATGTATATGTTATATATGTGTATGTAGTTATGGAATCCGTTATTTTTTATATTCGAAACTTGGACTTTCACACGTAGAATCATTAATGAATCTTTACCTACAAGGATGCCACCTAGAGCGGCCGAAACTTCACCCGAAACAGTATATTCTTATTCCACTATGCTGAACATTTCCTTTAGATTTTTTTTCCATAACTCAGAAATAATTAGTGATCAATCATATTTTTCAAGTGTAAAATCATTAATTAACTCGTAATCAAACTATTGGATTAGAAGAACTTCCATGTTTCTGTAAAACTTCTTTAAAATAAAATTTCAGTAATATCTTATTACATGTTCGTTAATATTAGGTCTTAGCCCATTAAGAGTTTTACATTTGAATTATTTATTCCGTTATAGATAGTCAAGTTCGGTTTAAGCCAACAGCTCTAAGTAACCATTTTCGCAACTCAAAGGCAACTTTCACGTAGGACAAAAGTGGTGGTGGATTCCATTTCAAGCAGATCCACGGGAGGCGAAGTACGCCAAAGGTCTAACGAAGGGGGCGTTGATGTAAGTACCCGGTTCCGAGTGTATGTAATGGTCTCTCTTATCTGGATACTCATCGTTCTTATCTGGACCCCCTACGATTGCTCCCGTGACAATGTTAGGGTTGGGGTTTTGCGTGTGGTAAAATTGGAATCCCTCGGTGCAGTTGAAAGGTTTTGAAAGAAGTACTTGTGAAGGAAGCGACGATGCTCTGTGGTGGATTCTCATGGGGAATCTGGATCCGAATCCAACCATGTACGACATCTTTATTGGGTTCTCGCCGAGTATGTAATCCACTTGTTGCTTCGATAAGCTTATCAAGGTGTCGGGGTTGACAATGACGGAGTTTCCGCAGTTGAATATATGTTGTGTGGCTTTCATGTACTTGGCGTAGGTTGTGAGCAAGAATGTTATGGCGGTTACGTGTTGTAGGTTGCTCTGAGGTAACTTGTACATCAAGCCTCCTGTTGTAATTGTTAATAGAAACGTTTTAGAAAGAAAGAACGATTCGTAATCATGATTGTGGTAGTTTCTGTTCACCTGGAGTGTAATGAGTAGAGGGAGAGTTTGGGAGGATCTTGCGTATGAAACTCTCAGCTTCTTGCTTGTATAGTTCATAGTTGATGTCTTTGTTAACTAATGCTCGCTGGGGAGTCAAATAGGGATTCTATGAAACTTCTTTTAGCAACTAAAGTGTCTCGGGTTCAAAGCACCTTTGATACGAAATATTATTAGGAATTTACAAAGGCTACCTTCCGTTCTATAAGAGACAGGAACTTCCTCATTTAGTTAAAAAACTAGACATACCTGTGAAAGAAGAACATAGGCGCCAGCATATTTGCTGTCCCAGTTGAAGATGTCAGGATGATCTCCACCTCCTAGAGATTCTATGAAGTTTTTGTAATTGGGGTCATTGGTAGCTTTCTGCAGCCACGCCGCACCCCACATAAGCTCGTCCTGTCATCATACATTCACGTTAAAATTGTTTAGTTGCAATGATTTGTCTTTGGGAAAGAGATGATACACGTGAGAGTAGACCTTGTAACCAGAGTAGGAGCAGTAGAAAGGACAGACAGATGAAGAAAGGGAATCACTGTAATTTCCTCTGTACTTAATGGCAAACTCCATCACATTCTTAGCTGTTGCCAGCAGTAAAAGCGAGTACTCAGAATCAACTTCCCTGAAAACCATAGAAGCTGCGGCCAGAGCTGCTGCAGTTTCAGCTGCTACGTCAGAACCGGGGTTAGAAGGGGATACAGAATAGACTGTACGAGGTGTGTCCATATCTTCAGGCCGTTCCCAGCATTTGTGATCAGCATTAGGATCTCCTACCCCGACGTAAAGCTTCCCGGGAGTGGCTGTCGCACATTTCAGCAGATAATCCGTGGCCCAACGGATGTTAACACGTGCGTTTTGGAGCTCAAGACCCATCTGCTCACCGTAATCAAATGTGCTCCATGAAAGCATTGTTGTGGTAAACGCCATTGGGAAGTTGAACTTGACGTTGTCTCCTGCGTCGTAGTACGCACCAGTTAAGTCCACCTGCAAATCATATAAAATATTTATTAAATGTTACTGATAAAAGCAAAAGACAATCGATATTCTATTTATAACCCTCATCCTTCGTTTAAAAAAATTATATTTACATTTTTAGCAAAAGAAAACAGTTACTGATAGAACTAGAAGAGGTTTAGTGTTTTTAGGGTGTACATTGGCGGAGGAGCCATCAGAAAGGCCGGAGCTAGCCCTCCAGGAGAGTTGTTGGTCTGTTGGGAGGGGACCGGACCGCTGACCTTGGAAGAAGAGCAATGACTTGGAGAGAGCTTCTACGTAATTTGGATTGGCATCAACATTTAGCGTGAGAAAAGAAGAGAAAAGGAAAACTAAGAAGAAAAGAGAAGACATTTTTCCTTAGGCAGAGAAGTTGATTCGTTTTGAGTTTTGAGGTACCAGTGTATGATATGAACGTCCATATATATATACACAGCAATGGAGAGAGAGATGCATGCAGAGATATGAGAGGGATTTGATACGGCACTGATGGAAGTGCCAAATACGGCTTCTTGGAAAAAAATAGCCTTAATTTACCTTTATTTCTCCAATAAATCCTTTACCTTATTATTATTTTCATTTAGTTAATTAAAAGATCAGGAAAAAGACTGAAGCTTACTGACTAATGAAAAAAATATTTTTAAAACATTACTTAGTGGGAAATTGTAACATCACCTGTTTTATTTGTATATATTTTGATGTTTACTTTGTAGACAGAACTGAGAAGGTGAAGAAGATATGGAAGCCAAAAGAGAGAACAGAGTCTGAAACATTTTCAAAGGAAAAGAATAGAGCATTGAGATTAAGTGAAAGTCTGGAAACACACAAAGCTCCATGGGCTGAGACAAGCTTCACAAGACACGGAGTGGGTTTAAGTGAAACAGAAACGAAGCCCATTCAGACACTGAAACCGCCAACGGCTACTTTGAAGAGTGAAGTCAAGAAGAGAGATTGTGGTCCTGCATTGTACGGGTTCTGAGCTTTGTCCAGTGACATGAAGGAATCGCTATCATGTGCTGGAATCCAATGAAGGAGAGAAACCCTAATTGACAGCAAGGAATACTTTAGGGTTTCATCATTTTAGTATAAATAGATCTCTCTTCATTGTAACAGAACTTAAGCAAAATCAATAAAATGAAAACCTTCTGTTTATCTCTCTAGTTGCAGTCTTGCTCTTGCTCACATGGTATCAGAGCTTGGACGATGGACAACGCTCTAGATATCTATGCTCAACCCAAACTCAACATCTTCAACTGCGTTACTATCAAGCTCACCGAACGCAACTACATCCACTGGAAGAGACAGTTTGAGTCTTTTCTATCTGGAGTCGACCTTCTAGGCATTGTCAACGGCTCTAATCCTGCACCTCCTCCTTCCATACCTGTTCCAAATGTCGCTGGGGGCTTCAGAGAAGTTCCAAATCCAGACTATCAACAGTGGGTCAGATCAGACCAAATAGTACAAGCTTGGCTGGTAGGTTCTCTCTCTGAAGATATACTGAGTGTTGTTCTTGGTGCTCACACCGCTCACGAAGTATGGATCTCACTTGGAAACCACTTTAATAGGGTGTCCTCCTCTCGCTTGTTCGAGCTTCAACGACGACTTCAAACCGTTTCAAAGACTAACGAGACGATGAGTGACTATCTGAAGGAGATTAAAGGATTGTGTGATCAACTGAACTCAGTTGGCAGTCCAGTTACTGAGAAAATGAAGGTCTTTACGGCATTACAAGGCTTAGGAAGAGAGTATGAGCCTATCAAGACAAGTATAGAAGGAGCCATGGACTCTACTCTGCCTCCAACCTTTAAAGATATAGTTCCTCGGCTTCAGGGCTTCGATGACCGCCTAAAATCCTATGACGCCTCTCAAACCTCGGTGTCTCCACATCTTGCCTTTCATGTCTCTGCCACTGAGCCCAACTACTCACAAAACAACCAGTATTCGCAGCAGGCTCCTCACTTCACTCAGTACCGTGGTAAAGGGGGCAGTAATGGTCGTTTTGGCTATAATAGAGGCAGAGGATACTCTACAAGAGGTCGGGGCTTTCATCAACAAATCTCGGCTGTGAACAATACAACTCCTGGTGATGCTTCAAACAGACCTACCTGTCAGATTTGTGGCAGATTTGGTCATAACGCTCTCAAATGCTACAGACGTTTTGATATATCTTATCAGAGCACTGATTTACCCTCTGCAATGGCTGCTCTTCATGTTACAATTGATCCTCCTTCAAATGATCAATCCTACAACAGAACTGAGTGGTACCCAGACACAGCAGCTTCTGCTCATGTCACTGGCTCTCACCAGAATCTACAGTCTTCTCAACAGTATCTCGGCAATGATTCAGTTATGGTGGCTGATGGGAACTTCTTACCCATTACTCACATCGGATCAGTTCCACTTCAGACAGCAGCATGTTCCTCAGGTATTCTTTCCTTGAAGGATGTATTAGTCTGTCTAAATATTGCAAAATCTTTACTTTCAGTATCAAAACTGACAGTAGACTATCCATGTGAGTTTACATTTGATTGTGATGGTGTGTATGTTAAGGACAAGCTCACCAAGCAAATCCTGACACAAGGAAGCAGACATAAAGATCTCTATGTCTTGGAAAACCCAACTTTTTCAGCCTTCTACACTGCAAGACAGGTCGCAGCCAGTGGAGAAGTCTGGCACAAGAGATTGGGTCATCCAAGTGCTGAGATTCTACAAATTCTATCCAGAAGTCAAGCTATCAACATCAATAAAAGCATGACCAAGATCTGTTCTTCATGTCAGCTTGGAAAGAGTGCTAAACTGCCTTTCTCTAGTTCTGTTTATGTTTCTAGTAGACCTCTTGAGAAGGTTCATTGTGATCTTTGGGGCCCTTCTCCTGTCTGTTCTGTCCAAGGGTTCAGATATTATGCTGTTTTAGTGGATAATTTCTCTAGATTTTGTTGGTTTTATCCAATGAGACAGAAGTCAGATTTTCTTCAAATCTTTATTATGTGGCAAAGTCTGGTAGAGAAACAACTAAATCAGAAGATTCTTATGTTCCAAAGTGATGGAGGAGGTGAGTTCATTAGCAACAAATTTGTGGCACATCTCTCTTCTCATGGGATAAAACCATTGATGTCTTGCCCACATACTCCACAACAAAATGGGATCGCTGAGAGAAAGCATAGACACATAACGGAGCTAGGATTATCTATGCTTTTTGATGGAAAGGTTCCTCAAAAATATTGGGTAGAGGCGTTCTTCACCTCTAGCTTTCTTGGCAATCTGCTCCCTTCTTCAACTCTCCCCAACAACAAGAGTCCTTATGAAGTTTTGTTCAACAGAAAACCTGAGTATTTAGCTTTGAGAATCTTTGGCAGTGCATGCTACCCTTCACTGAGACCTTACACCGCAAATAAATTGGATCCCAAATCTCTTCAGTGTGTTTTCCTAGGCTACAACGAAAAATATAAAGGCTATAGGTGCCTTCATCCTCCTACTGGAAAAGTCTATATAAAAAGACATGTTCTGTTTGATGAGATGTGTTTACCTTTTGCTTCTACTTACTCGCATCTTCATCAACTCACTTCAACACTTCTGATGTCAGCATGGCAACAAAGCTTTCTACATACTACACCAGCTTCTGCGCCTCAAGCTTCAACAAAAACTCATCACACTGAATCACAGCTGTTGCCAGTTCCTCTCTTAGCTCAACCAACACCGACAGTTCCACCAGTTTTCCCAGAAAGCTCTCAGATACCTCCAACAATCACTGAGACAACTTCAGCTTCTCTCAACACTATGGGTCAGGATTTGAGTTCTGATCAACCGACTACAGTGCAGTTTGGATCTCTTCCGGCTGTAGAACTACAAAGATCAATACCTACTGCAACAGAGGAAAATCCTGTCTCTGAAACAGAACAAGAATGTGTCTCAGATTCACCAAACATTGGTGTTAACATCCAAAACTCTGATGTTAACGAGAACATGTACACTGAAACTCAAAGAGAGGAAGCTGAGACAAGAGCTACTACCTCAAGTCAAATACCGCCAACAATTGTCAGTCTCTCTACTCATCCTATGGTTACAAGATCAAAGGTGGGAACGACAAAACCAAATCCAAGATATGTTCTCTTCACTGTCACTACAACTCCTCAAGAACCAAGAACAGTAAGGGAAGCTTTAAAACATCCTGGTTGGACTGGAGCTATGATGGAGGAAATGGTTTCGTTTGATGAAACTGGCACATTCACTCTTGTTCCCTATCAACCAGATATGCATATTCTCGGTTGCATATGGATCTTCAGAGTAAAACTAAACGCTGATGGTACTGTGAAATGCTTAAGATCAAGATTGGTGGTCAAAGGTTATGACCAAGAAGAAGGCATCGACTACTTGGACACTTATAGTCCTGTGGTAAAATCTCCTACCATCAGAGCTATTCTTCATCTTGCCACTGTCAACAAATGGGACATCAAACAGCTTGATGTCAAGCATGCCTTTATGTATGGAGACCTGGCAGAAACTGTCTATATGCATCAACCTCCAGGTTTTATCAACCCTGAGAAACCAGCTCATGTGTGCAAACTTAACAAGGCTATCAATGGTTTGAAACAAGCTCCAAGAGCCTGGTTCAACAAATTCAGCGATTTTCTGTTAGAATTTGGCTTTACCTGCAGTCTTAGAGATCCTTCTCTATTCATCTATCGTCGGAATGGAGACCTACTGCTCCTTTTACTTTATGTGGACGACATAGCCTTGACTGGGAGTAACAAGGATTTCATTGGAAAGTTATTAGAAGCTCTAAACAGAGAGTTCAAGATGAAAGACTTGGGCAGTTTTGATTATTTTCTTGGTCTACAAGCTCACTCTCACTCAGAAGGGATGTTCTTAAATCAAGAGAAGTATGCTGAAGATCTTCTCCACATCTCTGGAATGTCAGGATGTACACCAGTGGCTACTCCTCTTCCTCTACAACTCAACCGTGTACCAGAAGACTCAACGCTTTTTCCCCAACCTACTTACTTCAGAAGTCTCGCGGGAAAGTTACAGTACTTGACCTTAACAAGGCCTGATCTTCAATATGCAGTCAACTACATCTGCCAAAAGATGCATGCTCCAACTGAGACTGACTTTCTATTACTGAAAAGGGTCCTGAGATATCTTCGCGGCACAACAAGCTTTGGTATCTCTTTCAATTCTCAGACAGATTCTAAAGTAAGAGCTTATAGTGACAGCGATTGGGGAGGCTGTCCTGATACTAGAAGATCTACTGGGGGTTTCTGCACTTTCCTAGGGTCCAACATCATCTCCTGGTCAGCTCAGAAACAAGAATCAGTTTCAAGAAGTTCTACTGAAGCTGAGTACCGTACCTTATCAGATACTGCAGCAGAAGTTGTTTGGTTAACAAACCTTATGGATGAAATTGGTATTCCTCACGAGGACCCTCCTGAATTGTTTTGTGATAATCTCTCAGCAGTATATCTCTCCGCAACACCAGCAATGCACAAAAGATCAAAACACTTTGAAGTAGATTTCCACTTCGTGCGTGAGAAGGTAGCTATGGGAAAGCTAATCGTGCATCACATACCGGGACTACTTCATCTACCTGATATATTCACAAAATCCTTGGCTACACAAGCTTATCAGAATCTGCGGTTCAAACTTGGTGTGGTCTGTTCACCCACATAAAGTTTGAGGGGACATGTAGACAGAACTGAGAAGGTGAAGAAGATATGGAAGCCAAAAGAGAGAACAGAGTCTGAAACAGAGGAAAAGAACAGAGCATTGAGATTAAGTGAAAGTCTGGAAACACACAAAGCTCCATGGGCTGAGACAAGATTCACAAGACACGGAGTGGGCTTAAGTGAAACAGAAACGAAGCCCATTCAGACACTGAAACCGCCAACGGCTACTTTGAAGAGTGAAGTCAAGAAGAGAGATTGTGGTCCTGCATTGTACGGTTCTGAGCTTTGTCCAGTGACATTAAGGAATCGCTATCATGTGCTGGAATCCAATGAAGGAGAGAAACCCTAATTGACAGCAAGGAATACTCTAGGATTTCATCATTTTAGTATAAATAGATCTCTCTTCATTGTAACAGAACTTAAGCAAAATCAATAAAATGAAAACCTTCTGTTTATCTCTCTAGTTGCAGTCTTGCTCTTGCTCACATACTTACGGCTTAACAAAATATTTATGGTTAGTTTGAGTTTTCCATTAAGGATGAGGATAACTGGATATAATGAGATACTATGTTCGGTAATTTATAGTTAAACTAGGTTAGGGACTTAGGGTTTAAGGGGTTTTCTATTAGAAAAAAGAGAGGACATAACATAAGAAGGAAGCTTGAGTGCCAAGATAACAGCGTGTAGTCTTGGGTCTTAGTCAAAACTGTTTAGTACAATGGAAACGACATTAATCCAATTTACTATGTGTTTCTCTTTTCATGCTTGTTAATCCAATTATTCATCGACCTCTCTCGTTATTTTTTTTCCCGGTACATTCTTTTAGTTTATGGAATAACAAAAGCGAATGAAAAGGGGAGGAGACAACCGTACGTTCATCCGTTTTTTAGATTTATAGAGTTTGACACAACTACTGAAGTTGACACATGACTGGCTAAGTCCCATCCCGACTTAGGGTTTCTATGAATTCTCCTTCTTTCAGAGTGAATCATATAAAAACATAACCCAAAAAAAAAAAAACTCAGACAAAGAGATATGATAATATAGAGCTATTGTTATTGCTTTTGGTATTATTAAAATACCTCAGTTGGGATACTCACTAATAGCATAGTGCAGTCAGCGGATACCGGAAAAGAGCCTCTCGCTATCTTTGCAGTATTATAATATATATATGTTATAAGATAAACTTTGAAATGATCCTCCACTCCTTTACCAACTCAAGCACTATGATCATCTACTCATCAAGCACTATGATCATCTACTCATCAAGCACTATGATCACCCACTCATTTACCAAATCAAGCACCATCTTTGATATTTTATGCATTGTTGTTCACTATAAATATCATCACTCATCTCACTATTTTGTACACCATAAACAAGAACAAGAGTTTATAAGAAAAGAACCATTACATCTTCTTCTTCTTACTTATAATAAACTCTCTCACTTATAGTAGTGTTATTTGCTTCCTACGGGTATTAAATTCTACTCTTATTTAAATTTCTCGATACTATAAATTATAAGTTATTTCATAACACGTTATCAGCACGATCACTCTGCGATTCGGTAAAATTTATTTGTATCATTTATACCCTGTTATAATGGTCGGTATACCGCCTCTACTATTATTTATATCATGTTATAATGGCCGGAATACCGCCTATATTATTTACTAGTAATTTAATTTATTTATTGGTCGGCCGAGCCGCCTTATATCCTGTTTATTATTTATTGGTCGGCCGAGCCGCCTTATATCCTGTTTATTATTTATTGGTCGGCTGAGCCGCCTTATATTCTGTTTATTATTAATTGGTCGGCCGAGCCGCCGTATAATTTATTTATTATTCTGCATTGATCGGCTGAGCCGTCGCATGATTTGTTGTCATATAACATAAATATTTCATTGTCATAATTTTTCACTTTTATGAAATTTTATAGATTTGATTGACCGTTTAATACGATATTTTCAGACTAATTTTTGGTGCACTCGATTTAACCCAACGGTCACAAAGAAATTTTTTCAAAAATTTCCCCTTTCTCCAACGGTCATGAACAGTAATTTTCATCTATAAATACAACTCATTTTCACTTCATTTCATCATCCAAAACATTTCATCTTCTCTCAAAAATTTCAAATCGCTCTCCTCCAATTTTTCAAGAAAGATGATTCGCGCACTTTTGTTTTTATGTGCCATTTTTATTTGTGTTTCTATTTATGGTTTATTCGATGGAGAATTTACTCCAAGTGAATTTAAGATGATTATCGGTTTAATTTTATTTACATCGCTTCTCCTTGTAATTGCTTGTATGATTAATGTAAACGGTTTTTAAATTATGAAGTTCTAATAAAATTACTATTTTGTGTTTTAGAAATACAAATGGCAAACATCGAGAAACTCCAGTTCCCGGCTCTAAAAGTAACCGGCGAAAACTATGTCAGATGGGTCACAAATGTGAAACCTTATCTTGTAATAAAAAAGATATCCGAAGCTATAAAAGTCGGTAACAAATCGCCACCCGAGCATATAGCCGAGGCGATAATCTTCCTGAAGAAGCACTTAGATGAGAATCTAACTCACGACTATGGAGACGTTGAGGACCCAGCTGTACTATGGCAAGCCTTGAAAGACAGATTCGATAATCAAAAGGAAATCAATCTCCCTCACGCTCTTGAAGAGTGGAAAACCCTGAGGTTTCAGGATTTCCAAAGGGTTAGAGATTACAATTCCACTATCTTAAGGATAGTTGCACAATTAAAATATTGTGGTAACCCTGTCACCGAAGCAGAAATGCTTGACAAGACATACAATACCTTCCACAAAGAACACAACGTCTTATCCCGAATTTACAGAAAATGTGGGTACACCAAATTTTCTGAATTGATGGTAACACTCATGTTGGCTGAAAAGAACGATGAGTTACTAATCAAAAACCATAATTCCCGACCTACGGGAGCCAAGGCATTTCCCGAAGTGAATGCTACGGCGGTAGAATATTCGGGAAGGAGAAACCATACCAACCGAGGTCGTGGTCGGCGTTTCAACAACAAACGTGGAAAGCCTTACTATCCTAAAAGTATTAGATCTAACAAATGGGTTAGATCTGAACAACCTCATAAAGGCAAAGAAACCGAAGAGGATACCACAAAGAAAAGTGAGACTGTATGTTACAGATGTGGATGTAAAGGACATTGGTCCCGTACCTGTCGTACTCCCCCACATTTGTGCAAGTTATATCAAGAATCCATAAAAGGAAAGGCTAAAGAGGTGAACCTCACGGAAAACGTTGAAGGGACCTCATACCTTGAATCCTCTGATTTCGCAAATGAGCTGGACTAGAATACTCTTGAAGAGTACGAAAATGTTTCTAATAAGACTGCTGAATAGTCCTCATTTGTAATGTATAATAATTATGTTTTCAAAGAATAATGTTGTTTTAACAACAATATATGTATAATTATTGTGTGTTTTCTTTATATAATCAATGAATAAATTTCACGTTTCACTTTTATTTAATGTTTATGATAATTTCAGAAATGGATCAAAATACTAATGGAGCAAAATCCAAGAAACGGATTCGTGAAATATGCATACCAGATAGTGGAACAACGCACACTATTCTGAGACAAAAGAGATATTTCTCTGATATAAAACCGACAAGAATTGTCGTCAATACAATATCAGGTCCTGCAGACGTGATTGAAGGAACTGGTAAAGCAAACTTTACTTTGCCGAATGGAACAAAATTTTCCATAAATAATGCTTTATATTCTCCGAGTTCTAAAAGGAATTTGTTGAGTTTTAAAGACATATATCTTCACGGATATGATACTCAGTCTGCAACTGAGGATGGAAAGAAATACATGTATGTAATTTCTGAAAAATGTGGCAGAAAGCACATATTGGAAAAGTTTCCAGAACTTCCTTCGGGATTACATCATACTTATATCGATGAGATCGAATCAAATCTTGTAGTAAAACGGAACCCAGAAGAGTTCACGTTATGGCATGATCGCCTTGGCCATCCAGGCACTACAATGATGCGTAGAATCATAGAGAGCTCACATGGTCATTCACTGAAAATCCAGGAGATTTCTCAAGGGAATAAAATGACATGTGTTGCATGTTCTCTAGGAAAATTGATCGTAAGGCCATCGCCAACCAAAATCGATAAAGAATCACCAAAGTTCCTTGAAAGAATTCAAGGTGATATATGTGGACCGATACATCCACCATGTGGACCATTCCACTATTTTATGGTATTAATTGACGCATCCAGTAGATGGTCACACGTTTGTCTATTATCATCTCGAAATGTGGCATTTGCGAGATTTCTAACTCAGATAATCAAACTGCGAGCACAGTTTCCTGATTATACTATTAAAAGAGTTAGACTAGACAACGCTGGTGAATTCACATCCCAAGCATTCAATGACTATTGTATGGTAATGGGAATTGAAGTTGAACATTCAGTTGCTCATGTTCATACGCAAAATGGTTTGGCTGAATCTTTAATTAAGCGTCTGCAATTGATTGCAAGACCATTGATCATGAGATCAAAACTTCCAACCTCTGTATGGGGACATGCCATTTTGCATGCAGAAGCACTCATTCGGATCAGACCGAGTGCATACCATAAGTATTCCCCACTTCAGTTAGCGTTTGGTCGAGAACCAAACATTTCCCACTTTAGAATCTTTGGTTGTGCGGTATATGTGCCTGTAGCACCACCACAACGAACAAAGATGGGACCACAAAGAAGGTTGGGAATATATGTTGGTTGTGATTCTCCATCAATTATAAGATACCTAGAACCACAGACTGGTGACGTCTTTACAGCACGTTTTGCTGATTGTCATTTTGACGAAAATGTATTCCCAGTTCTAGGGGGAGAAAACAAAAATGTTGGAAGTGATATAAAATGGAGTGTACCATCATTGTTATATCTTGATCCTCCTACTAAAGAGTCAGAACTAGAAGTTCGACGAATTATGCATTTACAGAGTATAGCTAACCAGCTACCTGATGCATTTGCAGATACCAAGACGGTAACTAAATCTCATATACCAGCTGCAAATGCTCCTGCTCGTATCAAAATGCCAAATGAACAAGAAAAGGAGGATGACACACGAGAGCCAAAAACACGCCTGAAGCGTGGTAGACCTGCTGGTTCTAAGGATAAGAATCCTAGGAAACAGAAGAAAGCTGAAATATATGATGCACCCAAAATAGCAGAAAATATTTTGGAAGAAATAAATGATAAGGACTCTGATGAATCAGAGCATCATGAATCGAAAGATAATCATGAGATTTCTATTAATTACATCCATAATAAAAGGATATGGAATAGAAATGAACAAAATGATCTTGATGATGCTTTCTCATATATCGTGTCAGGTGAGGTAAATGAAGATACCGATGATCCAGAACCGAAATCCATATATGAATGTCAAAAGAGACATGATTGGAATAAATGGAAAGAAGCAATACAAATCGAACTTGATTCGCTTAACAAACGAAAAGTGTTTGGATCTATTGTACTCACACCTGAAGATGTGAGACCAGTTGGGTACAGATGGATTTTCGTTCGAAAACGAAATGAGAAAAATGAGATTACAAGGTATAAAGCTCGCCTTGTAGCCCAAGGATTTTCTCAAAGACCTGGTATTGATTATGAGGAAACATATTCTCCTGTAATGGATGCGATCACATTTAGATTCCTGATGAGTCTAGCCGCTGATAAAAATCTTGAGATGCGTCTCATGGATGTTGTTACAGCTTATCTATACGGATCATTAGATACTGATATCTACATGAAAATCCCTGATGGATTTAAAATGCCAGAAGCATTAAGTTCCAAACCTAAAGAGTTATGTGCAATAAAATTGCAAAGATCATTATATGGGTTAAAACAATCTGGACGTATGTGGTACAATCGTCTCAGTGAACATTTAACAAAAGAAGGATATGTGAATGATCCTATATGCCCATGTGTTTTCATCAAGAAAAC
Organism: Brassica napus; assembly: GCF_020379485.1. Taxonomy (NCBI): domain Eukaryota; kingdom Viridiplantae; phylum Streptophyta; class Magnoliopsida; order Brassicales; family Brassicaceae; genus Brassica; species Brassica napus. The sequence goes on along the minus strand of NC_063445.1, from coordinate 22,109,525 downwards.
AACATCCGGATTTGTGATAATCGCGGTATATGTTGATGATCTAAATATTATTGGAACTCAAAAAGAAATACAAAAGGCATCAGACTATCTCAAAGGAGAATTTGAGATGAAAGATCTTGGACAGACACAGTATTGTCTTGGCCTACAAATAGAACATTCACAAAATGGTATATTTGTGCATCAATCCACATACACTAAAAGAGTGTTGAAACGATTTAACATGGATAAATCAACTCCTCTTAGCACCCCGATGGTCGTTAGATCACTTAACATTGAAAGTGATCCATTTCGACCACCTGAGGAAAAAGAAGAGATACTTGGTCCGGAAGTACCATATCTAAGTGCAATTGGAGCGTTGATGTACCTTGCAAATTGTACACGGCCTGATATATCATTCGCTGTTAATCTTCTAGCAAGATTTAGCTCATCTCCAACACGAAGACATTGGAATGGAATTAAACATGTCTTTCGTTACTTACAAGGGACTATTGATTTAGGCTTATTTTACCCTAAAGATTCAAATGGTCAAATGGTTGGTTTTGCAGATGCAGGATATCTTTCAGATCCACACAAAGCCCGATCGCAAACAGGATATGTTTTTACGATCGGAGGCACTGCTATATCTTGGCGTTCTCAGAAACAAACGCTTGTGGCTACCTCTTCAAATCATGCTGAGATCATCGCACTCCATGAAGCAAGTAAAGAATGTGTATGGCTAAGATCAATAAGCCAACACATTTGTTCAAGTAGTGGGATTGACAAAAGTACGGGGCCAACTATTCTATATGAAGACAATGCAGCATGTGTTGCTCAAACGAAGGAAGGATATATCAAAAGTGATAGAACAAAACATATACATCCAAAGTTCTTCTCATACACCCAAGAGCTCGAGAAGAAGAAAGAGATTGAAGTAAGATATGTCCGATCATGCGACAATGCAGCCGACCTCTTCACAAAAGCACTTCCTACTTCGGTATTCAGAAAACATGTCCATAACATTGGAATGCGTCATCAGAAGGATCTATGACTGCTCAATCGAGGGGGAGCTTACGTAGTTGTACTCTTTTTACCTAACTATGGTTTTTCCCATTGGGTTTTCCTAGAAAGGTTTTTAACGAGGCAACAAAGACGTTAAGCGAGAGCGGAGAGTGACACCGGTTCCCAAGGGGAGTGTTACGAAACTTAATTTAATACAAGATGGATGATCAAGGGGGAGTGTTATAAGATAAACTTTGAAATGATCCTCCACTCCTTTACCAACTCAAGCACTATGATCATCTACTCATCAAGCACTATGATCATCTACTCATCAAGCACTATGATCACCCACTCATTTACCAAATCAAGCACCATCTTTGATATTTTATGCATTGTTGTTCACTATAAATATCATCACTCATCTCACTATTTTGTACACCATAAACAAGAACAAGAGTTTATAAGAAAAGAACCATTACATCTTCTTCTTCTTACTTATAATAAACTCTCTCACTTATAGTAGTGTTATTTGCTTCCTACGGGTATTAAATTCTACTCTTATTTAAATTTCTCGATACTATAAATTATAAGTTATTTCATAACAATATAGTTTTAATTTCAACGAAGAAAAGAGTTATTATTATTAGAGTGACACAATGTTCAACGAATCGCTAAACTTTAGTTAAGCGATTCATATGAGATTATTGATCTGGTTTTTTTAGTGTTTAAACTGATTTAAAAAAAAAAAAAATATTCTGAATTTTTTTTTTCGTTTATGTCCGATTTATCGACCAAACGAACAATTAAGCGCTGCATAGATCAATCTTTAGAACACTGGAGTGACACATAGCAACATAGTTTATCAACTTATTTAGAGAGTCTCGTGCCACATAACCATTTCTCATATCTTTATGTCTTTCTCCTCTTTTATTAATTTTGCTTATTATTTTTAATATGAGAAACTGAAAGAAATACTCCCACTAATCTTGATAAAAAAAAAACTCTCACTAATCATGTCCTAAGAAATAAGAACCTTTAGAGACTAATCTAAATCTCTCACAAATAAATTTAATATCTTAAAAATAAAATTATTCTTAAGAAGACATGTGTCTCAAAAAATTAATCTTATTCATCATTGTGTGACAACAGTGGAGGCAATTTTCCAAAACTTATTGAAATCTCTCATGCGAGAGACTGTTCTCTTTCACTTTCTTACTTTTGATATATTTTTTTTTAATTATTGAAGTCAGATCACCAATGTGATGCTCTAAGTTTTTCATTAGTAAAATATTTTAAAATAAATTAAATTAAAAACTAATTTAGATTTATTAACTTTATTGGTGAAAAAACTTATCATATATTAAATTATAATCAATTATCTAATATAGGAGATAAATCTAACATATTAATATAAATTTTGTTTTAAACTATATAATAAATTACATATAAAAACTCATTAACGGTAAACATTAACCAGTCTAACTTTTAATGTGAGAGCTTCGTTGCGAAAAATCACTTCGCAAATAATAGTATAGATTTCAAAAATAGTTTAAATATATTAAGTTACATTCAAATATACTTAATTGTATTAGTTAATATTAAACTTATCAATATAATGAACAATAACAATAATAAAACAAATAAATATGAATGATTCTAAAGACTTAAATGCAATAATTATATATAATATAATCAAAGAGCTATATTATCTTATATAACATTATTTAAGATAATATAGCTCTTTAATTATATTATAACATAAAAGAAAAAGGGGAGAAAAATGATATAAATATAAAACCATGATCCAAAACATAAGTAACTTAGCTAATCCTCACTTGATTAATAATGCTCATTAGAAATTTCCCAAAACGTAAGTAACTTAGCCAATTTATCCTCACTGGACCCACGAGGCACAGAGTTTCAAAGGCTGAAATGTTCATCATTTTTGGACTACCCTGAACCCTATGGTCTTGGAAATATATGCGGAGTAAGACCTGTCGTGTTATGTGGATTAGTGATAGGACATCTCTTCGCTTGGCAATCAAGAATGGTTCGTGGAAAGTTTGGTCAAAGAAAACTCACAGTCGCCACAAGTGCGGTTAAGTCCATCTCTTGCAATCTTTCTAATAAGAATTTTTAAGGCATATGTATTGTCCAAAGTCTTGCTCATTTTTGTACTGAATTTCCAAGACTTGTTTGTGTTTGTAATTTTCTATTTAATCTTTTTGTAGTAAACCTATTTATTGTTTTTGTATATCTAAGCTTGAAATGTAATACGGGAATTCTCCTCAAATCTTATACTTGCGGGTAGCCTTGTGAAAAGTCTTCCTTTTATTACATACATAAACTACTAGCTGTGTTTCACTTGTACAGCATATTTTCTCTTCTTCTTCTTTTCACACTTTCCCAACAGTCTTCCTTCTCCCACAGGTCAATCATACTATCCCTTGCCCGTCACGGTTACGATGTTGAATAGTGGGGCTTGTTATTTGCAATTCTTCCTCTGATTCTTGGAAGAGTTTACAAAACGTGTTATTTAAGATCATAACTAATGCAACAACTCATCGAAATAAGTTTGAAAAGTAAAATCAAAGTTTGGTATTGGTGGTCAATATATATCTGATAACTCTTTGGTTAATAACACGTTCACCATCTCCAATGGTTTACTCTATTTTTTACTCTAAAATAGAGTAACTCTAAGTGAGTTTGCTCCAATAGTACTCTATTTTAGAGTAGAAAATGGAATGATGAACAAAAAAAAAAACAAATTACTCTATATTTGGAGTAAATCTATTTATCTCTTTATTATAGAGTGAGAAATATAGTACCATTGGATCATTTTTATTCTAAACTCTATTTTAGAGTGAAAAATAGAATGAGGTTGGAGATGTCCTAAAACGAACTGGGTTACTGGAGGTCATTACCTCAACGGAGATTACCTTAGCCATTGTCTTAGAGGTTCCCAATTCTAGTGACCTACAGAACAAAACTAATATGGGTTATCTAGTTGTTAACTATGCGATTCATCAATACATTTATAAAACAGTTAAACTAAACCAAAACAAATTTGTAATCTATAATATAATATTGCAGTTCTCTCTTTCCTGTGGCGACACGTCAACATTTTGGTGGGTCCCACATTTAAAAAGTGTGAAAAAAGTGTGAAGCTTGTGACTCGAACCCGGGTTATTGAGATATAAACACCAACATTTTTACCAATAAACTAAAAGATACTTTGTACATTGATGGCCGAAACTAATATATATTTATGAAGGTCGGAAACCTTTGCTTCTTCGGTTTTTTCTGTGGGCCGGGCCTACAAGTGTATTATGAGTTTCATTTTTAAATGAGGTTCATCATGTTATATGAAAAAAACAACAATTATAGTTTTTCCATATTGTAAACTGTCTTCGTTTAACATGAGTTAGGGTTCTTTTCATCATTGTCTCAGACAAGTTTGAGTTACAGAGTTGCACCATGTGTCCGTTCGTAATCTATTTTTTCACCGGTGAACTCTTCATCTCCCCATCTTAAATCGCTTGATCTTAAATGTTCCTGATTTGTAGTCTTTCTGTAAACCCTATATATATGATTCTCATCTTTGATGAACTCAATCTGCATCTCCAAAAAACTCATTGATTCCTCTCAGCTTTAACGATCTTCTAGAAAATATCTTTATGCCTCTCCAGTTCCTCAAACCGGCGTTCCCGACATCCGTCACTCAACCATCGAGTCTCTCCGTGTTGGTAGTAGTAGTCAGAGCATAGCCTCTAACCTCCTCGCTTATGGGATTTCCTGAACTTCAAGAAAGACAGTGAGTTTATGGGAATCACGGTTCTCTTCCTTGACGAAAAGGTAAGTTAATCTTCGATTTATCACACTTATTTAATATAATTATTTTTAATTGATTTCCTGATTCTTTGTTAAATAATATTATTTGCAGATTTCGTGATTCATGGGTTTATTCCCGCCGGATGTGCTAATCATTACATGCCATCTTTGAAAGCCGGTTCCATTGTGAAAGTCGATCGTTTTGAGGTTACTAGGTGCTCAAGCATGTAGAAGATAATTGATCATCCATTCCTCATTCGTTTCATCTCACCAACTATTATTGATGAAGTCATCACGGGTGCTCCTGAGATCAATCTCCAATCATAATTAGACTGTTTGACAATTTCCAAGTGATTGCGAACACAAACCTAGAACTCCCACGTATATTATCATATTGCATCTGAGTTTATAACATGTTTCGTTATCATAACTGATATTTAAACTCGCAGATGTGGTTGGGCAAATCCATTCTGTCCAAGGCTCTGACCTTAACAAAGAAACAATTCGAGTCGTTATCCGTCTCCTCATTGATCTGTAAGAAACAATCAACACACAATTCCCTTTATATTATTATCTATATTGTGCTAACATCAATAATCAAAAATATTTCCTACCCAAATTCTGTGGTCGTATATTTATCTCCCTTACTTATCAAACTAATTTTACACAAACCTTTATTTTACAGCTTAAAAAAAACCACAACAACCCAAACAATCAAAACACCAAAAACTAGAATTTCAAAAAAGACGAATCATTAATGATCACCTCTCTTTTTGTCTAATCTTAGAAATAAACTTCAAAGCAAATATACCAAACCAATCACCTCAACTAAAACTCAACGACACATACATCGAGTCAGCTAAACAAATACAAACTACACGGCCAGCTATTTAACAATTTACAAACTTACTTTCGCAACGACACATACATCGAGTCAACTAAACAAATACAAACTACACGGCCAGCTATTTAAAAATTTACAAACTTACTTTCGCAACGAAGAAGACGAAGACGACAACCAAGATCACTGAAATTACCTAAGCAAAAAACATAGTAAGTTATGAACTCTGATAAATACAACTAACAATGATTTTTGTTTAAATATTACCCTTCAAATAAAAGATAAACAAACACAACCACAACATGAGATACAAGAGACAATCCCGACAGACACAAATGAGACAACAACAGCTCCACATGCTCACTCCTCTTGTCTTATAAAATAGTTTACATGCCCAATGTCAACAGGCCAATGCTATTGTCTTCTTATGAGAAATGCATAAATTCGTTTAAAACTCATTAAAGCCCAAATACTCAGAACTGTCACTCATTTTATAGTTATTTCTACAAGTCTTCATGTATTTGTTTTAAAGGTCCGGTAAGAGCAACAAGTTTAAAAATAAAATAAAAACATATAGTAAACATAATAAGGATAATAAAAATTATTACTTAACACACACAACTTACACAACTAAACTGGAGAAAAATACTCAGAAACAAAAGGTACTTTCAACAACTTTAATACAATTTATGTACTCTCAACAGTACAAGAAACAAATTAAAAAGACAAACAAACAATAAGTCTCGGTGACACAGCAAACAACAACATGAACTATATCAATCATATTACTAACACAATTTACTCTTTCATAAGTGGAGAACAATGCATACACAGTTCATCATCACAACTCTAACCGAACAATAAAAAAAACTTGAAAAACAATTCAAAACGCAAAATTCACAACTACAATAACCCTAACAAATATTGAAATGATACAAGAACTCTGTACACAACCTCGCGCTTGCACGGGGGCAATGCCCCAAGTATATATATAAAAAGAGTTATTTTCACTCAGATTCAGTTTCTATCTTTTTATTACACTTTAGGACACTTGTTGCTGCTGGGTTAATTTTTGTAACTGATAACTGAATAATTGTTAACTAAACTCATTCTTCTATTCAATTTTCTAACTAAAGTGGCTCCATTAATTTTAAAGTTAGTCACTTTCCTTCTCTGTCTTTGTATCAGAGAATGGGTGTGATTGGTAACAGCTGTGATTTTTTTGCTGTAGAAATATTGCTGTGATTTTTTTGGGTTTGGCTCTAGATTTTTAACTTTTAAAAGTATTTAAATTTAGGCTATAGGAATTTGTCTCTGCAGAACAATTACAAAGACATAAATTTAAAGAAGTGCTGTGGACTAAAAAAAGGGCTGTGAACTTTAAAAAAAATATAAATCAAGATTGGTGTAGATTTAGAGCTGTGAGTATAACTGTGGCTGTGGAGAGCAACTACAGCAATAGCCAATCACACCCATAACTTTAAGAGTTTTCCAACTTAAGTTACAGACAAAAAGAAAAACTCAAATTTTGATACGAGAAGATTCCCGACAGTGAAGATGAAGCAGCTGGAAAACACGATGGAGACGAAGAAGCTGAGTTGCAGGAGACGACCTCAGACCCATATAGTGTACCTTAATTTCCGACAAATCGGAAGCTGTTTCTCATCGGAGGAGGAGCTTCAATCTTTACATGAGCGCCGTCACAACAGTGAGGATGAAGCTGAGTACTCGACATCAAAAGGCTTGGCGGTGAGCCGTCGTGGTGATTTTGGCATATTGGACAAAAAATTGTTTCATTTAGACATCTTTCTTTAGAAGTTTAGATGTTAGAAATCAATTATTAACAAGTATATCAACAAATTTAATAGCAAAACAACATGAAAATACACAAAAGATCGGTGATTTTAGTAGAAACCATAGTTGGCTGCTGAAATTGTGCAGAAACCCTAAAAGTAGAAGATGACTTAATTAGGATTTTGCCATTAATTAAAAAAATGACCTCTTTAGTTTTCTTTTTCACCAATGAAACCACTATTTTGAACCAAATATCACAACTTTTTACCCTTAAATTGTAGTAGATTACTTTACTCTTACCCAATATAAATAGTCATAATAATCAAGATTTATTAATGGTCATAATGTGTACAAGAGTATATTTGTACATGTGTACATTATTGCTTGCATACAAGCGTATTTTTTTTGTCAACGGTTTCATTTCATAAACTCAAACCAGAGTGCTTGAAGAACAAAGTTTGGGGACACCACCCATTGCAAAAGCAATAACAACTAAACAGAAGGTTGTGCATAGATTATAACAACATGATAACGGAATGACGAGAGGGACAAGGTTCCTAACGATGAAGGAGCCTGTAATCTCAATCAAAACCAACCCCGAGCGCAGGGCCAAGAAGAGGACAATCGAGTCCGCTAGAATCTGAAGACTTGAAAATCCAGATGAAGAAGTTGAGTGAGAAGTTTTGTGCAGCGTTATAGCTTCGGTGCTTTGAGTAGAACTCACGATCCATGTTCCATTAGCCGACCAATTCGGGAAGTTCTCAACATACCCGACTGGATAGGACACATCAAGTAAAAAAAACTTGAAAAACAATTCAAAACGCAAAATTCACAACTACAATAACCCTAACAAATATTGAAATGATACAAGAACTCTGTACACAACCTCGCGCTTGCGCGGGGGCAATGCCCCAAGTATATATATAAAAAGGGTTATTTTCACTCAGATTCAGTTTCTATCTTTTTATTACACTTTAGGCCACTTGTTGCTCCTGGGTTAATTTTTGTAACTGATAACTGAATAATTGTTAACTAAACTCATTCTTCTATTCAATTTTCTAACTAAAGTGGCTCCATTAATTTTAAAGTTAGTCACTTTCCTTCTCTGTCTTTGTATCAGAGAATGGGTGTGATTGGTAACAGCTGTGATTTTTTTGCTGTAGAAATATTGCTGTGATTTTTTTGGGTTTGGCTCTAGATTTTTAACTTTTAAAAGTATTTAAATTTAGGCTATAGGAATTTGTCTCTGCAGAACAATTACAAAGACATAAATTTAAAGAAGTGCTGTGGACTAAAAAAAGGGCTGTGAACTTTTAAAAAAATATAAATCAAGATTGGTGTAGATTTAGAGCTGTGAGTATAACTGTGGCTGTGGAGAGCAACTACAGCAATAGCCAATCACACCCATAACTTTAAGAGTTTTCCAACTTAAGTTACAGGCAAAAAGAAAAACTCAAATTTTGATACGAGAAGATTCCCGACAGTGAAGATGAAGCAGCTGCAAAACACGATGGAGACGAAGAAGCTGAGTTGCAGGAGACGACCTCAGACCCATATAGTGTACCTTAATTTCCGACAAATCGGAAGCTGTTTCTCATCGGAGGAGGAGCTTCAATCTTTACATGAGCGCCTTCACAACAGTGAGGATGAAGCTGAGTACTCGACATCAAAAGGCTTGGCGGTGAGCCGTCGTGGTGATTTTGGCATACTGGACAAAAAATTGTTTCATTTAGACATCTTTCTTTAGAAGTTTAGATGTTAGAAATCAATTATTAACAAGTATATCAACAAATTTAATAGCAAAACAACATGAAAATAAACAAAAGATCGGTGATTTTAGTAGAAACCATAGTTGGCTGCTGAAATTGTGCAGAAACCCTAAAAGTAGAAGATGACTTAATTAGGATTTTGCCATTAATTAAAAAAAATGACCTCTTTAGTTATCTTTTTCACCAATGAAACCACTATTTTGAACCAAATATCACAACTTTTTACCCTTAAATTGTAGTAGATTACTTTACTCTTACCCAATATAAATAGTCATAATAATCAAGATTTATTAATGGTCATAATGTGTACAAGAGTATATTTGTACATGTGTACATTATTGCTTGCATACAAGCGTATTTTTTTTTGTCAACGGTTTCATTTCATAAACTCAAACCAGAGTGCTTGAAGAACAAAGTTTGGGGACACCACCCATTGCAAAAGCAATAACAACTAAACAGAAGGTTGTGCATAGATTATAACAACATGATAACGGAATGACGAGAGGGACAAGGTTCCTAACGATGAAGGAGCCTGTAATCTCAATCAAAACCAACCCCGAGCGCAGGGCCAAGAAGAGGACAATCGAGTCCGCTAGAATTTGAAGACTTGAAAATCCAGATGAAGAAGTTGAGTGAGAAGCTTTCTGCAGCGTTACAGCTTCGGTGCTTTGAGTAGAACTCACGATCCATGTTCCATTAGCCGACCAATTCGGGAAGTTCTCAACATACCCGACTGGATAGGACACATCAACAAACTCAGAGGCGACCAGACACCTCTTCCAAAAGATTGATTGCTGTGAGGCGAACCGCCATGGCCAGATATTCAAACCTGAGACACTAGCATACATAGCCACACAGACAGAAGTCCAGATAACATCCTCATTATGAGGTAAAGAGAGCTTAAACTTGAAGAGCTTATAACATCATCAATACGAGGTAAAGAACCATTCAGAAACAGCATAATCTCTTGTTTGCAAGGAAACAAGGATCTCCTACTAAGATAATTAAAATCTTCTTGGAGGCAATGATCGAACAACAATGACTCATTCCAGTAGGATATGAACACCATACCTTACGAAAGCATGAAGCAAGGGGAGATGGGTCCAACAATATGTGACCAAGGTTTCAGATGCTTTGACTGAGAACTGCACATAGCAGTAGAGAGCTGCACTCCAAAAGGTTGCCCTGAGGTAATAAAAACTGCGTACAGAAAACCCACCATCGCCAAAATTTCAACATTCGAAGTCCAGTCCTCGAGAACTTGAAGTGATGAGTAATGAAGGGAGGTAAATTTGCAGTCACCTGTTAGTAAACCCAAAAATCTTGCAACAGAGATCTCAATAACTCCCGCCTCTTGTTGATAGTAAGGCACATTCCGTAAGGATGACTTAAAGGAAACATGTTCCCCACAAGAAACCAAGTTTCTCGGGTTTGGCACCGGAATTAGTTGGAGGAAGGAGACCCGTCTAGTGGTGAGAGAGCTGGAGAGATTGGTTTCAGCCAGTAACGGATGCATCAACAGAGGCTGGACAGATAGCACACTTGCATCTATGAGAATCGGTAGAGGGTCGGGGGGAACTGGAGGGTCGGGGGGAACTGGAGGGACAGGAGGGTCCACCAGAAGCATCACGTCCAGGTCAGGTTCTGGTGGTTCAGGCGGCTAGGGAAGAAAACCAGATGAAACAGCTTCAGGAGACTCCATTGACAGAGAAGGGGAAAAGCTTCGGGAAGGAATGCAAGGCGACGACATCAGCGGAGGAGAGGCTCGTGGTTTAGAGACGGAGGAGCAAGCAGAAACCTCAGAGATGAGGTAAGAACTGTAATCGACAGTATAAACCCAGCGATGAGTAATAGGTGAAAAGTTTCGGTCAAAATCACCCGTGAAGAAATTTAGATCCAAGATCTAGCACAGAGAAAGCACCCCACACGAAAACTGCCACCGTGAATCAGCATCCCTCAACATCAGGATTCCAAAAGCAGAAGAAAATTCTGGTCGGAAAGTTTGAGACGGTGGCTTCCGGCATAGAGTCGCGGTGGAGAGACGGCTGAGCTGCGGAGGAAACTAAAGCCAGGGAATAGTCACGCGGGGTCTTGGGAAGCGCGCCAGGAAGCATTTTTTGTATAGGTTCTCATCAGTCTACTTGCGCACAAGCGTATATTATTGAAACGATGTACAAGTTTATGTGTGTACAAGTTTACAAAAGTACATATATACATTTTTACGTGTGTACATGAGTATATAGGACACTCTCCAAATCATAATATTTTTAATTACGTAGGTGTGTTTAATTTTTATATGTGTTCAATTGCATTAACAAGGGTTAGAGTGCATAATTGGTAAAGTTTGAGGCGAAATCGAAGAATAATTTGTTTATTTTGATAGTATCGGAGCAAAAATGAAAGCAAGCAAAAGACAAAGGATAATTCATGCAATTATGAAGAAAGGTTGGAATAAAACAAACAAAAAGTTAGGGGTTAATTAGAGGATACAGTTTTTCAATTAAATAGCTTGGGTTGAAAACAAAATGAAACAAAACGTAAGGGACTCAACTCAACTTGCAAAAAATAACATGCCATCGATGCTTTTTACCTCTTGCGACATAGCCAAACACTACTCTCGGGTTTCCCGCGGAGGCTATATGTGAGGTAGCTATGTTGCGAATGATGAGTCAAAGTGACGAGAAGATGTTTTTGGTAGTCCAAAGACGAGAGCCAACGTCTCTACCGTTGATGTTGCCGTCAAATACGCCATAGCTAATTTTGTAAAATTTCTATAAATTAATAATATTGAGATTTTGAAATTTTATTAATTTATAAAGATGTTAATTTACAAAAATTTCTTTATTTAGATTTCTTATTTTAAGATATATTTATTTTAAGATAAGAAAATATTTGATTTTAGTGTATAGACATTAATTTTTTTTTTGAAATTAATTATATTATATTATTTGGTGTATATAATATATATTGCATAGAACTTAAATATGGTTTTGGATATAATATTACTAAAACTCATCAAAAAATTTATTAAGTTTTAAGAAAATATAAAGATAATTCCATTGTGAATATAAAACAAACACTATAATAATAGGTTCTTACTTCTATAAAATATGTAAACATATAAATTATTAATTTAAAATTTAATTATACATAGAATTTTCTAAAAAATATTATCTTATTATTTTATCGTTTTGTGTCAAATTTTGAACCGGCCCCAGTTGGGACCGGCAAAAATTATTAATTTATAAAGATTATTAATTTATCGAGTATTAATTTATAGATGTTCTACTGTAGCATGACATATCTCAAAAGATAGTTTAAAAAAGGAGACAATATTAAAGATAACTTCTCTAGAAAAATAAATTTGGAAGAATCAGATTTCATTTTCAAATATTATAGAGAACTTAAGAGCACTCCCAGTGGGGGAGTTATAGCTTAGTGGGTTCTAAAAATACATGATTGTGTATGTATATATGGTACATGTGTATGTAATTGCGGAGTTCTAAGTTTTACGGAAAACTCAATCCAAGTACCCCACTTTATTTACATGGTCTCATTTTATTTTAATTAGCGTAATGTGTATTAGGTGTTAGTGTTAATTAGTTAGTTTATGAGTGAAAATAAGATTTAGTAAACAAAAGTATTTAGGTAGTGATAAATGATATAATAAAACTCATAAACTGTCTCCGAGTGTAATTAAGGATGCATAGATTTGTATATTACCGATGCATAGATTCGTACATTGGGTTTTGACTATAAAGTTATGTAAATTTAAGTTAGCAAAGGAGCAGCATGTGGCCCAATCGTGGTAATGAGGCCTTGACATGCTATATAGATTGTAGTAATTGGCCTTCAGTCGTGTCTCTCATGAGACAATTTACGTAAGATACGACGAGTGCCGACGGTCACCATCACTGTCTTGTGCCGGAGTTGTTCCCTAATAGGTTCTGGATAATTAATAGCTGATTTAGATTTTTTGATTTGTCAAATGGTTTTCTTCATATGGACAGAGACTAGGGATCTGTGAATACGAAAATATACTTGTGGTAAATAAAGAATACTTATGGTGAATAAAGATAATATACTTGTTACAAAAAAAAAAAAAAAAACTTGTGGTAAATAAAGTGAATACTAAATTAACCGTTTGATGCAGAATGCAAAGTCAAAAAGTTTGTAATTCTTTGTTCATTTTCTTTTGTTGGATTTCTTTTGAATGCTTACATTACACTACATGACTGCAAACTATTTGTAAGCTCTGTCGCCAGAAAAACCTACAGGCACATCGCTGATGTGAAATGAAAAACTTGTTCGTGGGCTCAAAAGTACTAAACCAACGAATTCTAAGTTTTTTCTTTTTTAAAATCCAAAATAGTTCATGTGGCAGTTATTGAAGAGAACATCAATAAAGCAAAAATATCATTTGTGGCATATTAACATCCAGGCCCGTTCCTCCTTTTAAGGTCACATCTTAAATTTTGTCTACAAGTCTTTTTCATTTATTTGAGTTGGTATTAATACTAAAACCGCATGATCGCCGGTAGTTTGGTTAGACCTAAGTTTGGTCATTCACTCATTCCTTTTTACGAGTTTCTATTTTCTAATGTTATAGCTATCAAAATGATTTTAAAAGGAAATTTAACTCATTTGACAAACAAAAAAAAAAAACTCTTCCCAGCCGTGACTTTTAGAAAGCGTTGACCCTCGCAATGGACACACATAATTTTGTCTTTGAGACGATGTTTTTCTATGAAAGCCACATTTTTTCCTTCGATCTCTCCTCTATCTCTTTTGCTTATGTTCCTCGTTCAGACAATTCAGCTGGAGACTCTTTACCTAAGAATGCTCTGTCCTCTTACTTTGCTACTGTGTAAACTAAGTTTTTAATCTAGTCAATCAGTCGTTCAAAAAAACGTTATCAATGCGACCAATAGTTGTAGTTCATAGGCCAGAGCGTTTTTACCCCAATCCGAAGTACCTAAACCGGAAAAACCGAAACCGGATCCGAACTGGTATACAAAAATATCCGAACGAGACTTATAAGCTTAGTATTTTGGAGTTCGGTTATTACCCGAACCGAACCGAAATCCAAACTAGGATCCGAAGATATCTGAAATTAGTTAAATATGTTAATGTTTTTATATATGTTAAAGTGATTTAGATATTTTAGAGTATTCAAAGTATTTTTGTAGTTTGTTTTATTTGTTATTTTGAATACTTTTTAGTTAATTTAGATAGTTTAATTAATTTTTAATTAGATTTGTTAATAATTTTTATATTTTATTTATTTTTTGTCAATTTTTGAGGATTGAAAAATATATTTTTGGACAATTTCAAACATTGGTTACAATACGATCCAAATCAAATCCGTAAAGAACCGAACCGAACCCGACCTATATTTAGTAAAACCTGAACGGAACTTATGATGAGCATAACACCGAAAACCCAAAAATCCGAATCAACTGAACCGAAACCGACGAGCCCCCGAAGGCCCAGACCTAGTAGTTCGTCTGGAAAATTTCAAGGCAAGTGGCCCAATTCAATTATGATAGAGGGAGGGGTATGTACTAACCGAATTCAATGAGTTGAAACAAGACTTTCCAAGTCACACAGCATAACACATTGGAAACAAATTACAACACAAACATATATATATATATATATGGGCTTTTTGCAAGATTGACTCAAAACTCAAACACAAAGGTAAATATGATGACTCAAAGCCATTGTTATTGATTTTTTGGTATCATATCCATCTATTTCTCCCTCCTACTCCACACTTTTGCTTCTACGACACTCCACTTTTGCCTCCACCACTAAAGAGAGGCTCTTTTGGAATTTAGAGACGAGTTTCCGATTGATGAGCTTGACCCAAATCCATGGAATAAGAGCAGTACTGATTGCTGTTTATGGAAGGGGTGTCATGTGTGATGATAGATCAGTTCAGGTGATATCATCACTCTTCCTTCCTTACACCTCTCTGATCAGCAGCTCTTTGAAAAGTAAGAGTAGTCTTTTCAGAGTACTCCAATATCTTCGTCACTTAAACCATACTTATTGTAATCTTCAAGAAGAGATTCCTTCTTCATTAGGAAACCTTTCTCATCTCACACTAGTTGACCTTTCTCATAATAGTTTGACAGGTAAAATTCTTGAATAGGGAATCTAAAGCGGCTAGGACATGTTAACCTTGGGGCTAACCTTTCAAGTCTCTTATATCTACAACTTTCGATTAATCATTTGGTCTATGAAGTTCCAGATTCCATAGGAAATCTTAACAAAATAAGAGTCATGTCACTTGGTCAAAACAACTTGAGTGGAAATATTCCTATTTCATTCACCAATTTAACCAAGCTTTTATCATATTAGCCTCTCCTTTAATACCTTCACATCCAAGCTTCCATCTAACATAAGTGTATTCCACAGCTTGTGGTATTTTGATGTTAGTGCAAACTCATTTCGCGGTCTTTCCCTAAGCCTATATTTATGATTTAATCCTTACAAGTGGTTTGTTTGGGAAAAAAACCCTATCCATAGGACCTATAGAGTTTATGAATGCATCTTTTTCATCATCGCCTGAACTAGAGTTTCTTTACCTTGATCGTAATAAATTTGATGGCATAATCCCAGAATCCATATCCAAATTTGTCAGCCTCAGAGAGTTATATCTTATCCAAAACAGTATTAGTGGAAAAATCCCAAGATCCATGTCAAAGTTAGCCAACCTTCACGTTCTCGATCTTTCAAACAACAAGTTTTTTTTTGTTTAACCTTGGGGTATTCCAGGTCATTGGCTAGCCATTCCGGATATTGTACCTGTTAGATTCGGGTTTAATTATGGGCTTCCAACTTAAAACCAATTGGTGATTAGTGGATTGGCCCTAACCCTTTATATATTACTTAATGTCCCTTAGAATTCCCGATGTAGGATATATATCCCTAATACCCCTCCTCGAGATGATGGCTCTTATCGGCCAGAAATCTCGGAATTTTAGGACATTTATACTCGGTCGAGAGAGTTTAACACAACCTTTATACCCGGTTGGAAGGGTTAATCACGACCTTTATACCCGGTCAGAAGGGTTAATTTTAATTTTATTCAGGAGTTTAGGGTATTTAGGATCTGGGCTCTGATACCATGTTAAATTCGGGTTTAATTATGGGCTTCCAACTTAAAACCAATTGGTGATTAGTGGATTGGCCCTAACCCTTTATATATTACTTAATGTCCCTTAGAATTTCCGATGTAGGATATATATCCCTAATAGTACCTCACGAATGAACCCCGCGCCGAGTAGGCTCTTGACTTCATCGTTAATGATGGCATCTCTTTCGGGAGCGAACTTCCTTCTCTTTTGTCTGATGGGTTGATGTAGGGGATCCACCTGCAGCTTGTGCATGATGATTTTCGGATCGATCCCTGACATATCTGCGTGGGACCAAGCGAAGCAATCGGAGTTAGACCTGAGGAAATCTATCAGTCTTCTCCTCAATCCTTCGGTCAGCTTGGAGCCGATCTTGAGGTGTCGGGTCTGATCTCCTTCAGTTAATGGCACGTCGTCCATCTCCTCTACCTCCGGTTCATCGGTGTGATGAGCCGGAGGCTTACTCTGTAATTGCTATAAGACCTTTGTCTTTCCCTTCAGAGTAGTCTGGTAGCAGGAGCGGGAATACTCCTGCTGATCGCCTTTATGCCCCAGGATGTAGGAAATTTCACCATTTGGTGAAGAGTTGAAGGGACGGCTCCCATACCGTGAATCTAGGACTGTCCTAGAATCATATTGAATGACGAGTCGCAGTCAACAACGAGGAACTTGGTTGACATGTTGATCCCTTCGGCGTATACGGGGAGGGTCACCGCTCCGGCGGTTTGTTTGACTTCCCCGCTAAACCCTATAAGTGGGGTTATCCTCCGAGTTAGAGCGCTTTCCTCCAGCCCCAGGTCCTTGTATGCGGTCTGGAAGATGATGTTGTCGGAGCTTCCATTATCTACCAGTATCCTTTTCACCAGGCATTTCTCTACAGTGAGCGATATGACCAGGGCGTCGTGATGCAGGGTGAGAACTTTCTCCTGCTCTTTGGCGGTGAAGCTTATTTCGTCCGTGCCTAGGAGCAGGCGTTTTGGCTTGGCTGCCTCTAGGCCGTGCTTAGCGTTCAAGGTGCTTTTCTTTGCGGCTGCATGGCTTATGCCGCTGAACTCTGAACCGCCCGATATGACATGAATCACTCGGTCCTGTCGAGATGGCGAGACGGGAGCAGCTTCAGTGGGCTTCCCTGTTGTCTCCTTGCTTAGATGGCTCTTGGCCTTCTCGGATAGGAACTCCCTGAGGTGTCCTTTCTTAAGCAGCCCATTGACCTCGATCTTTAGTGCGACGCAGTCCTCCATTTTTTAACCGTGGTCTCGGTGGAAGTCGCACTAGAAACCAGGGTTCCGGAAAGAGTCAGGTGCTTTCATCTTCTGAGGCCCCTTAACCTGTTGGCCCATTTGCCTCAGAACATTGATCAGCTCCGGCCTTGAGACGGAGAGATGAGAGATGTCTGGCCACGTGGACACTGCCATCCCTTCTGCCTTCTCGATCGGCCGGTTCTGGTATCTGCCCCGGTTTCGATCTCCGGAGTCCCTGGATGGTCCTTGAGAGGGTTTCTCGTCTTGCTCGGTTTGGTCTGGTCTGATAGTCTTGGGATCTTGCTTCTGTTGTGCCTTGGCGCGGCTGGTGACATCTTCTTCCCATTTTACCTGTGCCCAAGCTCGAGATAGGACGTCTTCCATGGGTTTGCACTGGTATTTGGTTATCTCCTTATAGAGGTCCCCGTCGGGGAGCATGCCTCTCTTGAAAGCATAGATAGAATTGGGGATGCTGCACCCGGGAATAACCACCTTATCTTGATTGAAGCAGGCTATGTAGCCTCGTAGGGGTTCTGTTCGGTGCTGGAGGATTTCGTAGAGGCTGTCAGATGTTTTCTCCAAGTCCTTGCTGCTGGCGAATTGTTCCACGAATTTATCGCTGAGAACCGCGAAGGAGGCTATGAACCTGGAGGGTAGGTTGATATACCATTGCAGAGCGTGACTGCATGGCGTCGAGCCTATTAGAGAACATCTGGTGAAGATGAGCGATCATAGGAGATTCCGCTCTCGCTGCTCCGTCAGGTGCTTCTTTATCGGGTTCCGGCTCCGATTCGCTGTCCTCCACGTCGTAGGTCTGAGCGTCCTGAGCCTTTTCGCGCGTTAGTGCGTCTCCTCCTGGCGCCGTAGTTGGAAGATTCGCACCCATTCCGGAGTTAGGTGTCTCCAGAGTCGGCATGGGGCGGACCTGAGTCCGGAATCGACGCTTCTTGTTACTGGCTGAGCTTCTCGGTGCTCTGCTCCAGTTGCTTGGAGTGTTCGTTGAGCTTCTCCTTCAAGATCTGGAACTCCAAGGAGAGCTCGGGATTGGTCTCCTTCCGAGTTTTATGCAACCCGATTACTTGACCTTGTAGATCATCGATTCGCCTCTGGAGTTTGGCTTCTCTCTGGGTAGCTTCGGGTAGCTCATCCTGCTTGTCCACCGCCATTATCACGTAGTTTAGATTACTCCCCTCCTTCTAGCACCAAACTGTTAGGGGATTTTTGTGTAGGATCTTTGTGAGTACCATGGAACGATGGACAAGGCTTAGTATTTGTATTGGTTTCGTATGAAATTGAGAGAAATAGACTTGAAGAGATGTTTATTGAGTAAACAAGCCGGAACTACAATGATTGGTGTATAAACCCTAGTTTTAGCTGCCTAGCTCTAATATCTAAGTCTTGAAGTGTCGATCCTTTTCTTTAGGGTTTAGGTTCCCTTTATATAGTCTTCTTAAGGCGGACCTTAGTCGGTTGGAGTAAGTTAAACTCTTCCATATTCAGAAATATGGAAGGTTCTCCTTATCGGAAGTTTTTCTTTTCCCGGGGAAAGGGGGCGGTCTTGGGGACCGGACCCAGAGAACTCCGTAGCGGGGAACCGGGGTTTCTCTTAGCGGGGACCCAGAGGCCGGTGTCCTGCCTAGGTTCTGGAGGAATTCAATACCTGAGTATTTTTCCCTAACACTTGTGATGCTTTGTCGAGCGACACCGGCCGATTGTCTTTCGATGCTGGTGCAGAACTCGTCGTCCTCGTATCTATTTCATTTTACCTAACATAAATAAAATACTAAAAGTCAGTAATAAATAAATAAATAAACAAACCAATTATCTAAAATTAAATTTTTTTCTTCGATGAACAGTGACTGCTACATTAGCCCTACTACAGCATCGCAGCTACGGTAACTTCCGATTGTCTGCTACAGTATCGGTCGATGTTCTTGTTAGAGTGTCGCTCGATTTTCTTGCTACAGTGTCGCTCGGCGCTGCTACAGTGCCGTTGTTACTGTTCACTTTTTTCTTTTTTTTTTGACCTGCAAAAAACTAAAAACAAAAATCAGTAAAAATCTAACATAAACTGAATGAAATTACCTAATAGTGGGTTGCTTCCCACTCAGCGCTTTGTTATAGTCATTTAGCTTGAATTTGGAGATCTTATGTTGTCCGGATGAGGATGAGAACATGCTCCAAAACAAGTCTCAATGTCTGCTCTTTGAAGCTTAATCATTCTTGTGTGAAAGCCTCCTCCATAGACTCTTCTCCTTTGTCTATCATCTCAGCACTAAGAAGTGCTCGAAGCTTTGCAAATGGATGTGAGAAGCATCTGCTGCGCACTCTGGATTTTCTGACACCATCTGAGAAGTGAGGGATCAACGATAGCTGAGACCCTTCCTTGGTCCTTTTTCCTCTTCTTCCAATTCATCCTCTTCTTTCCCTTAGACTTGTCTGATCGCGTGGTGGTTTTTCCATCAAAAATATTTCCACACACATCGAACTCCTTCTGCTCTAATATGTGCCCAGTGTCGATCGATGGAGAAGTGGTAGCGTCGATTGATACCAATTTGTTGGTGTCGTTCGATGGTATCCGGTCGGTGTCGATCGATGCTGCTTCCGCTGGGCCCTTATCGACTTCATCTCTAAGTCGCAACCCACTCTGAGAAGCTTATACGTGATGATGATCATCCAACACCTCAACGTAAGAACTCAGATGCGCACCTTTATCTGGTGGTATAGGAAATTCAACTTCAAACACATCGCATGGAACCACAATCTTCACAGGGTCATATATCCTCTTCACTCTTTTGTGAAACCCAACAGCTTCTTCTGCGCATATAGGTGGTCTCAGATGTTCATGGACAGCAAGGTGTGAAGCTTCAGACTTGTGCATTCTCTCCCCAATCGGTTCCATCTCAACTATGCAACCTGGCGGAACGTCCAACAATGGGCATCGATCGATATTAGGTGGGTGGTGTCGATCGATAATTGGTTGGCGGTATCGATCGATGTCGGGTGGGTGTAGATCGATGTTATTCGCTGAGTGTCAATCGATGATATAAGATGGGCGTAGATCGATGATGTGGGGTGGTTGTTGATCATTCTCATTAGGTTGGTGTCGATCGATGGTAGCCCTTGACGAAGTTTCCAAATCTCTTCTCGAAGTATGCTGATCGTCTTCAAACTTCTTCTCTGAATTCTGATCTATACCCTCAAGCCATTCCTCCAGCTCTAAGAAGTCTTCAATAGTGACTTATTTACTCGAATCCAAGTCTTCAAGCTTTTCTCCATCCTCCAACTCCAAGAATTCTTCTAGCTCCAAGAAATCTTCCATTGTGATTTCGCTGTCTCCATCTGAGGTAGGATCACAACTTGATATATTTGTGCTCTCCAATGTCGAGTCTGCAATGTCATGAAGACAACTCGATCTTTCATGGATTTCTAATGGCGTCGATCGGAAATAGGATTCTCCGTCGATCGATGCTGGGATTGTGTGGGAGATCGACTCTGAGGTCGTACCGTCGATCGGCATTGAGGTGCTTTAGCATCATCAAGAAACTGGTAAAGGAATGCTCTTTCAATGTCCTCCCAGCTGGTTAGAGATCCTGGCTGTAGTTGAGTGAACCAGCTGAATGCATCCCTAGAGATAGAATAGGGGAAGATCTTGCAGAGCATGTGGTATTCAGACACTTCATTCTGCTCACTCCTTGACACGAGATCCTCAAGCTCTTCGATGCAGTTTCTGGGATCTTGGTGAGTAAGACCCTGGAAGGGGTCTTGACCTGCCCAATCATACCAGTCTCTGCTCTGGTCAAAGTCATTCATCTCAACAACATCAATCACATCAGGGATCACAGCACCCTGAGTATTAATCAACTGTCATGCACTGTTGCGAGTGCGATCTTCTTCGTCTCTAAACATTTCATTCTCATTGACCTTAAGTATGAGCACTTCGATCTTCTTTGTCTCCCCACAAGTGGTGTCGTTTTTCACCGGATGAACAGTATCGGGATGAACAGTGACGATCAACGCTGGATGAATAGTGTCTAGATGAACATTACCTCGATGAAGAGTACCGTGATGAACAGTACCATGGTGAACAGTGTTGTCCGACACAAGCTGAATAGTGTCGGTCGATGCTTGGTTCACGCTGTCGATCGATGCTGCCTGTAGAGTGTCGATCGATTCTTCCCTCGTGGACTTACGGATCGTACGTGAATCAGCAGGCTCCTTCTTTGAAGAACCCATAAATCCTCTCTTCATTGTTGTTCCTGGTACTAAGATGTATGTACCTGAAACAGAATAAAATTTTTTATCAGTTTTTTTTTTGAATAGTAGTAAAACCTAGACTAAATCTAACTAAACAAGATCTAATGGCGATCAAAGCTCTCCGGCAACGGCGCCAAATTTGGTATCACTCAAATTACCCTAGGGAGTGATTTATACTCTCTCAAATAAGAGGTCGAGTTGTAGTACTTAGAGATCGAATCCACATGGAGATAGGGAACCTAATAAATCTAATCAAGTTTGATTAAGCTAGGTTGATTTAATGATTAAATGTAAAGTTGCAAGTTTTGTGACAAGTTAATTGCTCGATTGTTTATTTTGGGGTTTGATGGAAGGATGATTTGCTAGACTTAGGGTTTCCATTCTGGAAATCAGGATTATAATCCTATAGATGCCTAACAAGTTGCATGCATGATATTGTAGAGCTCAACACTTATAAACGAACCACTAGGCTCTCGCTTTCTAGGTTCGTCTATTGACCAGTGTCGATCGATGATTCTATTTGAATATCGATCGATACGCTATTCGAAACATCGACCGAGTATTCTATTTGAATATCGATCGACGCTATTGGTCAAGCGTTAATGCGCGTGTTGAATGTGCTCACTAAGCTCACTAGATCAGCTCTCGCCGTACTCTAGTAAGTCTTAACTCAATTAGATTGGTTTCAGGATGTGATGAAAGCTATCGCTTATATCTAACAATCCTAGGGCAAGTTCTAGGTAGCTAATCTAGAATCTGGAATTAATGACAATCTTAAAGATGAATATCACAACTTAGCAATCTATAGTTGGGGCTAATCCCTCATAACCTATTTGAACCCTAAATCTAACAGGTGGATTTATTCATACATGAAGTTGTCACAGAAAATCATAGAAATAATAGATGAATAGAATAGATAAAAGCAATAAAGAAACCAAAAGAGTTCCAGGAGGACTCTGAAGGAGTTCCTTCTTTCTCTCCTACCTAAGAACAATGAATAAAATAAAGCTTAGCCGTCAACAATGGCTTAGAAAACACATAAATAGGGTTTAAGGTCGTCCAAGGGTATTCTGGTAATTTGTGGTTGCTTATGGGCTTCAGTTGGTCATAAACTATGCTCAGCCCATATTCTGTCATCACCGTCGATCGACGCCAAGGGTGCAACATCGATCGACAGTCCTTCATCTCCTCGACAGCTTTCTCTCGCGAGGCAGACTGACCACTCTTCAGTAAAATGGGCATAACTTCTGCTACAGGATGCTGGTTGACTTCAAACCGGCGGAATTGGAAACATAACTCAAAGATATATCTTTTGTCAAAATATGGGCTCAATCTAACAGTGGAAAGGTCTCCATCCATAGCTAAACATCTAACCCGTCTGTGCAGTTCTGCACCTCAAAAGGCTCCAAAATCACAATATTTCACCAGAACGTATCTGAACCTGTAAATACTCTAAAAAATACTCTATATAGTAGTAATTAGTTATTAAAATTTTTATTAACTATGGCTACAAGCGGGTAAAATCCATGGTCTATCAAGATACTGCCACCTCGAAAAACTATCTGAAAAAATCCTTTGAAATTTTTTCTCCTGAACTCTTGTTTCCACTAAACATCCCAATCTTAATTTTGCCTCCTTAACCCAATATCTGACAGCTTTTTGTTTGTGAGGTTGATTGAATCCACTCATATTACATGCATGCAAAGATTGACGTCATTTGTTCCTACGAGAGGAAAATTTATTGCCTTGTGTTTTCGTCACTGCACTAACCAGTCCTCCCGAATTCGCAATCAATGAACGCCCCTTACCCTTTCCTTGCTGTCCTACTCCCTGCCCCATCCTCTTGTTACCAACTCGTCCTTCCACTTCGATGATCTTCTCCCCTCTATAAATTGGGTTTGATTTCGCTCCTCCTCCAACATGTCATCCTCCTCCACTGTTTCTCCCTCTTCTCGGATGCCTTGAAGAATTTGGAAACTGTTTGGAGAAGCAACCTTTTCCAGCAATATATGCTCTCTTGGCGGAGATGAATTACGTTGATGTCCCCCCCCGAAGGTTACCCACTTCTCTGATTATGTACCCTGACTCTGTACCCGAGGTAAAATTGTTGATAAACAAACTCAAATCATTCCCAGTATCACTTGCTCCATCACCGAGATGAGTAGGTTTAACTGGAAATTTTTTCAGCTCATTTAGCAATTCTGAAACAATCTACTTTCCAGAAGGAGCGCCCATTTCCTAGACGCTTTCGACATCATTTCCCAGCTGTTTCTCTTCCTGCGGCCTCTTGAGAATCCCACTGTACGCTCCATCTGACAATCCATCAAACACCACAATTTGGAGGGAGCCATGGAAAATTTATTCCAACAGTAATGTCATGTCCCTCTATGCCTTTAAAAAAAATCTTTCGAGGCAGAGGCTTCTCAAGATCGACTTCAACCAGAACTCTTGCGACGTCTAAGCGGAGGGAGCGGTCCGTAGTAGGATACAGCTTCACAAATTTACCCGCTGTTAGAGATAGGAAATTTAGACGGAATGGCCAAGAGATCCAGTGGAGCTTTAGCTGACTCCGCGTCCACTCATTCAACACCAAAGGAACCTCTGATATATGCCATAACTTCCTCTAAATGATTCTACTACGCACATGAGCATCGTCCACCCTAAACAACACAATCTTCTTACCAATAAACTAGACATCTATTTTTGAAACCTTCCCCGGAGATGACCAAGTTTTGTTCACCGTTGAATGAATGGAGCTTATGTGAAGTGCATCATTCATAAAGTACCCCATTACAAAGCACTTCCACAAAGGGTCAACAATTAAAATTGATTTTTGATTATGAATTGTAAATATACCCAGTCTTTTCCACCTAACGCGGATATGTTTTGGTTCAAGGTTTAACCCAATTTGACCGGCCAGTTCGATTCGAATTTAAAACACTAATTGCAATTTTTAGATAAACATTTGCAATGGTTTAAATATTACATTGCAGTCAATATCAAAACACAGTGAAGAAGGTGACTATATTACTCCAAATGATTATAAAATATATTTAGAGAACACACATAAAACTGCAAATTTTAATTGTAACTATTTCCTATTATCCTTATTAATAATAAGGGCAAATCTTTGATGTCTCATTCTGTAAATAGATTTGTGTAGTCTATCTTTGACAAATGTTATGAACAAATTTATAACATGGTTAATTTTAAACATTGTATTAGAAACAATTTTATTTTGTCTTATTATACGTACATACGTTTAGTCCTTTTTTTTTGGGATCAACTCATACGTTTAGTCTAAACCACTAAATATACCACTTTCACACCACCATTAGATACATAACACTATATACAAACATTATATATATGTATTATGTATATACGATTAGTCTAAACCACTGAATATACCACTTTCACATCTTCTTGTGAGGCAAAATAACTTCTCCATTTCTATATATCTCATCACCTACATGAACATCTTCCCCAAGTATTGATCATGTTCACACCACCATGCGGGTCAAGCTAGCCATTGTTTAAACCACCACTCAACAATCTGAGAAATCAAAGAACTAACATTATACACCATAACAAGATTTTAATGATCCATATAATCATAGACATCTATAATTTAAATGGGTCATCACATTGATCACAACATTATAACAAACTTACATATAGCATTTTCATGACAACATTTTAAGGAATTAATATACATGTATATAATACCAAAAATATATCCAAAATACACAAACATACCTAATATACCAAAAAAATATTTTGGATACTTTGGGTATCCGATCGGATATCGAGTAGGACCGATATATACTCAAACCGGCCATATATACTCAAACCGAGACATGCGGATCCAAGAAAATACCTAATTAGTAATTTGTCCTAGATCCAAACCCGAACCAAACTTTTATTTTCGGATTGGTTTTGGTTCAGTTTTTTTGGTCCATGTAAAATGCTCTTGCCTAAAAGAGACTTACATAAGATTGTATGTACAAAATTTCAAATAAATTAATTCATAAATTATGTAATTTAAAAAAAAAAACATCTTCTTTGATATTATATGAATTTGTAGTATAACAATGTATAATAATTCCAAAATATAAATTATTTTATTTTTATAAAATTATATTTATATAAATTTAATTTAATTATATATATTTTAGCAATAAATGTTTTTATAAAAATATATAGGGAAATAAATATTTTTAATTATCTATATATGTATCAATTTTTTTTAGTTTTCATTAAATAATTTTTGAATAAAAATTAATTATGAAAACGAAGATCTAAAACTAGTTGAAAACTTAAATCAAAAGTGAGAAATATTTTTGAGGATTGGATAAGTCTATGGTTTATTAACTTTTGATATGTGTGATCCAGTTGCAAAAAGAAAAAGAAAGATATGAGTGGTCAACAACTCCACATTGACAGAATCAACCGAACTCCGCGCGTTGACGCAAAAGACTTGCTAAATAACAGCCCACTACGGGCTTTCTACTTTTTCTTGTTCTTAAAGAGAGCGAGTGAAGCATACTCAAAATACACAACCACCCATTACTTACAAGTTACAACATATACTCAAACACAAAGAAAGATATGATCCGAAACAATTGTTATTGCTTTTCTGGTATTATTATTACTATTGGTTTTTGCCTCCTAGTGCAAGCTCTTGCTTCTCCTGCGCTCCATTTTTGCCGCCACGACCAGAGGAAGCTTCTTTTGGAATTCAGAGACGAGTTTCCGTTTGATGAGTCTAAGGCAAGTCCGTGGAATGAGAGCAGTGACTGCTGTCACTGGAAGGGTGTCACATGCGATGATAGATATGGCCAGGTGATATCACTCGACCTTTCTGAGACATCTCTCAACAGCTCTTTAAAAACTAACAGTAGCCTTTTCAAACTCCAATATCTCCATCACTTAAACCTTATGGAATGTGATCTCCGAGGAGAGATTCCTTCTTCACTAGGAAACCTATCTCGTCTCACACTAGTTGACCTTTCTCTTAATAATTTGATAGGTGAGATTCCAGCTTCAATAGGTTATCTAAACAATCTGAGAGAGCTTATCCTGGAGTATAACAATCTAATAGGAAATATTCCTTCTTCAATAGGAAACCTCTTGAACTTTCAAACAATCTTTTGATAGGTGAGATTCCGGCGTCCATCAAAAACCTAAATGGGCTAAGGTTCATGAATCTTGGCCGCAATAGCTTAAGTGGCAATTTTCGTATTACATTCGGAAATTTAACTAAGCTTACCGATTTTTACATCCACTGTAATAATTTCACATCCACGCTTCCATCAGACATGAGTGGATTTCACAACTTGGAAGGTTTCAGTGTTCGTAGAAACTCATTTGTAGGGCCTTTCCTGTTGGGTGTGGGCCTAGCCATCCAAAAACCCACAAGACAATTACCCATACACATGATCATGACAAAGAAAGTCGGCTCGACGACTTGCGAGCCGGCTTCGACTCGGCTTTAGACTGCTTTTGATCGGCGAGGCGACCAACCGAAAGTCGTCGGCTCGATGACTCGAGTCAGCGGCCCGACACCTCGGCCCAACCACTCGAGGAGGCCCATCAGGGCAGAGCACATCAGGTTAACGAGCATGTGTCTATAAAAGGAGAAAAAAAAGCAACAAGAGGGTGATCCGCAAATCACTACACACTCACTTTCGGCTAGATCTAGGTTTTCATATCTTACATCTCGCCGACTTGTACGGTCCGACGAACCAGCCTTCGCCGGACTAATTCTTTTGTTCTCTCCCCATTTGTAACACTGTTTCGACTCATTGATCTAATAAAAAAAGTCTTTGTCTTGACCGACCGACAAGAACTCGTCCTTTCTCTTTACTAGTTTATCGACAGTCTCGGTTCAAACAGTTGGCGCCCACCGTGGGGCAGACAGAGTAGCGTCAATAAAAGATCATGACTCGACCCGACTCGCCGTCCGACGACGAGTCACCTGTGACTGAAGGCGCTCCGACAGCAGCGGCCTTCGCAGAAACAATACTCGAGAGGATGGCGCAGCAAGACGCCGTCTAGAAGGCGACGACCGAGCAACTCGCCGCCATTGCTGCCATTTTGGCCGGGAGCTCAGGAGATCCAGCTACGACGGTCCGAAAACAGCTGTTTGACACTTACAGAACTGCCAGTGTCGGAAACCCTACAAATGCGGACGCCGTACAGACTCAAGCACCCGGCGGTGTGGACCTCGTCACCGTCCGAGAACTCGCTGAGCTTAAGCAGTCGTTCCTGGACATGAAAGACCGGATTCTCGAAGGGCCTACAGCAGCGCCGCTGATCGAACGCGTCCTGGCCGAAACCCTAAAAACCCCTTTTTCCTGGCGAATCACCGACGTTCGGTACCGACCAGCCGAGAAAATTCGCCTTCCGACATACGCCGAAAAAGCAAACCCAACCGTCCACATCACTGCTTTCAACATCGCGATGGGTCGAACCAACTTCTCCGAAGAGGAAAGAGACGCATGCTATTGTCGCCTCTTCGTCGAAAGTCTTCAAGGACCAGCCCTCGGGTGGTTCACTGGATTGGAGCGAGACTCCATCCACAACTTTCACGACCTGACGACTGCATTTCTCAAGCAGTACATTATGTTTACGAAGCAAGGAGCGACCTTATCTGACCTTTGTAATCTATCTCAAGGAGCGAGCCAAAGCCTCCGCGACTTCATGGAAAAGTTCAAAACGGTCGCCTCGAAGGTGCAAATTCCAGACAGCGTCGCCATCGACGCGTTGATGAACACCCTCTACTTCAAGTCCCTGTTTCGCGAGGACCTCTACAGAAACCCCACCACTTCTCTCCAGGACGCTATCGCGAGGTCGAACAACTTCATCCGAATGGAGGAAGATACAGCAGCGATACTCAAGAAACTCAACACAGCTGCTAAACCGACAACTGCTCCAAAAGCTCCCGAGGCACGCCAAGAACCTCGACAACAAGCCTCAGGCAACAAGTCTAACCAGCCAAAAAGCTTCGTCTATGTGGTCGAAGACAAAAATCCGTCCCCGGGATCAATTGTCGTCGTACGCGAGAAAGGTTGGAACGTCTTTGAGAATGACGAGAGGCCGCAATCCTCTTCGGCGCCTTCAACTTCGAGTCCTGGCTCGGCCGAGCCAAACCTATGGTGCAGCTACCATAAGTCCAAGGTGCACGATACGAGGAACTGCATGCATCTGGTCGATGCCCTCTTCTCATCCTACGGAAACGGAAACGTCGAGCTTCCCAAGCCCAGACCAAACAACGCCAAGAGCTGGAGCAAGAACAAAGAAAGGAAAGCTCAGAAGAATCAAGATAAGTCTGGAACTCGGCCAAAGCACACAGAGGATGACAAGCCAGAAGAGCGAGACGAAGACGAGGGCGAAGCACAAGTCGAAGAAGAGGAACCTCGTAATCGTCGACGTGTCCAAGTCATTCTCGCACGACCAAATCCCTCCTCGGATGAAAAAGAGGACAAACGGGTCCATGACTCGCACGAGAACTCCAGCAAGCGACCAAATGAGAACGTCGGGCCAGAAGGGTCAAACGACTTGAGGAACAAGCTCAGGCAAAAGTCGCAGACAACCGATCGCATTCACGACTTTAAGAACGATATCCGCTCAATCATTGAAGAATCCAAGGCCCGAAAGGTCGAGGACTCTAGTGCTCGATCCCACCTCAGGCTCTGAGTCATCGATCTTCGCGATCAGCTCAACTCGAAGTCAGAAGACCTCAGGATCAAGCTCAGTCGACCTAAAAGTTCAGACCTACGATGAAAGCTCGAGGAAGCGAAGTCCCAAAGCGACGACAAACACGAACCCATTGTCGAGGACTCGCCTAGCGAGTAGAGAACTCAACTGAGAAACAAACGGATCGACGAGCCGAATTTCTTAAACGTAATTATGGGTGGCTCACCTCCTTACGAAGATTCAGTCCGGTCAGTAAAGGACCATCGACGGCAGGCAATAACCTCAAAGAAATGGCCATCGAAACCTGAGAATGATTCCTCGATCACTTTCTCACCTGACGATGCCATCGGCGTCCACCTACCTCATAACGACCCCCTACTCGTCGAAGTAGGAATCGTGAAGTGTGACGTCGCTAAAGTCCTAATCGATACTGGCAGTTCGGCCGATCTGATCTTTTGAGATACGCTCGATAAGATGGGAGTCGACTTGCGTGAAATGAAACCATCATCTCGCTCCCTCACGGGATTCGACGGAGCTTCCGAAACGATGATCAGGACAATCAAACTCCCAGTCTACGCATGCGGTGTGACACGCACAGTCAAGTTCTCCGTTTTCCGCACCAAGGCCCCTTATAACGCGATCCTTGGGACCCCCTGGTTACATTCGGTCAAGGCAGTATCCTCGACGTACCATCAGGGCGTGAAGTTTCCAGGACTGAACGGCCAGGTGCAAACACTTCGCGGAGACAAGCAGGCTGCTCGTGATCTACTAATTGCAACGGTGAAGATGTAACAATCGAGTCCTCTCATCAACGCAGTAGCAAAGCAAATCCAACCTCAAAAAGACGAGATCCTAGAAGTCACGATAGACGACTCCGACAAAAGCAAAGTAGTTCGAGTCGGCGCTTTCCTCTCCGAAGAGATGCAACAGGCGATCGTCGACTTCCTAAAAAAGAACGCATCAACATTCGCTTGGACAACATCGGATATGAAAAGAATAAATCTCGCCATCACGTCCCACGAGTTGAATGGCGATCCGACCATCAAGCCTGTTCGTCAGAAGAGACGCAAGCTCGGCCACGACCAAAGCAAATCTGTCAGCGAAGAAGTTGAAAGACTCCTCGCGGCAGGTTCAATCACTGAAGTACGATACCCCTAATGGTTGGCTAACCCGGTCGTCGTCAAGAAGAAGAATGGGAAGTGGCGCGTCTGCGTCGACTTTACCGATCTAAACAAGGCTTGCCCCAAAGACAGTTACCCGCTTCCACATATCGACAGACTAGTCGAGTCGACTGCTGGAAATGAGCTCCTGACCTTCATGGACGCATTCTCAAGCTATAATCAGATCATGATGCATCCGGATGATCGAGAAAAGATTGCGTTCATCACTGATAGAGGGACGTACTGCTACAAAGTGATGCAGTTCGGTCTTAAGAACGCCGGCGCGACTTACCATAAACTCGTCAATCGAATATTCGCCGACAAACTGGGGAACACGATGGAGGTCTACATTGACGACATGCTAGTAAAGTCACTCCGCGCGACGGACCATTTGAACCATCTAAAAGAGTGCTTTAAAATGCTGAATGACTACGGAATTAAACTCAATCCGGCCAAATGCACCTTCGGCGTCACCTCAGGCGATTTTTTGGGATACATCATCACCCAGCGGGGAATCGAGGAAAATCCTAAGTAGATCACCGCTATACTAGACCTCCCTAGTCCAAAGAATAGCAGAGAGGTCCAGTGACTCACAGGGAGGATTGCGGCGCTGAACCGCTTCATCTCCAGGTCCACAGATAAATGCCTCCCTTTCTACGAGCTATTGCGTGGAAACAAACGTTTCGTCTGGGACGAGAAGTGCGAGGAGGCGTTCGAACAACTCAAACAGTATCTTACAACTCCTCCCGTGTTATCCAAACCCGAAGCCGGTGATACGCTCTCTCTCTATATCGCCGTATCCTCGACCGCAGTCAGCAGCGTCCTCATCCGGGAGGACCGAGGAGAGCAGAGGCCTATCTTCTACACGAGCAAGCGAATGACTGACCCAGAAACTCGATACCCCACCCTCGAGAAGATGGCCCTCGCCGAAGCCAGCCCCATGGACCAAGATGCCGAAGCGGAACCGACCGAGGCCACCGACTGGAGGACATAATTTATCGACTACTTGGTCGATGGGAAGCTACCTCACGAAAAATGGATTGCAAGATGATTCAAGACAAGCAGTGCCCACTACGTCGTCCTGGATGGAGAGCTCCATCGATGGACCGCAACCAAGGTGCTTCTGAAGTGCATCAACGGCGAAGAGACGAACCTTGTCATGGCCGAAACGCATGAAGGCGCCACAGGAAATTACTCCGGAGGTCGAGCACTCGCGTTAAAAGTCAAAAGCCTCGGCTTTTACTGGCCAACAATGAATGCAGACTGCGAGGCTTACGCCCAGCAATGCGACCAATGCCAGCGACATGCCTCGACAATCCACTCCCCGACGCAGGTGCTGCGAACGATGACTGCTCCACACCCTTTTATGCGATGGGGAATGGACATAATCGGCCCTATGCCGAGCTCTCGACAGAAGTGTTTCATCCTAGTTTTGACAGATTACTTCACAAAGTGGATTGAGGCGGAAGCCTTCGCTAGCATAACAGAAAAAGAGGTTCAACGGTTCGTGTGGAAGAACATTATCTGTCACCACGGCCTACCTTACGAAATAGTTACTCACAACGGTTCCCAGTTCATATCGAACAATTTTCAAGAATTCTACGAGAGATGGAGAATCCGACTCAACACAGCAAGTCCGCGATACCCGCAGAGCAACGGTCAAGCCGAGGCATCCAACAAGATCATAATCGACAGATTGAAAAAACGCCTCGACTTGAAAAAAGGATGCTGGGCCGATGAACTCGACGGTGTTCTATGGTCACATAGAACAACTCCTCGAGGAGCAACGAAATCAACTCCTTTCTCAATGGCACACAGAGTCGAAGATATGGCCCCCGCCGAAGTGAACGTAACCAGTCTACGACGGTGAAGAATGCCGCAGAACATTGAACTCAACAGCGATATGCTCTTCGACGCTCTGGACGCTATAGAAGAGCGCCGCGACCAAGCCCTGCTCCGCATCCAGAATTATCAGCATCAGATCGAAAGCTACTACAACAAGAAGGTCAAATCTCGACCTCTCGAACTCGGCGATATAGTGCTCCGCAAGTTGTTCGAAAACACCAGGGAGTTGAATGCAGGCAAGCTCGGAACTAACTGGGAAGGGCCTTACAAAATTGCTCAAGTCGTTAAACCAGGAGTCTACCGACTCGAGACGTCAACTGGCGAACCCGTCCCCAGAGCATGGAACTCCATGCACCTCCGAAGTTGCTACTCTTGAGAAAATGTCTAACGGTCGAACACCTACAAGTCTTACTTGATCGAATCTCCAAATCAACGAGTGAATGACAGTTCCGTCACTTTCACTCGTAAAAAAAAAAAAAAAAAAAAAGTGAATGCGCTTCCATTGGCACTTTCACTAATCTAGAAACGAACTACGAATGGCTTGATCCTCTCCTAGAGGTACGTAGGCAGCCTTAAATGGTTCAGCTATAACAAAACAATCTCCTAACAAGTAGGAGCGCGAATTGTTTTGAGCGATGCTTACGCACGAGCACGACCCTGTTTATCAGACGAACGTACTAGCACTCGTGCCTACTAACAAGCATGTCCTGATCAGACACGTGCTCGAGGGATCCTCGTTCGTACCACGGTCTCAACCGATGCGACCGAGACAACAGCTTTCAATCATCTTATGATCCTTTAAAGCCATGTTTGGTCAGCCTAACATTTTTTGGATTACTTTAAGATCGAATGAGAACCGCTGTCGTCACAAAACAATAAACGATTGTCTTCGAATTCGAAAATTTATATTTTTCGAGGACTCGAACTGACGGCATGACGCGTCAAGACTCGATAAGACCGGACAATCGACTCTCCGGTTTAATTCGAAACACTGACCGAATCGCCAAATTAAAATCGTTAGAATCTAATGTCTGAAACACAATTCAGCGACTCGTCGAAAGGCAACTAGCACTTCCAAGTCCACGAGACTGTGTTTTACGACTAAGGCAAACTTGTTTTACGACTAAGGCAAACTTCGTTTTAAAAAGACAACTTCTAAGGTCTGCAACGAAAAACAGCCATAAAGTAAAAAGTTCGAAAAATTACATCAACAAAAGCCTCAAGGGGCTAGAAACAGAAAATTAAAGAAGATCAACAACAACATATGAGGTTAGTTCTCGGCACGGTCGAGGTCTTCCTCGGCGACTCGAGCTTCGAGCTAATCTGAAGCGCCTCTAGCCTCGCCCGTTGTCGAAGCAGGCGGATTCTCAACCTCGTCGACTACTCCTTCCTCTGATCCTTGCGGATTATCCCCGGGGACCCGTTCGTCCGACTTTTCACCACCCTCTTCTTCGGCTGAAGAGCCCGAGAGTTCGAGCAGGTCAACAGGCCCCGATCCCGCCTCCTCGACTCCCAAAGGAGGAGTCGGATTCGCGTTGCTAACTCCGAGTATCGGGATCAATGACTCCTCACTAACGACCAGGTTGGCCATCGACGGAGCAGGGTCCAATACAAGTAGAGCAGTTTCATCCTCGGACCTTTCGACCCTGCTAACGACCTCGTGTCCCTGAACAGGCGACTCACCGAGCTCTCTCCCGGCTGGTTCGTTCGACCTTTCGGTCGCGTGATCTCCCTGAGAACTAGTTGGAGTTTGGAGAGAAGCCGCGGTTCCTGCGTCAATTAGACTTGTGTTCGACCCGTATGGGTCGATCGTTGCCAAAACATTCTCGTTTAAGAAGGTGGACGGGAGATGAAGTGGAGACAGACATAGAAGCTCTTCGGGAATCCCGCCAACAGTTAAGCGCTTAGCCTCAGCTTCGAACTCCTTCTCCTGCTCAGAAAACAGGTTGATCGTCTCTTGCGGGATATCAATCCCACTCTCCTTAAGCGCTTCAAGACACTTCTTCGTCCCAAAGGCTTGGCTCTGCAGGGATCTCGCCGTCTTGATATCACCACGACGCTTCTCGAGGTCTCGAATTTTGGCAAAACGGTGATTGCTCTTTACGATCATAGCTGTTTGAACGTGGACTCGCTCATGTCTAACCTCGTAACTTCGAGAGTCCCTTAACCGGTTGACCTCCTTCAGATGCCTTAAAGCCGTAGCCACCCTCTTCTCCTCCAAAGCAGCTTTCTTTTTTTCAAAGCAGCTTTCTGTCGTTCGAGTCCCCTGATCTTCTCGCCGGCATTTTTGAATTTGTCCTTCAGCTCCCCGAACCTCTCCATAAACTTCTCCTTCTGAGCTTTCTTGTCTGCGAGTAACCGACTCTGCTCCGCTGCTGCCTTATCGATCGCCGCCCTGAATTCACTCGTCTTGCTGTTGAGAGCCGTGTCCCTCGCTCGCGTGAGCCTGTCAGATTGCTTCAGCTTGGAGATGGTCTCTTTAAGAGCTGAGTTGTACAATTCGACGATGTAGTTCATGCTCCCATTGCTCTGCACAAACAAACGAGGATCAGAACCAGGAATCTAGAGAAGGCGAGACAAAGAGAGAAATCCTTACCAAAACCTTGGTCCTCGCTGCATCAACATATGCATCTTTAAGATGAGGTCTTTAACTGGAGGCATATCCTTGGCACCACCTCGAATTTGTCGGATGAGCTCAGCGCATTCCGACGGAGTGTAAGCAAGAGGGGTGTCGCCGTCATACTTGAATTCAACGCGATCGAGGAATTTGATTCGACGTTCCTCCGAAGTTGAACCACCCCCCGTAGTCGCTGGAGGTGCCACCGGAGGAGTCTTTGAAGCGGAAGCGGACGCGTCACGCTCACTGGAAGGTTTATTCTTCGCGGAACGTTCGGGGAACCGCTCGACTCAACGACAGCTCGAGTCGCAGCCTCACGAGGAGAGCCCTCATGAACGACAGGTTCGTGACCCTCAGAGTCCTCGACAGGTTCCGACTGCCCCTCGATGGACTTCTTCCTCTTCTTCCTCTCCTTCTTCTTCTTCTTCTTTGGAGGTTCATCAGATCCGGTCCTCGCTTGAGCATCAATTGAAGCAGAAGAATCGGGAGCAGACATTTTCTGCTTGTTACCATCCGTCACCGATGGCTCGGCAGTCTCTCGTTCAGAAGACTGCACGAGATCCTGATGTGTCGAGTTTTAACCCGATTATCTAACTGCAAGTGCACAGTAAAGTACGCAGTAGTAATGCGGGATCGAATCCACAGGGACCGATGATCACACGTAGAGTTGCAGACAAGTTAATAGCTACAGCGAACAAAGATATAATTTTGATGGTTTTTATTTAATTTTCTTTAGTGTCACAAAACATAAACAAGCTGTAAAAAGATTATTTAAACGATTTGAAAACTATTTTAAAACAAACGTTGGGCATTGGGAATTCTCAGGGATTTCTTTTTAATCAAGATACAATTAATGGCAGACACATGGATATATTAAGAACCGTCTAGAACTCAAACACGATATTAGAATTAACCTACTTCCGTAGCGCTAATTCTCTATGTTATAGAAATCTCCACACTAACTTCCGCTGAGTTTCAATTTCTAAACAAGCATTAAGAACAGGTTCAATATGTTCACAAAGCGCAATAACATCAACTTCCGAGGGTTAAGGACACTTTGCTCATCTAAAGTATTTTCGGAAATTCAAACAATCACTTTCGGTGCATCAAACAATCTGAAATCATGAACTAAGTGATCAATTCAGTTCAAGCAGTAAGAAATCCATTAGATGAAGAACCAAAACGTAATCCCTTAGTCTACACACGTTTTATGAATCAAAACATCAAGAAATCCCCTATGAGAACCCCTAAACCCAACTAGATGACTACTCACACATAACTAAGCAAGAACAACACGATTTTGATGAAGAAAACATGATAAGATTGAATTAAAACAGAGTAAAAGTTCAGAAGATCTTCTCCAAATGGTTTTGAGATGAACTCCTTTACAAATCTTCACAAATCACACAAAACAAGATAAAAACTCTCAAATCTCTCTCAAGAACTTGTAAATCTCTTTCTTGGTCGTTCCTGGTCTTTTCTGAGTCTCAAAAGTCGAGTTCTTCTGTCTATTATTGAGGGGAGTGGGTAAAAAGGAGTGAAAAGCTCGTTTGTGCGTGTGGAGCCCGTAGAGCATGGGATCGGTCGATCCACATGGACCGGATCGGTCGATCTAGTGCATGAAAGCGTGGGATCGGTCGATCCACATGGACCGGATCGGTCGATCTCACGTCCTGTGCGATCAATACTTCTCATTCGGTCCATTGTTCGGTCCATCTTGCTTCTGAATAAATCCCGAATGCGTTCTTTTCTTGCAAGCTATCTAGTAACCTGCATATTACACTTAAGAACACCAAAACGCATCAAATAGACCAAAACATTAATTAAAACCGACCATTTAATTTCTCCAAAACGAGTTTAAAACCGTTAAAAACACGGAATATCAGATCCTCCCTCGAGGACTCGATATTAATTGGGCCTACGGATGGTTCTGGGGAAATAGCAAGAGGGGGAGGCCCTGAATTAGTCGTCTCACCAGGAGTCGTCTTACTAGGAGTCATCTCACCAGGAGTCGTCCTGCTAGGAGTCGCTTTATTAGGGGTCGTCTCACCGGGAGTCGTCCTACTAGGAATCGTCTCACCAGGAGTCGCAGAAGACGTCTTTTTTACCCCGCTCAGCTTCTTGTTGATTAGTGCGCTCAAGTCCGGAAGTTTCTTCATTTTCCTAGCTGCGTTGATCACCTTTTGCTCAGCAGGATTGAATATCGAAAAGCGCCGCTTGTTGCCAGTAGTCAAAGGTGGCAAATCGGATCTCCAATCCCCTGTAAGAGGACGAAGAGTCAAATCCGAGTAAAGGCCTCGAGTGAGCAGACGTTAGCCAAGAAAACCATGTAATCGTGAAAAGGAAATTTACTCTTCGAGATCCTGTCGATCGCTCTTCAAATCCTCTCAACGGTGATGTCTTTCCAGCTTACTTGAACACGCGACGCGACGGCACGAGCGTTAGCAATGAACTCTTCTGGATAGGAGGCCGAATCTGGGTGATCAACTGCAATCAAAACGAAGACTCGTCAGTCAGAAAATGAAAAGAAGAAATAGTCGGTAAGCTAACAATAGTGCTCTACCGAGCTTATGCTTCCATAAAAATCGAAAGGAATCGCCGGGCGGATCCTCGAAGGCAAAACCATCAGATTTGACGTAAAAATAGAAGCGCTGCCAATTGGCCGTCATGCTGGGGTGGTCAATAATCATGTTGTAGTTGGGCCTCATCTGAATCGAGAGCAATCCGTCCCCCATAGACTTGACGTAGGTCAGCTCTTCAAGAGTTCGCACGCTCATCGAGATATCTATCTCCGCCGCCATCACCATCAACGCTACCGAGATACGGAACGCGCCATTCAAGAACTGACTCATCGCTGCGTCACGAGTTCTCGCATAAGATGTGATGAGTCGAGGAATCGAAAACCAGAGCTTGGTCTCGCTCTAAAAGTATGACTCGTAGACACACTGAAACCCCAACGGAGGGGACCACGGCCTCTGAGACCTCGTCGGGATTAGGAAAGTCACTCCGACTCCTCCACACTCTCTCAGCAAAGCTTTCACGCTGCTAGGAGTTGAACGAGTCTCTTCGACGTTCTCCCACGTTTGTCCTTCCACGGCAGGAGAACGCATCTGTTCCGGCGCCAAAGCCGGGAGATCCTCGAAGATTCCCTCGGGGTGATAACAACATGGGACGAAGTCGGGAAGATAAGCCTCTCCTTCACTTGCCCCTCCCTGGCCGTCTCTCGCAATCAACGAAGCGGCCTCTCTCTCCTTGCGGAGTTGACGTGCCGACTCAGCAACGAGGACTAGCTGAGGCGTATCCATATTCTCCCTATCCACCATGGCTTCACGATGAATCGCCTCGAAGTCAGAGGGAGAGTTCGACTCGACGACACGAGCACGACTTGATTCGGTCGCTCTCACCACCGCCTTCCCTTTTTGCGCCCTGGAAAGCTTACCGCTACCGCCCGACGACATTTTCAAAAGACTAAGACTACAAAGTTAGAGAGAGAAGCGGAGAGCAAGAGAGAG
Source organism: Brassica napus (assembly GCF_020379485.1). NCBI lineage: Eukaryota > Viridiplantae > Streptophyta > Magnoliopsida > Brassicales > Brassicaceae > Brassica > Brassica napus. Next base: position 22,070,837 of record NC_063445.1, on the reverse strand, counting down.
AAAGTACCTGAGCCGGATGAAGTGTGGAGAAAATGAGATGCGAGGGGGGTATTTATAAGGGAAGGAGCGCATCGCACCCCGAGGCGTCATCATTAGGTCTAGATGGGCCTAGGCCGGCCCATTTGGGCGCGTGAAACTCACCACATCTCGCGACGTTACGTCTTCTCGAGAAAAATCAAGACCGGTTTGAATCAAAACCGACAGTCAAAATCAAAACCGAAAGAAACCGCCGGCCCAAATCAAATCGGTCAAATCACGGAGTGAGAATGCAACGAGCTGCTCACACAGTTGAGGAATCGAGTGAGATCATAGACCTGGAACAATTGTCTTGCAAACCCTGCTTCCAAATTCGCTGAGTCGGCTACGCTACTCACCAGTGAACTGGGGGGACTTACTGTTGGGTGTGGGCCAAGCCATCCCAAAAGGCCCACAAGACAATTACCCAGACACATGATCATGACAAAGAAAGTCGGTTCGTCGACTTGCGAGCCGGCTTCGACTCGGCTTTAGACTGCTTTTGATCGGTGAGGCGACCAACCGAAAGTCGTCGGCTCGATGACTCGAGTCAGCGGCCCGACACCTCGGCCCAACCACTCGAGGAGGCCCATCAGGGCAGAGCACATTAGGTTAACGAGCATGTGTCTATAAAAGGAGGAAAAAAGGCAACAAGAGGGGGATCCGCAAATCACTACACACTCACTTTCGGCTAGATCTAAGTTTTCATATCTTACATCTCGCCGACCTGTACGGTCCGACGAACCAGCCTTCGCCGGACTAATTCTTTTGTTCTCTCCCTATTTGTAACACTGTTTCGACTCATTGATCTTATAAAACACGTCTTTGTCTTGACCCACCGACGAGAACTCGTCCTTTTTCTTTACTAGTTTATCGACAGTCTCGGTTCAAACATTTCCCTAAATCATTGTTCTCAATTCCTTCATTACGGTTTTTAAATTTGGGAAAAAACCAATTCACGGGACCTATACAGCTTGGGAATAAATCTTTGTCATCCTTTAAGCTTAAGATTCTAGACCTTTGTTATAACAGCTTTGATGGCCCAATCCCGGAATACATATCTGAATTTATTAAACTCACCAACTTACACCTTGAGCACAACGATTTCACTGGATCAATCCCTAGATCTATATCAAACTTAGTCAATCTCAAGCTTTTACATCTTTCAGACAATAAATTGACGGGTGAAATACCACGTTTCATATTAGAAAATATGTCGAGTACTTTTTCTCACAATCGTTTCAGCAGTTTGGAAAACACCTCACAAGAAATAGTGATCGACATTTTGGATCTGAGTTCGAATTCATTTCGAGGACCATTTCCTTATTGGATTAAACAGTTAGAATTGTTAGATTTGTCTAACAATTTCTTCAACGGCTCGATTCCTTCATGTTTAAGGAATAACATGGTTTATCTCAAAGAATTAAGTCTGAGCAGCAATAGTTTCAGTGGAGGTCTTCCAGATATATTTGTCAATGCTAAGGGTTTACTATCATTCGATGTTAGCCGTAACCAGCTGGAGGGAAAGTTTCCAAAGTCCTTGATCAACTGCAAAGCTCTTCAACTTGTGAATGTAGAAAGCAACAACATCAGGGACAAGATTCCATCATGGTTGGGATCTCTGCCGTCATTACGTGTTCTCAGCCTCAGATCAAACGATTTCTATGGGCCATTGTATCATCGCCACAAGTCCATTGGGTTTCGGAGTTTAAGAGTAATCGATGTATCACATAATGATCTCACTGGAACTCTGCCACCTCACTATTTTTTCAGCTGGCTTGAAATGACCACATTAACCGACGGAGAGTACTAGATGGAAAAACACTATTACATGGGTGAAGATACATTCTACCGCTCGATTGAAATGGTGGTTAAAGGAGTAGACATGAGGTTTGAGCGAATCCGAAAAGACTTTAGAGCCATCGATTTTTCTGGAAACAGATTTTATGGCAAAATCCCTATATCCATTGGCTTCTTGAAGGAATTGCGTCTCCTCAACTTGTCATGCAACACATTCACAAAAGATATCCCTCGAAACTTGGCAAATTTGACAAATCTCGAGACGTTGGATCTCTCAAGCAACAAGCTGTCAGGTGAAATCCCTCAAGATCTTGGTAAGCTATCATTTATGTCATACATGAACTTCTCCCATAACCGTCTCCAAGGTCCAGTGCCACGAGGCACACAGTTTCAAAGGCAAAATTGTTCATCATTCGTGGACAACCCTGGACTCTTTGACCTCCAAGAAATCTGTGGAGGAATACATGTCCCGAATCCTACATCACAACAACACGAGGAATTGTCGGAGGAAGAGGAGAAAATGTTCAACTGGGTTGCAGCTGCAATAGCCTATGGACCTGGTGTATTCTGCGGATTTTTGATAGGATATATTTTCACTTCAGACAAACAAGAATGGCTCACAGAAAAGTTTGGTCCAAGAAAACTCAGAGTGACCACAATTGCCCGTTAAGGTCATCTCTTGCAGTCTTTCTAATAAGCTTTTCTAAAGCATATCTTGTCCTACGTATTGTTCGTACGTATCTGAAACTTCCAAGTGTGTTTTTCCAAAAGATCCGTTTGTGTTTTTTTTTGTAATTTCTATTTAATGTTTTGTAATAAACGTATTTGGTGGTATTCAATATATGTATCTTGGCTTGAAAATATAATACGTGAACTTCGTCCTACTCATCAAGTCTTAAACTTGCGGTGGCCTAATGAGAAGTCGTCCTTCTCTTTATATACGTAACTTTACTTTCTACTCGTTCTTCACTTGTATCACTCATAACTTCTCTTCTTCGTTTCACATCACCAACACCCTTGCTTCTCCCACACGTCAGTCATACTATCTATTTAGAATAGGCGGCTGTGTGGGGCTTGTCGTTTGCAATTCTCACAAGAGTGTGCTATAACACACAGATCCTCTGATTCTTGGAGGAGTTTACGATCATAACTACATAAATAATGGACACACATGAGAATTTTTTAGGGTCCCAGGTCCATATGTAAACGGGAGCGAGTCAACTTAGCAAGTATTGAAAGACCCAACTCTTTCACCCACTCAAAGACCCAATATATGCTCTCATAACCCATGAAATTAGGGTTTCTTAGCAAGAGCCTTGTGTAAGCAATTTTTAGGTGTTGCCTCAAAGCAACTGTCCTCTTATCATTTATGAAATCAAACAATTTTAATTTTTTTCGGTGACAATCTTAGCTCTTCCTTTTCTTTATCTTGTTTATGAATAAAGCTCTATGAATTATGTTTATTTATCAATCTCGTTTTTCATTTCAATAAGCTCTTATGGAGCTCAAATCCACTTGTTTGAATTCTATTTCATGGTATTAGAGCTTCAGTTGGTTCCCATGGGTTCCTTTACCAAAAGTTTCTCGTGCAATTTGTAAAAAAAAAAAAACAACTGGAGAGATTCAGAACACTACATTTAAAAGAGAACTCAAAAGTTTATATTTATGAAAGCAACTGCTCAAAAAAGAAAAATATAACGAATATATGAAAATACCATAACAGTCGTAATAATATTCTAAAACATGAATCATTACAGAAACGATCAGACACATATGAAAATCAAAAGTTCAAAACTAATGTCAACAACTCATGGAAGGAAGCTTTCAAGAGTAAAGTCGGACTTTGGTACTGGTATGACTTGGGTTATAGACTCGTAGGTGTTAACTAGGTTATTCATTAAATTAACTAGGTAAGAAACCCGTGCGATATCGCACGAGAACTTATTTCGTAGAAAAAAAATACGTCACATTCTATATAATTTCTTTTAGATAAATATTTGTGTTACAAAACTATTTTGCATGTATAACTTTTTATTGATAATATTAAAAATCTGTATGTTATTTATACGTTAGTTGTAATAAAATTACAACTATATCAACACCAAATAAGATATATGTTAGTCATGTAGTAAATTTATAAAGTTAAGAGATCTTGTTTGAAATTATATAGAAATGTATGTACGATGATTATACAGCATACTGGAATGAACTAAAAACAACTAATTGTAAACTTATACACTTTAAAAAAAAATCATCAGACATTTTGAGAATCTATTAAAAAACTAAGCAGTTTTTAAAATGAAAAACATATCTCTAGACAAAAATATAACTTTTTCAAAACCTATAAAAATCTATGATAAAGAGACATTCTATGATAGTTGACATATCCTCGATCATTTTTGGTAAAAGGATTCCACAGGACTTGCACCCAAGGATTCAACAAATTGTGAAGATCAATACTCTAGGTGGAGGTGGTAAATATTTAGGATTGCCAGAGCAATTTGGTCGAAGCAAAGTTTCAGATTTTCAGGGGATTGTGGAGAGAGTTAAGGAGCAGACTTCTCTCTGGTATACTCAATTCTTATCACCGGCTGGAAAAGAGATTCTCTGATTAAATCCGTGCTCCAAGCTAAACATGTTTATCCTATGAGAGTTGTTTTCTCCTTCCAAAAACTATCTGTGATGCTATTAACTCTCAGTTCTCAACATTTTGGTGGGGACAGAATGAAGGAAAGCGTAAGATCTCTTGGATGTCTTCGAAAAAACTCTGCTTACCTAAGTCTGAAGGACGCATGGGGTTCCGAGATCTATATGCATTTAACAAGGCTTTACTGGCTAAACAAGCTTGGAAGATTGAACAAAACCCTCAGTCATTGTTAGCCAGGCTATATAAAGGCCATTATTATAACTCGTCGACATTCTTACAGTCGACAAGTTCAAATACGTCTTCGTATGAGTGGAAATCCATCCAAGTTGGTAAGGAATTATTGAAGAAGGGTTTGATAATGCAAGTTGCTAATGGAGTGAATACTAGGATATGGGAAGATCAGTGGCTGCCAGGTTTACCTCCCCGTAAAATAATATCTCCATGTTTGGTTCCAAATATGAAGGTTGCATAGCTCATAAATCCCATTACGGGTACATGGGATGAAGGAAAGATTACTACTATTCTACTTCCTGAAGATAGTGAGTTAATTCAGCAGATAAGGTTGTCAAATATAATCAACAGGATCGATATGTTTGGCCTTATACTACAAATATGGAGTACACAGTAAAGTCTGGTTATTGGACGGCTACGCATGACTTTTACGAAGGAAAAGATATAGATCAGCCAGTAGGATCTATCTCTCTTGAGAGAATGATATGGAAACTCGACATTCTCCCTAAGATACAACATTTTCTATGGAGAACATTATCAGGTGCCTTCCCCACCTATGTTCAACTTTGCTCTGGTGGAGTTAATACAGATCCAGTTTGCCAGAGATGCTATCTTGATGAAGAAACTATTAACCATATGCTATTTTTGTGCCCTCATGCGTCTGCTATATGGAGATGTTCTAACCTTCCAGTAGGTGATCTCCGTTCGGAATTACTTGAAGAGAATTTTAATAATGAGGATGTTCCGTCTTCCTATAAGGAAACTACTTTTCTGGATTCTATGGCACATTTGGAAATCTCGAAATGAGTTTTTGTTTGCTCATCGAGATGTTCATCCAATGGAGGATGCTCTTAGAGCTGCAACAGCAAATTCGGAATGGAATGCTAATCACCAAGTAACAAATAGATCTGTCCGAGTGGTTAGGAAAAGTTCACAATGGTCTCCTCCCACATTAGGCTGGTTGAAATGCAATTTTGACTGCAGCTTTAGAAGAGAAGAGAAGATAATTGCGCAGGTTTTGGTTGGATAGTCCGTGATCATAGAGATAGTTTTATCTGTGCTGGATCCTTAAAAGTCTCACAAGTACCATCTCCACTACAAGGTGGAGCGCTGGCTTTCCTTTCAGCTTTACAACAGATTTGGATACATGGATGGCGTAATGTATGGTTTGAGGGTGATAATGCAGAGTTTGTAAGTATTATTAACAAATCAATACCCCAAAGTCTGGAGTTGGGCAATATCTTATATGATATTCGATATTGGATGTTCTTACTACCAATGTGTTCTTTGGAACGGCGGCTGATGTTCTCTCAAAACATGCTTCTGAAGATCATAGGGATGTTGTTTTTTATTCAATTCCTCCTTTCTGGTTAATTGATTTCTTGTATCGACCTTTACAGTTTAATTCTAATATATAAATGTTGTTCAAAAAAAAAGAAGAGACATTCTATGTTTCATTATGTGTCTTTCGTTGCTAGTAAACATATTAATAATGCTTGTGCTGATATCTTAGCTTAAAAAGCATTGCTATCTGACAAAGAGTGGAGTCTGCTCCATTCATGTCCAAGTTTCCTTAAACAAAATGTAATCTTTGACGTTAATCAATAAAAAGATTAGTTGGCAAAAAAAGAAAGTCATTCTTACCACGCGTATGCGGTTGAGTAATCCTCTTTGCAACTTACAACTTCTGTGATGCACCATTTCATTGTCTTCCCGAAAGCTTCCATGGTAAATCTCTTAGTGAACCAGTTTTGGAATGCTTGTCTTCAAGTATGTTACCTTCTACCGCACACCCGAATGAGAACCCTATTCTATTATGTACAACGGAGATGGTTGTGTTTGGTATTGGCTCAACGGCGCGCTGCTTACGGCTCTTATCCTCACGGATCCTTTCCTCGTCATGTTAAGGCTCTGCTCGTGGTGAGGGGCCCACTCTTCTTGTGTTAGTGGTTGCAGCGAGACGATGCCCACCCAAATCTCAGCGGTTATGTCCTCGCTTTTCACATGACCAAGTAAATAAATCAATAAGAATCATCATTAGTGATATCTTGCATATTTGCATTATTTTAAGTCTCCAATTTGCACATATTGATCATATAGATTAAGAATTTAGCATCTTTAGAATCCATATTGCATTCATATGTCTTAATCAGGTAATGGAGTATCTCATAGAGTGATTGGAGGTGTTTAGAAGCATTGTGGTTCGAAAAGAGATGAAGAATGAAGTATGGTCGAGTATAGATGATTGCAACGCGGGTTGTACCATGCGGGTTCACTAACCCGCGTTGACATGAAGCAACGGAGAGCTCCGAAGCAGCTTGAGCGACGCGGGATGCTGTACCCGCTCGCACGAAGTTGGAGAAGCAAGACGACACCGCGACGCGGGGTGGAGCGACACGGGTTCCCTTACCCGCGTTGTCGAAGAGAAACCGTCCATGGATCACGCGGGGACGACGACGCGGGATGCTGTACCCACTCGCATGATCCGCAGGCGTAACGACGGTCCGACGCGGGGAGAGTGACGCGGGTTGGATCCGATCGTCTCTACCCGAGTCGAGATTTATCCTTAGTCGAATTTTAATGTTTTTAAAGGGCTTTTTAGACTTTTTAATGGAAACCATTAGGTTTTCCAAAGACATATAAATAATCTTGTAATCCCAAGGTTGGGGGCATCTTGTTTTTCTATCTAATCAAAAAGGAACCTTTAGGTAAAAGATCTAATCTTGATCATTATCTTTTGGGATTGCTTAGTTAATTTGATCACTAATCATGATTAACACCAAATCATCATTGATTCTTGGGTTAATGATGAAGATTAGTGAGTAGTCATCTTTGGATTCATGGGTTAGGGAAACTAAGGGTGATTAGGCTAGATCTAAGGTGTTGTAGTACAGATCCATCTTCTTCCTTGCTAGTAGAGTGCTTTAATACAGTTTTAGAGTTGGCTTCTTCAAAGTTGAGCTTTAGGCATTTCACACCCGAAAGGTGTTCGATGAAATGCCTGAACCAACTCTACTAAGCTTTCAACATTCTTTACCAAAGAGATTTGATGTTAAAGTTGTTAAGATGGTTAATGGACTTGAAATTAATGATTGCTTAGATAATATTCAACCAAAGAAATTTGATGCTTGAGTTATCTTTGTGAATGAGCATTCATCTAGAGATAGAGTTTGTTTCGGATTGTGTCTAGGTCTAAGGTTGATAGATTGATTGAAAGATACTACCTTTAGATTGAAACTTGATCACCCAAGGTCAATTCCCTTAGCCCATGAATTCTCCCATCTCATAAGAAAGAAAAGTTTTGTTCTTTATTGCATTTTAGTAGTATTCTAGTTCAAAATCATCTTGCCAATTGATGGTTCAATGCGGGTCGAGCCCACGCGGGTTCCTCTACCCGCTCGCACGACGAACACAATCGGAGACATATTCACGCGGGGTGCATCACGCGGGGTCTCGGCTGTTTCTTCTACCCGCGTCGTCGGGTCTAACCCGCTCAGGTATGGTTTCTAACCTTAAAACCGGCGACACGACCCGGTTCAACCCTAAAACTACCTACCCCGAGTCCCTCTCTCTCGTTTCCTCTCTCTTTTTCTTTCACAAACACCAAACTCTCGTAAACCTCCCTCACCAAATCAATCCATTTTTTTTCCTAAATCCAAGCTTTCGCCCCTGTAGTCTATTTTCTTGATTCACCTCATCATTTCCATTCATCCATAGCAAGGTATTGTATCACAAAGTTCAATTTCGTAAGCCTCATGAAACCTAGAAATTTGAACTTGAAATTTGATATTTCTCTTGCTTGATTCTTGTGAAATAGACTAGGGAAAACTTATATATCATGTTGGGTTGTTGATTCTATGGTGAATTTGAGTTGAATTTGAACTTTGAAAATTAGGGTTCATGAGATTTGGGGATTTTTCGAAACTACTATAATTCCATATGACTTTGGCTTGTTTTGGTTAGTTAGGGTGTTTGAGAACTTAATTAGAGAACTTTCTAATTGAAGAACTCATTTGATACTTAAATTTTGCTTAAAAGCCTTATTCTTTGCTTACATCCATCTCTTGTGGCCTTATATCAATAACTTGTGTGCAATGTGATAGTTTTGCTTAAGCTAAGTGATCATGAATTGAATTCACATTTGCATTATCAAGTTTCCTACTTCTATTTGCTTATTCTTTTCCAAAGTTTGAAATTTTCAGGTACAAATGGGGAGAAAGGATCAACACAAGATAGAGACCGAGAAACAAGAGCTTGCCAAGCAAGAGACTGCTAGACATGGGAAGCCTTTAACCTCCGTATCTACAACGGGAGGAACTTCTAGGCAACAAGCCTTGGCAGCAAAGAAGACAGATGGCAAGCAGGTTGTAACTGCCGAAGGAGTGGATGCTAGCGGTAAAAGGTCAGCCCCTCCCAAAAGATCTAAGGAACCAAAAGTCAAGGGGGCAGCTCTTCCTCAAGTGGAGGAAAATGAAGACATCACTGAAGAAGACCAAGCTCCCCTCAAGAAAGCCAAAGTGTCTAAAGGGAAGAAGGCTGATACTAAGAGGGATAGAACTAAGACACCAACTGAAGATGACCTATATGGGCATTTGAAGAATGGTGTGTTGTGGCCTCCAACTCGATTTGCGGATATCAAGATTATGGAAGAGTTGGAGATAGGTGACGACATTAAGCAAATGTTGGAGCACATGAACATGCAGAGCTTTTTCACTATGGCCTACCCTACCTATAAAGATGAGTCATGTCAGTTCTTGGCATCATTAGAGGCCACCTTTCACACCACCAAACATGTGAGGCAAGGATGGGGAAAGATCAAATTCAAGATCCATGGGAAGGTTTACTACATGACCTTCAAGGAGATTGGACAAGCACTTGGTCTTAAGGATTTGGAGGAATCATCCATCCCCATACCTTATGATGCAACTAAGGAGGAGAACATTGCCAAAATGGTTTGGAAGGTGTTGGCGGGCAAGGGTCGCAAGGCCAGCCGCGACAAGAACGCCTCCATTCGCCATCCTTCCGTGCGCTATCTCCACCGGTTGATTGCCCACACCATTTTCCAAAGGAAAGAACCAGGCACTGTTAATGATGAGGAGCTACAACTTCTTCACCAAACCGTCCAACATTATGCTCACCCATCTCAGTTGCCTCTTGTCAGCACTGATTTCTGCAAGAATTTCGGAATGATGGGATTCTTTGTGAAGCGCCTCATCCGCTACAAAGAGTGGGCTTGGACAACGAGTGACTCAAAACCTCAGATTGGAATTGGTGGCTTGATAACTCCATTGCTTAAGTTCAAGGATATACCCTTAGAAGATGATCCAACTGGTCCCACTTTCATGGATGGAAGCTACTTGAAGAAAGCTCAGTACTTTAGTGGAAGGTTCGAGGGAACTTGTGTATACTCTTACCTACAGTCTACAAAGGAGGTTGAAGTGCTTCTCCCAAATTGGGACCTCATGAGCTTGACGCGACCAGGAGCTATTAGCTTTGATATTGGGGAAGAACGCCTCCTTGGACCCCATGGTTCTCTAGGCCCCATGAGATCTCCCAAGAAGAAGAAGACTGCAGATGGATGTGGTGTGTTCCAAGAAGACACTTCCGGTTTAAACTCTGAGCTCCTCTATGGTCCTCCTCGTTACCACTTTGAGCACGTCCTGGAGCCTTACCCAATGGTCCCCTTCGCCAAGCTCATGAGCATATTGGCAACCTCCAAAAGTGGAACAAAGCTCAGGAGAGAACTATCTTCAAGCTCAAGGACAAATGTAAGGATTTGAGTAAGACTGTGAAGAGGCAAGCAGAAGCTTCAGCTCAGTTCATGAAGAAGGTGGCTGATATACTGACTAGAGGAGCTGTGGCAGGATGTTCATCATCAGACTTTGACTTCCTTACCCCCCAGCCGCAGCCCCCAATAGGTCATTTGGCACTCAGTTTCCCCGCCACCAAGAAACAGCTGCTCCGCCGAAAGAGAAACCAACCAGCTCAACCATCTGATTCAGGAAACAAATCTCCATCCCTTGCCTCGACAGATAAGGAAGCTGACACCGAGGATGAGGCATCGGTCTCTTCCCACGCTCCATATTGAGGTACTCCTCCACCTTTCCATTGTATATACCAGTTTTTCTTTGCATTTATCTTTCTTTTCGGTATCTCATTCAACTTCCTAACACAGAGACTGTGTGAACAAAGTTTGGAGGAGATACCAAGTATTTGATCATGTTTTCTTTGATGCTTTGAGTCTCACGCATTGCATTGTACATACATATATACATAGAAAAACCAAAAAAAAATTGAAAATTTTGAAAAACACAAAAAGAAACATGTAGTTGCATCACTTGCACTTTTAAGATTGAGTCTAGAGCATATAGGTTGCATTCACTTGCATTGGGAACAATGATTTAAAATGCCTTGTAAAGTAACTCTTGTCTAGAACTCAAAGTGACACCCTAGTTAAACATATCAAGTAGCTTAAGCATCTCTTGAAAGCCTTGCATGTTTTGAGCCTTGAAAACTCTTCTTGAAACTTGTTTGCTTGCTTGATATTGGCATTATTCTTAAGATCAGCTCCAATCTGAACTTGGCTTGAATGAACTTAATCTCTCTTGCATATGGGCATTTGCATACTTGATCATGGATCTTATACACATTTGGGTTATCTTATTCCTTTATACCAATCTTTGTTAACCCAAATGGTACTCCACACCCTACAACCCTAACCATTCTTTGAGACCAAACATTGAATTGCATGAGTGAGGCCTCTTTTGATAGCTTGTCATGTGCAAAATCTTGAGAGTATTGGAGGCGACATAGATTGGTTCTCATCTCTTGCTAGCAAAATGAGCTAGCATTTGGGAATGGTGAGAGGGGTTTGTGTGTTCTAAATTTCAATATTTTAGGTTTGGGGAGTGAGAAATATGAGAAAGATGAACGAAAGAGTGTCAATAGAAAAGAAAACTCTAGGGACAAAAGGAAAGTATGAAGCTCTAGATTATGTACAAAAGAACCTTCCCCCTTATAAAATAAAATAAAAAAAAAGAGAGAAAAAAATCAAAGAGAAGGTGGGGAAGGAAATGAAAAAGAGTTAGAGCTTGTAAAAAGTGAATTAAAATCCCTAGTTGGTTCAGTCAAAAAAAAAGAGAGTTGTTCATTGGGTGAGTGATGTGAGTGGGTGTTATTTTGGTTTTGAGATGATGATAAAGGGGTAGAACTTGTGATCACTTATAAAAAAAAGGGTAGAATGATGAGAATGAATCTATGTATGCATGAGTTGCTTCTAGTCTTAGATAAATTTTGCATAATGATCAAGCTCCTTGTTTTTGAGTGATAACCACCTTGAAATGATAACATTTGAACCCTTCTCTTCATTCATATTAGACCATTGCTTACCTAACCAAATGATTGAGATCATGTGCCCATTTGTGAGAACTCACCTTGTGTGTGTGTGTGTGTGTATGAATCAATGTGAAAGCTGGTTTAAAGAACTTTTTGGTTGATGAGTATTGCAACTTGTGTAGAGGCATAAGAGTATGGATAGGCCTAGAGAAGCTAGAGTATAATAAGAGAGTTGCTCATGCTATTTGCTATGTTTCTTTAGGATGTTAAGTTGAGTGCTAGGAAGTGTTACTTTTGGCTATGAGTTCCCACCTTCAAACCTCTCTCCTATATGAGTTCTTGCAAGTTCACTTGAGGACAAGTAAAGAACAAGTTTGGGAGAGTTGATATCTTGCATATTTGCATTGTTTTAAGTCTCCAATTTGCACATATTGATCATATAGATTAGGAATTTAGCATCTTTAGGATCCATATTGCATTCATATGTCTTAATCAGGTAATAGAGTATCTCATAGAGTGATTGGAGGTGTTTAGAAGCATTGTGGTTCGAAAAGAGATGAAAAATGAAGTTTGGTCGAGTATAGATGATTGCAACGCGGGTTGTACCACTAACCCGCGTTGACATGAAGCAACGGAGAGCTCCGACGCGGTTTGAGCGACGCGGGATGCTGTACCTGCTCGCACGAAGTTGGAGAAGCAAGACGACACCGCGACGCGGGGTGGAGCGACGCGGGTTCCCTTACCCGCGTTGTCGAAGAGAAACCGTCCATGGATCACGCGGGGACGACGACGCGGGATGATGTACCCGCTCGCATGATCCGCAGGCGTAACGACGGTCCGACGCGGGTTGGATCCGATCGTCTCTACCCGAGTCGAGATTTATCCTTAGTCGAATATTAATGTTTTTAAAGGGCTTTTTAGACTTTTTAATGAAAACCATTAGGTTTTCCAAAGACATATAAATACTCTTGTAATCCCAAGGTTGGGGGCATCTTGTTTTTCTATCTAATCAAAAAGGAACCTTTAGGTAAAATATTTAATCTTGATCATTATCTTTTGGGATTGCTTAGTTAATTTGATCATTAATCATGATTAACACCAAATCATCATTGATTCTTGGGTTTATCATGAAGATTAGTTAGTAGTCATCTTTGGATTCATTGGTTAGGAAGACTAAGGGTGATTAGGCTAGATCTAAGGTGTTGTAGTACAGATCCATCTTGTTCATTGCTAGTAGAATGCTTTAATACAGTTTTAGAGTTGACCTCTTTAAAGTTGAGCTTTAGGCATTTCACACCCGAAAGGTGTTCGATGAAATGCCTGAACCAACTCTACTAAGCTTTCAACATTCTTTACCAAAGAGATTTGATGTTAAAGGTGTTAAGATGGCTAATGGACTTGAAATTAATGATTGCTTAGATAATATTCAACCAAAGAAATTTGATGCTTGAGTTATATTAGTGAATGAGCATTCATCTAGAGATAGAGTTTGTTTAGGATTGTGTATAGGTCTAAGGTTGATAGATTGATTGAGTACCTTTAGATTTAAACTTGATCACTCAAGGTCAATTCCCTTAACCCATGAATTCTCCCATCTCATAAGAAATAAAAGCTTTGTTCTTTATTGCATTTTAGTAATATTCTAGTTCAAAATCATCTTGCTAATTGATAGCATTTAGATTAAGAATGGTCTTGCATTCTTTTTGCTTTAGAATCACTTAGAACAGGTTTGACATCCTTTATACTATAACATTTGATTAATAGCCTCGAAAAACTCTTAACATCAATTAGTCAGTTCTCTGTTTCTATTAAGGTAACGTTTTCTTTTGTGCAAATAAGTGTCTATACTATATATAATCCAAATTGTAAACGCAGATGGAAACTTAGAATTAAACATAAACCAGAACATATTGCAACCACAAGTTAAAACTTCAAAGATATCTTATAAGCCATAATTATAATACTTTACAAATATCATATTTTACAAACTCGTATGGTATCACAAATAGTAGAGGATTCATTACTAGTAGAGGATTCGGTAATGGATCTGGAATTGGGACTTTATCGAGCCTATCTATAAGCTGGCTAGAAAGTTGTGTCTTGTCGTTTCCCAACTGTATTCCGGAAGCGTCGTGTTGTTCTGCGAAACCATTGCATGATCTTTTTAGCAAAAAAAAAAAAAATCATGGCATGATCTTTTATCATGTTGCATGCACCATACATCTAACATCTTGGCCTTGCAATGTTTAGAGAGTACCATTAGTAATAATAACCTATATAAGGGTTTTTACTGATTTAAACTCCAAACTATTTTTAAATCGGAATAAAAACCTCCAACTTAAAAAATTATGTTTTTAAACCTTTAACTATGATTTCGTTAATGTATTAACTGCCCGGTTAATAGTTCCGTCTAAAGTGGATGCAAAACATTATGTTGAAACTGGGAGTGGGCAAAAACACCGAACCGAGCCGAATCAAACCGAACCAACCGAACCGAGCCGAATCAAACCGAACCAACCGAACCGAACCGAAATCGATTCAAACCGAACAAAAGTCTATTTCAAACCGTTCGGTTGAAGATTTCTCCAACCCGAATGGTTCGGTTTAAACCGAACCGAACCAAAAAACTGATGTGTTTTTATAATTATTTAAATTAAAAATATTAATAATACCTATATACTAAAATTCTAATACTAAACCACATATTTTCCATTTTTTATTCATTAACATATATTCCTTTAACCTAATATGTAATCATCAAAATATTTGATGTAAAATATTTCATTCGTTGTAGGCTTTTTAATTTTAATGATATAAGAGACATTACTAATGATGTTTTTTTTACTTTAGTTAACTTTCATTTGTTTTAATTATTATATATACTTTTGTGACTTTTTAAAGGTTTTTGTTTCAGTTTTATATTGAATTTAGTTCACATAGTTTATGTTTACATAACTTATGTTGTAAAACATAATTTCTCTTAGAAAAACTAAACTAAGAAGAATCTAATTAAACCGATAAAAAAAACAAACCGAACCGAATACAAACCAAATAGAATATAAACCAAATAGAACCAAACTAACTATGGTTTATTTCAGTTAGAAAAAATACTAGAACCAAACTAACCAAACCGAACCGAGAAAATAACCGAAATGCCGACCCCTAGTTGAAACTATGAGTTTCATTAAAGTAAAAAACGACATAGAATTACCTAAAAAATGTCGTTTACAAAAATAGTTGAAAAGAGAGAGAACCATAGTTTAAACTCGGGTCCTTTGCTTTTGCAACAGGTAGTTCGCCGCTTGGACCAATTAAGAATCATTGTTAACATTCACATCTTTATTTATCTAATGCTTCTTCGTCCATTTGATTCAAATCGATTGATTCCTCAACACACCCGATGAACTCTACTACGATTGCTTCCGGTTGATCCACCGCCGCCATTTGATTTCAATATTCGTATCTCCCAGATAAACCATCCGCCGCGACTCTCCGATGGATAAAGTCCGCATCTTGCCGAAATTCAGTTCGTTCTGATGTAGAAACAGAACAGTCTTCTTCCTCTTGCAATGGATTTGAAGTCGACGGGAAGTAAGCGATTAACGAGAAGATGACTTTGTTATCTATGCCACATTCTTAGGGCTTCGAGTTCCCTGTAAAACGAAAAAGTAACTTTAATTTGAAAGAAAGAGATTTTGATAAGCCCAGAAAATCATTTATGAATAAAGATTCGAACTTTATAATTAATATGAGCAAGATCCACGATTTCTGGATCAGCTTGATAAACCCAGAAAGAAAGAAAGCAGGCGAGAAAGATAGAAAAAAATATGAACATAAACAATTTTGCAGAATCAAATCGACCGCGTCAAATAAATGAATAATGATTCTTAATTAGTCCAAGCGGCCAACATATTATTATGAAATCAAGGGACCCGAGTTCAATTCAAAGTTAGCTCTTTTTTACTATTTTTGTAAACAAAGCCGTTAACAAATTGTGTGTTGTTTTTGGGTAACTACATGTGGTTTTTTCTTTTTGATGAAACTCAGAGTTTTAACTCAATGTTTAGACGAAACTATCAACAGAGAGATTAATACATTAACAGAATCATAATTGAGGGTTTAAAAACATAATTTTTAGTCAGGGTTTTTTTCGATTTAAAAATAGTTTAAGTTTAAATCTCTAAATATATAAACCAAAGAACACAATACTTGACTATGACGTCATCTATTCAATTGTCGTGTTCTATCCACCAAGTTATATTTGACAAAAGAAAAGTTATACCGCTTACACTAATCGCAGAACCATCATCATCTCCCTTTAGATTTGTGTCTTTTCACAAACTTATTAATATAATTGACTATATTAGTTTGCATTTTTTTTGTAGTTCCTTCACCAAATTTTCTAATTGGCTTCTTATCTCTCTCTAAACTTTTCTTCTCTAATAATTATTTTCGGTAGACATTCGATTCATAGAGTCGTTGAATCGTTCTTCCATACATTTTCTTTCAATGTATCTGTGACATCCGTCACTTTCGAAATAGTAAAAATAATTTGATAAGTACAAATATCTGAAATATCCATATATAAATATTTGAAAGTTAACATCCACGCTTGAATTCCATAATATAAAATAAAATCTGAAACATAAAGTACGACATAAACCGAGAGTCCGAAATACGAAATAACATAAACGATAAAAGCCTAAAGGCCTAGAGGCCCGATAACGATAAAAGCGATAAAACGATAGAAGCCCAAAAGCCCAATAGTAGTAAAAGCCCAAAAGCACCGGTCCGGTATAATCACTCCTGCTCGTCGGTCTCACCTGAAAGGGGGAAAGAAGGAGGGGTGAGCGACAGGGGAATCGCCCAGTGAGGTATGGGATGCTAAACCGCAAACCACTGACTCAGTTCATAGCACTACAACTATGTAGGCCTAGCTCTAGCATGAAGCAAACACGGTGTCTATTACACCACACAGAACAATCACATATGTCTAGTGGACTAGACACGCTACAACCAATGCGATAATAACATACCGCATTTCCTCATAAGGATATAAATATATATATATAACTCTACAGCGTCGTGAGTACAGTAGTCCACTCTGTACCCCCGCAATCTCCACAAACAAGCGGCCTAGTACATACGTCTCTGTACCCCGCTAAACACACGGCCTAGTACAGATATCTCCGTACCCCGCGATCTCTCAAACAAGGCGTAGCTAGCACAGACGTCATGTGCCCCCGCAATCACACGGCCTAGTACAAACGTCTCTGTACCCCGCAAATTCCGCGGCCTAGTGCAGATACCTATGCACCCCGCAATCTCAACACATGGACTAACATATATACATATATATAATTAACAGTTTTTAGCAGCAATCATTTCAATCAACCGTTGAATCCTCTATTATCCTATTTCCGGTTTAACAATCAATATCAATAACGAACAACCAAGACTCTCAAACAGACTCGATTCAAAGAGACGGATCCATGTTTCGAAACTAAACTTTCCATAATGGTAGTACTAAACTAGCTCGGGATTTAACGGAGTAGCCCTCACCTTAGCAATGAAGAGAAGTGGTATATATGAACTCCAGCTGCTCAAATGGACTCCAAATCTGAAATCAGATCGAAATTTCGAGTCAGAACGTCTTTCGAACGGTTTAAAACGGGTATTTACGGAAAAGTCAACCCGCTGGTCAAAGATCAATTATTTAATTAATTATTTAATTAATTAATCCGGTTTATCCTAACCGATTTCCAATTGATTTTAACCGACCGGTTTAACCTAACCGAATTGAAATCAATTTAAACCAGCTAACCAACCGGTTAACCGAGTCAACCGAGTTGACTCACCGGGTCGACTCGGCCGAGTTGGCGAGTCTACGGCGAGTCACCGGTGGCGGTCACCGGCGGCAACGGCGGAGATCCGGCGGTGGCTTACCGGAAAGTTGGCCGGCGGCAACGGCAGAGCTGCGGCGGAGGACGGTGGTCCGGCGGCGGAGTTGCGGCGGAGGACGGTGGTCCGGCGGCGGAGTTGCGGCGGACGGCGGCGGCGCGTGTGTTTCACGCGCGCGCCGAGGCGAATCTTCGGGAGGCGCGTGCGGCTTCGTCCGGGCTCCGATTGAGGTGTGGGGGTGTCTACGGCTTCGTCTTGACGAGAGGAACACGATGATGGTCTTGGATGCACGAGATTCGCAACAGTTAGAGAGTTATCGGCGAATTACTAAACGGACGAAACTAAGCTTAACTGCATGGCGGTTTCCGGCAATTCTAAGCTGCAGCGAACGATGGTGACGAGCTCAACGTGGTCACGGCACACGGTTGCTCCGGCGACGAGCTCAGGTGAGCTTTCTCCCTTCCTCTTCTTTCTCTCTCTCTCTCTCTCTCTCTCTCTCTCTCTCTTTTAAAGAAAGGCAAAATGGCCTTTGGGAATAGTTTGGGTCAAATTTTTGGGGTCATTACATTTAGGGTCATTACAATTCTCCCCTACTTACAAGGAATTCGTCCCCGAATTCAATTCATAAGCTGTCATGCCCAATGTCAACCCGAAAAAGCTCCGGATAATCAATCCTCATCTGGGGCTCGGACTCCCAAGTCTCCTCCTGAATACCATCTCTCTCCCAACGAACTTTGACCAACATAGTCATCATACCATCATCTGCTCTCACTTGGCGATCCAATAGCTCTACTGGCTGACACGGCGCACGCAAATTCCTACCAAGGTCACTGGGCGGCTGCTGCAAAATGAGCTCCGGTTCTCTCACGACTTTCCTCAAAACAGAAACATGAAACACGTCATGGAAATCTGATAACTCTTCGGATAAATCCAATCGGTAAGCAACTGCTCCAATTCGCTCCAAAATGGGATATGGTCCCATATATCTCGGTTTAAGCTTCTTCAGCTTCCGAGTCTTAGATCCTCCCTGAAATGTCCTCATTTTCAGGTATACCAGGTCGCCAACCTGGAACTCCAAATCTTTACGCCGCTTATCTGCATAACTCTTCTGACGGTCATGGGCTTCCCTAAGCCGTATCTTAAGCATCTCAACCTGCTCAACTGTCTCTTGAACCATTGCAGGTTCTATCTCACGTCGCTCCCCCACTTCGGTCCAACAAAGCGGTGTGCGACAAGGCCTACCATAAAGGGCCTCATATGGCGCCATCTTAATGCTCGAGTGATAACTATTATTGTAGGCAAACTCCGCTAGGGGTAGGTACTTTGCCCAACTCCCTTCCCAATCCAAAACACAAGCTCTAAGCATATCCTCCAAAGTCTGAATCGTCCTCTCTGACTGACCGTCTGTCTGCGGGTGATAAGCCGTACTCATATGCACTTTCGTCCCAAGCGCCTTCTGGAAGGCTCTCCAAAATTCGGACGTAAACTTTGTATCTCGATCTGATACAATGCTGACAGGAACTCCATGCAATCTCACAATCTCGCTGATGTAAGTCTGTGCTAACTGATCAGCTCTGTCCGTCTTCTTAATAGCTAGAAAATGGGCTGACTTGGTAAGTCTATCCACGATTACCCAGATGGCATTCTTTCCACCTAAGGTGGTTGGCAACCCCGTCACAAAATCCATAGTTACCATGTCCCATTTCCACTCTGGCATTGGCAGGTTCTGCAATAACCCGCTAGGCACCTGATGCTCGGCCTTGACCATCTGACACGTCTGACACTGCGATATAAATGAAGCAACATCCCTCTTCATGCCAGGCCAATGATAATAACGCTTGAGATCCTTGTACATCTTGGTGTTTCCTGGATGAATAGAGAAACGCGAGTGGTGTGCCTGCTGCAAGATTTCCTTTTTTAACAACTCATCATTAGGCACACAAACCCGGTTCCGATACATGAACATCCCACTCGAAGCTGTATGATATCCAATACTCTCAATCTCGATCTGCTTACACAAAGCCTTATCAGCATCCTGAGCCTTACGCACTTTCCATAACAAATCTGCTTGCTCCACAGCCTCGAGGCCAACTGCCTCACCTTCCACGGTAGTGGCACACAATCTGAGACTAGCAAGTGTCCTAGTAAACTCTTGAACCTCCTTGGTTCCTGAAACATCGCTCCTGCGCCTGCTCAAGGCATCTGCTACTTGATTAGCTTTTCCCGGATGATAAGCAATATCCAGGTTGTAGTCTGCTAACAACTCGACCCACCTACGCTGCCTCAAATTCAAATCCGCCTGAGTGAAGATATATTTCAAACTCTTATGGTCCGTGAAGATCTTCACCTTCTCCCCATATAAATATGATCTCCAGATCTTCAGTGCAAATACAACTGCTGCTAACTCCAAATCATGCGTAGGATAGTTGACCTCGTGAGGCCTCAACTGACGTGATGCATATGCAATGACCTGACCTTCCTGCATCAATACACATCCTAAACCAGTGCCTGACGCATCAGTGTAAACCTCATATGGTATCCCTGGCCTCGGGAGTACCAAAACGGGCGCATGGGTCAGCTGTCGCTTTAACTCAGTGAAACTCCTCGAGCAATCGTCTGACCAATCAAACTTGACGTCTTTGCCCGTCAGCTTTGTCATCGGCTTTGCAATGCTAGCAAAACTCTTGACGTACTTCCTGTAGTACCCTGCCAAACCGAGAAAACTGCGGATCTCCGTAGCATTCTTTGGCGTCGGCCACTCTGAAATGGCGGTAATCTTCTCCTGATCTACTGCAACTCCTACTTCTGAAATCACATGGCCCAAAAATCCAATCTTCCTCTGCCAAAAGCTACACTTACTCAGCTTGGCAAACAACTGGTGTTCCCGAAGCTTATCCAGCACAATCCTCAAATGCTCAGCATGCTCTTCTTTACTCCGAGAATAAACCAAAATGTCGTCGATGAAAACGATCACACACTTATCCAAGTGCTCCCGAAACACATCATTCATAAGCTTCATGAACGCTGCCGGTGCGTTCGTCAATCCAAATGGCATCACCACAAACTCATAATGCCCATAGCGTGTACGGAAGGCCGTCTTCCGCACATCTCCATCAGCTATCGCAATCTGGTGGTATCCCGATGCCAAGTCAATCTTAGAGAACCAAGAAGCTCCCTGCAACTGGTCCAACAACTCGTCAATACGCGGAAGCGGATACTTATTCTTGATGGTCACTTTGTTCAGACCTCTATAGTCGATACAAAGTCTGAAACTCCCATCTTTCTTTTTCACGAACAACACTGGTGCTCCCCACGGTGAAGTACTCGGCCTGATAAATCCCTTATCTGATAACTCTTCCAACTGTTTCTTCAATTCCGCCATCTCAGCTGGTGCAAGGCGGTATGGGGCTCGTGAAACTGGTGTTGCTCCTGGCTCCACCTCGATCGCAAGAACGTCTGCTCTAGCTGGTGGCGGCCCTTTTAAAGCCTCAAAAACGTCTTCGTACTCGGAAACCACTGGAATGTCATGCAGCTCCTGCTGACCATCCTCCTTAACCATCGAAATGGTCGCCAAAAATCCTTCTGCTCCTCTCTCCAGTAGCTCATCTGCGCGCAACATGGAGACAATGGAAATTCCATGGTGCGTCTGAATCCCCTGGAATATGATCTTCCCTTCTGCTCTGGGGATATGGACTCTCGCTCTCGGACAATCCAGTACTACTTGATGTCGTGACAACCAATCCATTCCAAGTATAACATCGTAGCAGCTCATCTCCAGCTCCGTCAAATCTCCGAGAAACTCAACTCCTCCAAGAAAAACTGGTACATTGCGATGAATGCCGACTGCTCCCAACTTCTCCGTGCCGGCAGTCTGAATCTTCTTAGCCTTCGGTTCGAAGACACCCCGAAAAGGCCAAGACTGGGCTAAGCGTGGACTCACAAAACTATTAGAGGCTCCCGTGTCGAATAAAGTGTGAGCTGACTTTCCTCCAACCGAAACCGATCCTACACGAGATTTTGCTAACTACACATGACAACCACAAACCAAAATACTCAAACACAACAAGTATGAAAAAGTCACATACCCGCTATCGGTTCAACTCCCTGGGGATCTCCAACTGTAAAGCCCGTGGAGCGATGGCTGGACGCTTCGGTGGTGGTGGAAGCGCTGCATTGCCTCTCCTCGGACAATCTCTGTAGATGTGACCCGGCTGGTTGCAGCCGTAACAGTTCCTCGCTGCCACTGCTGGTGCTACTGCTGCTGCTGGCGCTGCAACCTGAGTACGTGGCGGCTTCCTACAATTCTTCGAGATATGCCCAACCAGACCACAGTTAAAGCACTGGAGACACTCTCCAAAATGCTGGCGACGACAACGCCCACAACGGGGTGCTACAGTCTGCTCCCAAGGCCTCTTCTGCGACCCCGAAGCCCCTCCTGCCTTAGGCTGAACTGCTTTGGAGAACTTCTGCTCCTCACCCATACATTTCTCCTGCACAGCCGCCTTCTCTACCAGATCCTCCAAACTGGTGTAGGTAACCACACTGCACCTACCACGAAGCTCTACTCGCATCCCATCTAAGAACCTCCTGATCAGATCCTCCTCATCTATGTTGTTACCCACAAATCTGCGGAGCTGGTTAAACTCCCGCTCATACTCCCTGACAGACTTTGCACCCTGCCTCAAATGCTCGAAATCATTCTTCTTCTCATGCAAAGCTTCCCTCGGAAAATACTTCTTGTTGAACGCGTAAAGAAAATCATCATATGTCAGCTCGCCACGGTGCATCAATCTCACTCCATCCCACCAGATTGATGCATCTCCGCGCAAATACAACTCAGCGATGTTTAGCTTGAGCCTTGGTGGGCACGAGATGGTCTTCAAACACTTATCCAAATTGTGCTTCCAATCGTGAGCAACTGTAGGTTCCGTCGTTCCAGTGAAATGCTCCAAACTCACATACTTCATCTGTCCCAACACCCTGATAAATGTCTCATCAACCTCGGGCACCTGAACTGGGAAAGCAGGTGGCGGCGGTGGAACCTGAAAAACTCCTGGAACCGGCTGAACAGGAACCTGAGGGTACTGCTGGACTGGAGCCGGCTGATGTGGAACCTGATGATAATGCTGAACCTGAACTGGTGGAGCCTGCTGCATGCGAATCTGCGGACCCTGCTGTACTGCAGCCATCTGTCTGGCAACCTCCTGAGCAGCTATTCGGGCAGCCTCCTGGGCAGCTTGCTGGACTGTCTCCTGTGCAACCTGCCTAGCCGCATCCTGAACCATCTGTCTCAAAGCATCCTGATCAATAGGCGGAGCCGCCTGCTGCGGAACTGCGGGCTGGACATGCTTATCTTCAGCCTCTCTAGCAACTCTGGCAGTCTGAGTACGAATAACTCTCTTCCTGGGCGCCATCTGAAAGAATAGCGAAAAAGTTAACTTATGCCGATCTGTGGATACCAACATTTAAGAAGGAGTGGTACCGAAAGGAAAGGTGCTATTTATTTTTATTTTCAAAGTTCCCAAATCCCCGAAAATATTTTGAAATCGTCTAAAATCGTTTAAACCGAATAAACCAAGGTCTCCAAGATCGCCATCCCGGGTCGGAGCCGGGACGGAACCCGCTCTGATACCAAAATGTGACACCCGTCACTTTCGAAATAGTAAAAATAATTCGATAAGTACAAATATCTGAAATATCCATATATAAATATTTGAAAGTCAACATCCACGCTTGAATTCCATAATATAAAATAAAATCTGAAACATAAAGTACGACATAAACCGAGAGTCCGAAATACGAAATCACATAAACGATAAAAGCCCAAAGGCCTAGAGGCCCGATAACGATAAAAGCGATAAAACGATAGAAGCCCAAAAGCCCAATAGTAGTAAAAGCCCAAAAGCACCGGTCCGGTATAATCACTCCTGCTCGTCGGTCTCACCTGAAAGGGGGAAAGAAGGAGGGGTGAGCGACAGGGGAATCGCCCAGTGAGGTATGGGATGCTAAACCGCAAACCACTGACTCAGTTCATAGCACTACAACTATGTAGGCCTAGCTCTAGCATGAAGCAAACACGGTGTCTATTACACCACACAGAACAATCACATATGTCTAGTGGACTAGACACGCTACAACCAATGCGATAATAACATACCGCATTTCCTCATAAGGATATAAATATATATATATAACTCTACAGCGTCGTGAGTACAGTAGTCCACTCTGTACCCCCGCAATCTCCACAAACAAGCGGCCTAGTACATACGTCTCTGTACCCCGCTAAACACACGGCCTAGTACAGATATCTCCGTACCCCGCGATCTCTCAAACAAGGCGTAGCTAGCACAGACGTCATGTGCCCCCGCAATCACACGGCCTAGTACAAACGTCTCTGTACCCCGCAAATTCCGCGGCCTAGTGCAGATACCTATGCACCCCGCAATCTCAACACATGGACTAACAAATATACATATATATAATTAACAGTTTTTAGCAGCAATCATTTCAATCAACCGTTGAATCCTCTATTATCCTATTTCCGGTTTAACAATCAATATCAATAACGAACAACCAAGACTCTCAAACAGACTCGATTCAAAGAGACGGATCCATGTTTCGAAACTAAACTTTCCATAATGGTAGTACTAAACTAGCTCGGGATTTAACGGAGTAGCCCTCACCTTAGCAATGAAGAGAAGTGGTATATATGAACTCCAGCTGCTCAAATGGACTCCAAATCTGAAATCAGATCGAAATTTCGAGTCAGAACGTCTTTCGAACGGTTTAAAACGGGTATTTACGGAAAAGTCAACCCGCTGGTCAAAGATCAATTATTTAATTAATTATTTAATTAATTAATCCGGTTTATCCTAACCGATTTCCAATTGATTTTAACCGACCGGTTTAACCTAACCGAATTGAAATCAATTTAAACCGGCTAACCAACCGGTTAACCGAGTCAACCGAGTTGACTCACCGGGTCGACTCGGCCGAGTTGGCGAGTCTACGGCGAGTCACCGGTGGCGGTCACCGGCGGCAACGGCGGAGATCCGGCGGTGGCTTACCGGAAAGTTGGCCGGCGGCGACGGCGGAGCTGCGGCGGAGGACGGTGGTCCGGCGGCGGAGTTGCGGCGGAGGACGGTGGTCCGGCGGCGGAGTTGCGGCGGACGGCGGCGGCGCGTGTGTTTCACGCGCGCGCCGAGGCGAATCTTCGGGAGGCGCGTGCGGCCTCGTCCGGGCTCCGATTGAGGCGTGGTTGGTGTCTACGGCTTCGTCTTGACGAGAGGAACACGATGATGGTCTTGGATGCACGAGATTCGCAACGGTTAGAGAGTTATCGGCGAATTACTAAACGGACGAAACTAAGCTTAACTGCATGGCGGTTTCCGGCGATTCTAAGCTGCAGCGAACGATGGTGACGAGCTCAACGTGGCCACGGCACACAGTTGCTCCGGCGACGAGCTCAGGTGAGCTTTCTCCCTTCCTCTTCTCTCTCTCTCTCTCTCTCTCTCTCTCTCTCTCTCTCTCTCTCTCTCTCTCTCTCTCTCTCTCTCTCTCTCTCTCTCTCTCTCTCTCTCTCTCTCTCTCAAAGAAAGGCAAAATGGCCTTTGGGAATAGTTTGGGTCAAATTTTTGGGGTCATTACATTTAGGGTCATTACAGTATCTTTCACCTAGAGTCTCATAATAGATTTCTAGATTATCACTTTTGTAAACCATTTGTTTGCTTTGGTCAATCTCCAATTTGAAACGGTTTGTTTTCCAAATACGAATAACCTTTCTAATATCTTTTGTTGACAACATTTTATTTTAATATCTTCTAAAATTTTGAATTAGATAGCTGTACAAAGATTTTTTTTTTTTCTTCACCATTTTATTAGATTAGTGAAAACTTTACTTTAAAAAACATATGACAAAGACTATTTATAGATTTAGAAAGATCTATATGAATAATCACATCTTTTCAATTTATAGATAGTTATTTTAAAATGATATAATATATTTTGAGTAGACACATCAGTTCAAAAAACACTTTTATTATAGAAAGACATTTAAAAAAAGAAAAAATTCAAAGATTTATATGAATAATCGCATGTTTTCAATTTATAGGTAGTTATTTTAAAAAGACACTTTTACAATATAATTTGAACAGACACATTAGTTAAAAAAAAACACTCTTATTATAATAGACACCTTATCTATTTTAAAAACTTTTCAAATATTTATATGAATAGTCACATTTTTACAATTTATAGGTAGTTATTTTTAAAATATACTTTTACAATAGAAAGACTTTTTAAATTATTTAAATGTATATAAAATAGATATGGAAATGAAAGAAAAGACAATTCATTAACAATGTATGCAACTTTAAGAATGAATAGTCATATCTTTAGACGTTTTTAATAACCTCTTGAAAATTTAGAATGACAAATACACCCTTAAAAAAATGATAATTGCTTATACATATTTTGACAACTTTTTTAAAACCAATGCAACCTTTAAGATGAAAAATAAAATCTTTTAATATTTTGATAACTTCTTAAGAATCAGTGCAACCTCTAATTTTTTTTTAAAAACACACAAAGATGACAAAACATTATTATTATTATTATTATTATTATAAAAGGACACATCATTAAACATTTTGATAAGAAAGTTAATGCAACCTATAAGATGAAATGATTTGATAACCTCTTAAGAATCGAAACAACTTCTAAAAAGAAAAGACACAGCCTTTTAATATTTTGATAACTTTTTAAAAATTAATGTAACATATCTAAAATACAAATACCGAAAATATGAAAAACACAACTTTTTAATAGTTTAACAACCTCTTTTGAATCAATGCAACTTCTAAAACGAAGAGACACAACTTTTCAATATTTTGATAACTTTTAAAAAATCAATTCAATCTCTAAAATGAAAAGAAGCAGTTTTTCAATATTTTGATAATCTCTTAACTATCAATTGAACTTCTAAAATAAAATAAAAATACAACTTTTAACAGTAATTGAGATTTCTATTTTATCTCTAGTGGTAAAAAGTGTTTGAAAACTCACATACCTCACTTTATTTTTACTTAGATTACCACATGCTAACAAATTTCTTGCATCAACTGTTTTTTGACTAAGTGAAATTTTGGGTTTAGCCAAGCAAAAAAAAAACAGTACGAGCCATTCTAAGAATTGCTTTTTCCATTATCTCTTTAACTATCCAAAATCATTTGAAAACAAGTAAATGAAAAATTGTTTATACTCACTAAACATCGCTTTATCTTCGGACTAAAACTAACATGTATGTATTACTAAGATACTTGCCGCCGACAACATATAATGCTTGCTTGTCATGGTCTATCAAATAGATACATGACAGCAGAATTTAGTAGCATAGAAAAATAATTTACTTAATCGATAAAATCATACAATTGTTTTGATAATACACTATGTTTGTTAAAGAATTTGAAATTTTAGAATACACTATGTTTACCATAAAATGGCGACAATGAGGAGCTCCCTATAAAAGATATATAAATTTATATATTCAAACGTAATTAGAATAATCAAGTCTGTATGGTAGTTACTTAATTTACTTCACTTTCATGTATATTTAGCCAATTAACTCAAAATCATAAGACATGCAATTTAACCTTTTTTTTTTTGGAAATGAAAAAAAAAAAAAAAAAAAAAATGGAATAATGGATATGCAGATATGTATTAGACACTCATGGCACTTTTGAAGGCAAATCTATTTTACTGGAAATTGAATATGAATTATCAACTTCGTTTGCTTAAACTATTTTTTTCTTGACTGGTCGATTAAACTCCTTCAATGATGAATTACGCTGATCATTTACCCATTTGATAAATAAAAAATACAAAATGTATCGGTTAAAGATATAGGAAAAGAATGGAATTATAGCCAAGTATTCCACAACACATTATTTATAGGATGGAGAGACATAAGCAATAGACACAATTTTTCATATCAATGTTCATAACCGTTAGATGCAACTTTTCATGATTAAAATGGTAAAAAATAAATACAAAATTCTAAACTGAAAATTAACAAATGCATCTTTTTAAGATTCAGTTAAAAACAGTTATTCTCCAACAAAAAAATTAACAGTTATTCATTAATAAAATAATAATATAATTTATACATTTTGACAATTAATTTTAAATCATTATAACTCTTAAGAGGAAAAGACACAATATTAAAATAAAAAAGTTACATTGAGACATTTTGGCTATTTCTTTTAAATCAATGAAGTTTTAAGGATGAAAAAACACATTGTTAAAGATGAAAATATAGTACTTCTACATTTTAACAATTTCTTTTAAACTAATGTAACTCTTAAAATGAAAAAATGAAACAACGCAACCTTTCAACATTAATTATGATTACTATTACTAATAGTCACATCTTTTCAATCTAAAACTTGTCCTTTTTGAAATGATAGTATGATACTTAGATGAAAAGTCACCACTTTTCATTTTTAATAGTCACAACTTTTAAAATGAACACATAATCATTCAATTTAAGTGGAATTCACGAGCTTTGAAATTAATTGGGATTGCTTTCTTTTTGAAATGATACTTACACGAAAAGTCACAACTTTTCATATTAAATAGTCACAACTTTTTAAATAAATACATAACCTTTTAATTTTAATGGAATTCACAACTTTTGGAATTCACAGCCTTTAGATTTAATTAGGATTGCTATTATTAGTAGATAAACTAAACCACAATAAAAATGTAATATAGACTATATACAGTAGAACATTTATAAATTAATACTTATAAATTAATAATCTCTATAAATTAATAAATTTCGTCGATCCCAACTTGGGCCGGTGTAAAATATGACACAAATCGATAAAATAATAAGATAATAATATTTTTAAACTCCCATGTAAATATATAATCCCATTAAAATCATAAATTAATAATCTATCTCTATATATATTTTATATAATTACAAACTAAACATTATATTGTTGGTTTTATATCCACAATGAAAATACTTTTATTTTTTTAATATTTTAATATATTTTGATAATATTTAGTAAAATTATATCGAAAATCACATAACAATTCTATGAAACATAAAATATACACCAAATAAGATAATAAAATAATATGAAAGTCAAATTTCTAAAATTTAAATAATTTATATACGGTAAAATCAAATATTTTCTTATTTTATTAATAAAAATAGAAAAAAAATCTAAAAAATGAAACTTTTGTACATTAATATCTTTGTAAATTAATAAAATTTTAAAATCTTAGCATTATTAATTTATAGAGGTTCTACTGTATTTGTATATTAAGTGCTCACTATAAAATCATATAAATTTACAATTATCAAATGAGCATACGGGCCATTCGTGGTAATTGGCCTTCACTAGCTTTCTCTCTCATGAGACAATTGACGATACGACGAGTGACGACGATCGCCATCACTGTATGTCGCCGGAGTTGTCCCCTTATATCTTCTGGATAGTTAATAGCTGATTTTAATATCTTTTGATTTGTCAAACCGTTTTCTTCAGATGGACACAGTCTAGAGATCTTTGAATAACGATAATATACTTACTTAGGGTAAATAAAGCTAATAAAAATTAACTGTTTCATGCAGAACACAAAGTCTAAAAGTTTGATTCTTATGCTAAATTGAAAACTAAATGAATGCGAACTGTTTGTAATACTAATATCTCCGCCGCTGACAGTACATCTACACATTAAATAGATGATATGTATATAAAATTTTGTTCTTCTGCTCAAAAGCAGACTACTAAACTAACAATTCTAAAGTTCCCTTTCTTTTTAATCCTAAATAGTTCATGTCGCTGTTAGACAACAAGACACATCAATAAGACAAATCATGTGTGTAGTTAACACGCATGTTATTGCTGGTATGGTTATCAATGCGACCAATAGAATAGTTCGTGTAGCTAACACAATGAATAAGTGAATATTTATGTAGAAAATTACAAGGCAAGTGGCATAATTCATTTATGATAGAGGGATGGGATGTTCCAAAAAAATAAAAGATAGAGGGATGGGAAGGTGAATCAACCGAATTAAATGAGTTGACGCAAAACTTGCCAAGTCAAGCCAACACCAAACAGTTTCTTCTTCTTAAAGAGATCGAGTGAAGCTACAACATAACACATTACTTACAGTTACAACACAAACATAAACATGATGACTGGAAGCCATTGTTATTGCTTTTTTGGTATCATTTCCATCTTTTTTTCCCTCATAATCCACACTCTTTCTTCTACTACACCCCACTCTTGTCTCCACCACCAGAGAGAGGCTCTTTTGGAATTCAGAGATGAGTTTCCGATTGATGAGCTTGGCCCTAATCCGTGGAATAAGAGCAGTACTGATTGCTGTTTATGGAAGGGTATCACGTGCGATGATAGATCTGGTCAGGTGATATCACTCAACCTTGTTGAAACCTTTCTAAACGGCTCTTTCAAAACTAACAGCAGCCTTTTCAGACTCCAATATCTTCGTCACCTACACCTTAGTTACTGTGACATCCAAGGGGAGATTCCTTCTTCACTAGGAAACCTTTCTCGTCTCACACTTATTGACCTTTCTCATAATAATTTGGTAGGTGAGATTCCAGTTTCAATAGGCAATCTAAAGCGGCTAAGACATGTTGAACTTGGGGCTAACACTCTCATAGGAGCAATCCCAAGTTCATTAGGCAAACTAAACCAGCTTAGATACCTTAGCCTTGCGGCAAATGAGCTCACAGGAGGGATTCCTTCTTCACTAGGAAACCTTTCTAGCCTCTTAGAACTTAAGCTTTCGATTAATCATTTGGTAGGTCAAGTTCCAGATTCCATAGGAAAACTTAACGACCTAAGAGTCATTTCACTTAGTCAAAACACTTTAAATGGTGCCATTCCTATTTCATTCGCCAATTTAACTAAGCTTTATCATATTAGTCTCCGCTCTAATAACTTCACATCCACGCTTCCATCTGACATGAGTGTATACCATAATTTAGAGCATTTTGATGTTGCTGCAAACTCATTTCTCGGGTGTTTTCCTAAATCCTTGTTTACAATTCCCTCGTTACAAGTGGTTTATTTGGATGATAACCAATTCATAGGACCTATAGAGTTTGTGAATACATCTTCTTCTTCTTCTTCGTCTCCTAAGCTAGAAATTATATCCCTTGCTAGTAACATATTCATAGGCTTAGTCCCCGAATCCATATCTAAATTTCTCAACCTTGGAGAGATAAATCTTTGCGGAAACAATTTCAGTGGACATATCCCTAGATCTATATCAAAGTTAGTCAATCTCCAAACTCTTAATCTTGCCAGCAACAACTTGGAAGGCCAAGTACCAGCTTACTTATGGAGATTGACAACAGTGACACTTTCTAACAACTTTCTCAGCAGCTTTGAAAACCCTTCACAAGAAACACTGATCCAAGCGTTGGATCTGAATTCAAACTCATTTCAAGGACCATTCCCTCATTGGATTTGCAATACTAAAGGGTTAAGCTTCTTAGATTTGTCCAACAATCTCTTCAACGGCTCCATTCCTCTATGCTTGGAGGATTCCATTGCTTCTTTTAGTGACCTGATTCTCCGCAATAACAGCTTCAGCGGAACACTTCCAGATATCTTTGCCAATGCTATCGAGTTACGATCACTAGACGTCAGCCGTAACCAGCTCGAGGGAAATCTTCCAAAGTCTTTGATCAACTGCAAAGCTTTGCAACTTGTGAACATGGAAAGCAACAGAATCAAGGACGTGTTTCCATCATGGTTGGGGTCTCTACCGTCATTACATGTTCTCATCCTGAGATCAAATGAATTCCATGGGACGTTGCATCATCACCATGTGTTCGTTGGGTTTCAGAGTCTAAGAATCATCGATATTTCACACAATGACTTCACCGGAACCCTCCTTCCTTATTGTTTTTCCAGCTGGCGTGGAATGACCATATTGAGGGAAGAAGATGATCCATACATGGCAGATATCATCAATGACTCAGTCTTTTATCGTAACTCGATGGTAATGGTGAGTAAAGGAGTGGAGCTGAGCTTTGAGCGGATCCAACAAGACTTCAGAGCCATTGATATCTCTGGAAACAAAATTTATGGCAAAATCCCTGAATCTTTGTCTTTCTTGAAAGAACTGCATCTTCTCAACTTGTCAGGTAATGCCTTCACAAGCCATATCCCACGATCCTTGGCAAATCTGACAAAGCTGGAGACACTAGACCTATCGCGTAATAAGCTGTCAGGTCAAATCCCTCAAGATCTTGGTGAACTCTCCTCTCTGTCATACATGAACTTCTCAAGCAACCTTCTCAAAGGTCTAGTGCCACGAGGCACACAGTTTCAAAGGCAAAACTGTTCTTCCTTCTCGGATAACGATAGACTCTTCGGCCTCGAAGAAATCTGTGGAAAAATCCAAGTCTCACCTCCTACATCACAGCAACCTGAGAAACTGTCAGAGCCGGAGGAAGAATTGTTCAGCTGGGTAGCAGCTGCAATAGCCTATGGACCTGGTGTGTTTTGTGGATTGGTGATCGGACATATCTTCACTTCATACTATCATAAAATTTGGTCCAAGAAAAACACCATAAGTGGTCGTTAATCTCATATGCTGCAGTTGCTCTAAGCATTTGTAAATTGTATGTTGTCCAACGTCTTCTTCTTCGTGTTTATACTGAGTTTAAAAGATTTATAAACTTTATATTTATGAAGTATCCAGCAACTGTTAACAAAAAACATATAGAGGAAAATAGCATAGCGGCTGTAAGATAAATATAACAATGGAAAACAACAAAGATATAAACAACTTGAAAACCTGAAGCTTTAGTAGATTTGATCTATCTGCTATGCGAAACCAAGTTACATTACTTCTGGAAACCCACATGGATATGTATGTTTGCTTTTGTTGTTAACCTGGAAAAAAAGTTTATCCATGACTACAAGATCAGTGGCGGAGGCAATTCATTGCCACAGTGGTCAGATGACCCACATGAAATTATGAAAACATTAGAGCATCATTATCCACGGTTTCTTAGGACTAGATTCTTAGAAAAATATAAGAAACTGTTTCTTAATTTTCATCTTAATTTTCAACTAAAAAGTTAATAAACTGTTTCTTAAAATACTAAGAAACCGTGGATAACAATGCTCTTAAGGTTTTTATTGAGAATTTTAAAATGACCCTCGTCCAAAATATTTATTGACCCCGTTAAAATGTTTTTGACCCTAGTCCAAATTATTTATGGATCATAATCCAATGACAACATTAATTAATTTGCAGCCCATTAAATTTTACATACAGAATTACAACAAATCAAGCCCACTAATTAAATTAAACCCAACTATTAATATATTTCAATGACCTCTAATTATGATTAGTAGGGGTGGGCACTTCGGTTATTTTATCGGTTCTGTTCGAGTTCGGTTCGGTTTGGTTAGTTCGGTTCTAGAATTTTTCCAGCTGAAGTAAACCATAGTTAGTTTGGTTTAGATCGATTTCAGTTCGGTTATGTTCGGTTCGGTTTATATTCGGTTTGGTTTGTATTCGATTCGGGTTGTATTTCGGTTTGGTTCGGTTTAATCGAATTTCTCTTAGTTTATTTATTGTACAAGAAATCATGTTAACATAAATGTATGGTTGTCATGAAATAATCGCGTTGGTCATAATAAATATATGTAATACATAAGCTAAAAGAATAGTTTGATGTTTTCACTTTTCAGTTGTATAAATATATGTAACAAATTCTTAGAACTTGATATTAAAAATCTCACCAGAAGTTATTAGAATTGACACCACCAAAAGGAAAAATAGGCAGGAAAGAGAGTAGGAGACGCAGAAAAGAGACGCTGCGGAGAACTTTTGTTTTTAATTAGACTTGGTTTAGGTTTTAATTTTAGGGTTTAAAAGTATACGCTATTGAAAAAAAATTAAGATGGAAATTATGTGGGCTTAATGACGAATATTACAAAAGTTAGACGAAGTGTCATGGAAATCAAATTATATTAGGATTTCTTTCGTGCAAAAGAAAATTACGTGGGCTTAATCTTAGGATTTGAATATCTTGTTATTACTAATATTTTTAATTTAAATAACTATAAAAACACTTCGGTTTATCGGTTCGGTTCGGTTTAAACCGAACTGAACTGAACCGTTCGGGTTGGGAAAATCTTCAACCGAATGATTTGAAATGGACTTTGGTTTGGTTCGAATCAGTTTCGGTTCGGTCGGTTCGGTTCGATCGGTTCGGTTCGGTTTTTTTGCCCACCCCTAATGATTAGTCAGTCATTTAGACGTTTAGTTTTCTTCTTATCCTTTCTTTCTGAATCTCGTTGTCCATTGCAACAGAGGTAATAAATTTTACAACAAAGGTAATAAATATTTTATTTTGCAATAATTAATTTAAGCTTTCTTCTACTACCAAGTATAAATATAGTATTATACTTTTATAAATGGTAAAAGATCTTAAGAGTAGTTCTTATTTTGGCTTTTTTCTTCGGTTTCTAGATCATTTTACACTAAAATTGTTATGTTCTATAATTTCAAATGATGAAACATCAAATTTTTACATATAGGATATACCCTTCGCACAAAAACAGAATGATGGTTTGAGCGTGGAGTACATCTTTGAGATTCAGTGTAATGTGATATTTTTATTTTTCAATAGCTTATGTACTTTAAGCAAAAAGATATTATGACCCTGGTGAACATTTTTCCTGCCTCCGCCACTGTTGGAGATTACTTTGAATTCTTCCATAAGACTAGAATACTCCAAGATAATAAAAAAGACGAAAAAATCTGAAGCTGTAGTAAAGTTGATATGGTGGAAGAACCTAATCCTAGGACATGTTTACCCTGCATGACAGAATCCCAGTCTTCGCTACACGACCAAACACCAACCTTGAGTAATCACAATTAGAGCCTTGGTCACGATAAGTCCAATAAAGATGGCTTGTGAACCACTGGACTTCAAGATAGATGTGCAGTGCAACCTCTAAAAGACTCGTTTGTATCCCTTTTTTATTATTTGAGGAACATTGATAAAAAATAACCTTGGCTTCGTGTGTTTATTAAATGTGTGTCATTTCCTAGTTGTCATCACCACATGCACTCTCACCTCATTTTTTTAAAAGCCCTTTCTCAACTAGAATAATTACAAACAAATGCCACTGGTCATTACATTATACTATAAGATTTTCGATCAACATTATATTCGGATTTAAAAAAAAAACGGGGATTTAACTAAGGCAACATATTATTACCATTCAAAGATAGACTTTATTGTTTGTTCAAAAACTTGGAAGTGGTTCATTTAAATAAGGCAATAAAATATGTGTTTTAAGTCATTTACGCTTGAGTAAATAATTGATTCTTTAAACTTCGTACAACTAAGTTCTTTACGGTTTGAATTGGTTATTTTAGCTTGATATGCCGATTTGTAATAAAATATCATAACATGTATTGCTGTTCATATCTAATCTTGCAACAAGTAAACCATGTTTATCATAATGTTTTGAAAAACTAATATGAGCTTCAAATCGTTTTATGATCTTTTAGATTCAAGTCATCGAAAATCCCTTTTTTTATTCCCAAAACTTAATGCTTCAAATTTAAAAGGAAACACAATTGAATTAATCACGGGATCGAATATATTATAGAAAAGAAAAATGAGAATGTTAACGTATTCAAGGAAACAAAATTCGAAGAATTGAAATACTTACCTTAATCGATCGGAGAATATTTGTGAAATAAAGTTTGTGTGACCAGAACTTGTATAGTATCACATGGTTTGATCCCTTTTTTTTTTACAGTAACGTCGTCGTTAAGTGTGTCGCTTATGGTGCACTTGCTCATGTTTTCAATGATTTATGGAATTCTATAGATGCAGACATAGTATTATGTGTTTTACTGGCAAATTAATTAGGGACAAAGTAATCTATTGTATTTATTGTATATAATAAATCTTTTGAAGCTGATATTATATGTATATCTTGCTAATATTTTTCATCTTTCATGATAAGGCCGACTTAAGAAGGTTACTAACATTGATGGGTTTTCCAAAATTGTCTTCGACCCCACTAGTGTTCCAGAAATTGATGTTTTACGATTAATGTAATACATGCATTCACATATTTTGTTAAATAATGTTTTTAATTTCTCAAGATGATCTTTTTGCTATTGCTCATAATAGGATTGCAAACGAAGACTTTTGAACACATTATTGACAGCAGTTATTTTGTCTCTATTTTTCATTTTCTTTTGTTTTCTGATACATTGTTCCTTTTATATTTTATTAGACTATTGCTTATGTTTCATTTAATCTTATATTTATAATTTACCTTTATGCAAACAAATAAACAATTTAATTTTAAAGTCCATCGCATATAAATTTATATTGACATATTAAAATTTTTAGCTATAACCCGTACTTTCTTACATATATTTTTCTTACTATGACTTTAACTTTTATTATGTCTATATATTAAAAATTATAATACTTTTAAATCTACTCGCCCCGCACAGAGCGCTTATTATTATTTTTGATTAGTTTGTATTTGTTTGTAACTTTTTATGTAATGACTTTGTAAATAGACCCTTTTGTTGGTATTTGATAGTACATATAAATCTTGGCTACACAGCCCAATAAAAAGTCTTCTTCTCTTAAATACAAAACTTACTATATCCAGTTCTGTTTAACTGGTGCGTATAAACTTATTTTTCTTCTTTTCACACTTCCTTCCCCCACACGTCAATCATACTAACATTTACCCATAAGTCCATAACCATTTAAAAAATTTTAAAAGAAAAATAGAGATTCATTCCGTATGTAAAACTCATTGTATATTTAACTGCCGCCAGAAAAGAAAACCCGTATACATGAACATAGTGTAAAAGCAGTATGGCCAATGAAGCAACGGTGCGAGCGAGAAAATTAACAGAACAAAAAAACCTTATACAGTTACAGAGAGACGGAAACAACCTGAAGTTGTAGTAAAATTTATACGTGGAATAACTAATCTCGAAAGATGTTTACATAACATCTCCATGTGTATATGCTTGTCTTCACTATAAACGACCAAACACCAACCCACGAGAGCATTTGGTCATAGTAGATCCAATAGAGACGGTTGTGAGCCATTGGCCTTTGCGGTAGAAGAGCCGGTGCCGCCTCTACCTCTTCCCCTTCCTCTTCCCATCGCTGTCGAAGGTGGTGGCGCGAGTTTCATTGCAGGCTGCCCGATTTTGCTTGAACCGAATATGGAGCTGATGTCTGCTGGCTTTTGGTTATTGTACGAACCACCGTTGAAAGATGACATTCCTTGGCTCTGTTTAGGTAACCCAAAAGTGTTTATTGGATCCTGATTACTTGCAGAACTCCCTTGCTGAGGTGGTTTCAGGGAAGACAATGAGGCACTACTGAATGCCCAATTATCATTGCTAGCTGGTAAATTGTTGTTGAAACCAGATGTGCCATTGTTGAGACCGGTAGAAGCAACAGAAACACTGTTGTTTGGACGTGGAGGCCAATTAGCAAAAGGATCTAATTCATCAAAACCAGGAGTAGATGACGCTCCTGTGTTCAGCTGTGTCTCATCAGCTATTGCTGCAGCAGTGAGGCTTGATGATTGTCTTGGAGGCCATTCAATGTCCACTGGAGGGCATGTGGTTGGCGCTGTTGCCTTGTTTGGCAAAGTAGACATGGTAGATAGCTGTGTTGAGGATTTGTTGAACTGATTGTTTGTGACGTGATGAAAAGACGCAGGGTTTCCTGCAGCAGAAGCTTTGCTCGGAGAAACCCAATCTTCATCCCAAGCGGGACTGCTCTTGGCTGCAGAAGCAACCTTCTCTGGTGTTTGGGCTGATGATTGAAACTGGACTCCATTGGCAACAGAATGCGGCTTCACCTCTGAGGTTCCAGAATCATTTACTGTAACTCCTCTCTTTTCCTCTATTTTTCTGTTCCAAGAGACACAACCAGATCATAAGAAAGACAGCAACACTATGGCAATGTTAAGGACGTGAAAAGAATTCAGAACAGTAATGCATGCCTGAGAATATCCTTGACAAATAGCATATATTTGGCAAACTGCTGGACGTTTAGTTGTTGGGCAGTGAGAAGAGGCATCATCAGCGTAAGCACATGTTCCGCTGTGAATTCAACTCCATACTAGAGAACAATGACAGAGAAAGAAAGAGTGATGCTATCGCAGTATTCAAGAGGTTCAAATTTCATATGTTAACGTGAAATTTGAGCCTGTTTCGTACCTGTTTCAGAATTGCGTTGGCGACAGCAAGGGTACACATAAGGGTAGGTGCAGAACGATCAACAGCAGTACACCGCTGGATTGTTTGCAGAATTTCAATAACAGCGGGTTTATCAAGCGTTTGAACCAGCTCTGCTAAGCAGAGCAAAGCATTTACTCTGACCTGTGCGACAAGTACACTCCAATCAATTTTTACATAGGATGATGGAATCTGCTTACTAAGTTTTCACTTTCTTATTTTCAGCTATCGAAGGACACTGATATTAAATTAAATAGGTCAAT
Source organism: Brassica napus (assembly GCF_020379485.1). Lineage (NCBI taxonomy): Eukaryota > Viridiplantae > Streptophyta > Magnoliopsida > Brassicales > Brassicaceae > Brassica > Brassica napus. The sequence goes on along the minus strand of NC_063445.1, from coordinate 22,032,323 downwards.
AACATACCGCAGCAACTGTGGTTTTGAGAGCCAAGCCATGGACGCGAGGTAAAATTGCTTGCTTCACAACCTGCAAGACGAGAGAAAAAAAAAGATAAAATAACTAATAGAAATTGCTTGACACTATCTATGTGCAAGCCAGAGATTGAAATTGAATCTACCCTTCTGGACAGAAAGATTCTTATAATTAAACATAAGAAGAAAGCATTGAGCATTACCTGACCATCGAGTTGCTTAGCAACAGATGTTGATCTTTTAAGAACTTCCTCCTGTATGCGGACATCGTTATCATTGTAGGCTCGGAGAAGCAAAGGGAGAACATGCGATACAAGATGCTCGCTATCAGTCTGAAAAATTACACAAAAATATAAGCCAAGCAAGGATCTTAACCTGTATGCAATAGAAAAGAAAAAGTGATTTCAATGCATATTTACAACTGGTATTCAGAAACATAGATAAGCCAATCTAACATCAATATGGAAGCTTTCAACCAAATTACCATAAATAAAAGATGTGTCTAAATAGAGAAATTGAGGCCCTGTATGTCTCAGTTTATGACAGAATAAAAGAAATCTTTTACACTAATTATAATGTCCTACTGTATCCAATCAGAAGATCTTAAGCATAAATAAACATGTGCAAGGTGAGAAAAACTTAATGCAGTGACTCATACACATTGATCAACTTTACCTTGTTAATAATAAGCTCTGCATGCTTTACAAGCAGCAGTAATGTATCTCCAGAAGCAGTACTCAGAAGAGGAACAAGAGCGGGCAGTGTTATCAACTCAAAGTCATTCCTATCCTGTAAATGTAATTATCAGGTTGGTCACGGAAACTTCAAAGTTTTGTACAAAGTTACAGGTTGAGAAATAACAATGAATTATCTAACAACATACACCATTTGTTACAACTACAAAAGTTAAGGAGAACCTTTGCTCGGCTCAGATACAAGTAGAGTAAATAATAAGGAAAACTAGTTTTATCTAGAAACCACTGAGATCTATATATCAACAACAATCTAGTGAAGAAACACATGGGAGACTGATTATCAAATTTAAAGTTACCTGAGACTGTGCTATGGTTAGAACCATTGGCAAGATGATTGGTTGCAAAACCAAATTCCGAAGCTCAGCACAAAGAGGTGGAAGCACCTACAATGCGTGATAAATTCTGCTTCGCTTAGTTGTTGAATCAAATATTTTTCTATCAAGTCAGCAAAATAAGTCAGTAAAGTGACTACCTTATACCGTAATACGCGGGAATCAAAATCCTTCCACATATCTGATAATGCTTTTAAGAACTCGGACTTCTGCATGTTGTCTCTTTCCTGACATAAAAAAATAAAAGTGTTCCGAAAAGGTTAACACATGTGGAGATACATACAGCCAGTCGAAACAAAGATTGAAAGTGTATACACGTACAAGCATGTGGTCAAGGAAACGGAGAGCACGTAACCTAGCGTCGCTTCGGAAAAAACTAGATCCTGCAGAGTGACAGTTAAAGGCAAAGATGTAAGTAAGAAGCTGAAAAAATCAAGAAACCTCATCAAGAGTATGCCCTCTTACCTGTGAAGTCTACTGCTGTTGGTCTAAAGGTTTCGTTCATTGATAGCATTCTTTGCAAATCCGATACCAAGTCCGAAGGTATAGATGAGAATGATTCAATTGTTATATAGTTCAACGTGTTGAGATACTGCAAAATATTTCAAGAATAATCATCATTAACCATGTGAAATCCAAAGAAATATTACTATTCTAGTGGATGACTAAAACTACTCCTAAGATATAAAGCATGAGACAATAAGTCAAAACCAGGGTTTTGAGAGTTACCATCTTAACATTGTTATTGCAATCTAACAACGGTTTTCGAGCAACCAAATGATAGGCAAGGCATCCAAAACTGAAAATGTCTGAAGAAGCTCCAGCTGAAGGACTTTTGCTGCGCACCAGTTCAGGTGCAGTGTAATTTAGGGATGGCTGGACCGGCAGTATTGAATCCTCGACATCATACTCCTGCACGGTCCACATCAAAAGAAAACCATCTTATTTCGCTTGTTATATTTGAATAAAGGAAAGCAGTCTAGTAACATTTAAAAGTTTAAACTCACAGAATAGTGGAATGACTGCATGTTATCTAAATTCCCAGCTTGTGCTGTCGAAATAGCAAAGCCAAACCCGGCAAGCTTCCAGGAACCAGCTGAAGTAATGAGAACATTCTGCAAGGAAGTTACAAAATCCACATGTTAACTAAACATATACATACAACTTAGAAAGCAAGTAAAAAATTGAAAATTTAACCTCGGGAGATATGGCTCGATGGATGAGTTGAGCGTTACTGTGGAGAAAGTTCAGTGTCTCAGAAATCTGGAGCAGACCATGCTTCACCTCTAACAAGCTCATCTCCTACACAATCATAGCAAATAATAAACAAAACAAATCAGCATTACTAAGAGAACGGATAAGTTTTCTAGCTTTCTTCTGAGTTTGATTCGCGAGTTTCTACACAACAAGAACGGATATATACTAAGAGAGGACAAGAAAGCTCACCATTGACTTGAGATCTTTGGGCACATCAGCCACATTCTCCACATTCCCAAGCGCGTTAGCCACGGAGGCAAAGAGCGGTTCAGTAACCAAAGCCATAGCATTCTTGTTCTCATCGAGCGCCTGCACCACGTGCACCACACCTGGATGCCTCAACCTCACCAGCTTCCCCGCATCCCCACGGATCAGATCAAGAAACGCGTCTTCCGCCGCCTTAGACAGCCCCGCTCGGAGACGAGCCTCTGATAAAGCGCGCTTGTCAAGCATCCACACGCAGACCGTCGGGTACTGCTGCGATCGCGTGGCGTCGCGCGCCTTGGCTGCGTAGAGCTTCCAGGCGAGGCCGGGGCCGGCGGAGCCGATCTGGTGGAGGAGCTCGTAGTCCTGGAGAGGCTTGGGTCCCGTGACTTCCTGGACTGTGGTGTGAACCGTCTTCTCGATCACGGCGGCGGTTCTGGCCAGAGCTTCGGTGAAGGTTTTCATGTTGATCGACATTTTCTAACGGATTTTGACAGTTTCTCCGTGAATGTTGTTGCAGAGGAGAGATCTAGTTGGGATCGAGGAGGAAGACGATGGAGGATTGAAGCAGAAGTCTGGATCGAAGATCAGATCGTCTTCTTCCTCCTCCCCACCCCACCTCCTCGTCTGATTGATTTTTATTTTCCTTAATTGCAACAAACAGCAATAGTCTTTTTTATATTTCTTTCTTCTCTCACTCGTTTTTAATATTTTTATTTATTTGCTAAACCAGTCCTTGTCCATAACTTGAGATGGAAGTAACCTTATTATTGTCGGCGGTTATCAGTAGTTACAGGAGCAGCAAGAATCTTTGAAATGGTGAAACCGATTCAAATCTCCCAAAAAAGAGATACGAGATACACTTGACTTGTCATCATCTCCCAATAGAGGAGGACGATGATCGGAGCTCCGGCTATCAACCGGTAAAGCCAAAGTCTGACCCGTCGATGTTCCCATTTTGTCCTTTTAAAATAAAAGTTAAAAAATTTTACTGTTATAAGATTTTTCCTTTTAATTTTTGAATAAACATTGCTATAAAAGATAAAGCCGCGACTGCGAGTACCAAAACCCTAAAGCTAATAGCGGCGATTTCACAGGCGACATCAAGCTCCACCGACGCAAACTCTTTTTCTAGGTACACTTCTCTTCTTCTCCAAAGCTTCGAACATCATGGAAGGGAAGGGAACTTGCAGAGACTTACTTGAATTGGAACACAAGAATCCGTCTTCTTCTTCCTCCTCTGCTATTGATTCAGCACTTTTGATCCGTAAGGAGAAGAAGAGGGAGGCTCCTCCATCGAAGCCAACGACAGCTCCAGTTCCCAAAAGCGAGTTTCTCGACAAAGTTAAAGGCTTTCTGGGGATCATGGCGGAAGCTAACAAAAAGCTGGAGCAAGAAACAGAGGAAGGAAACTCTGAGGCTTTTGATATCGAAGCACTTACGGGGAACGAATCTCAAGTTATCGAGATGGATTTGATGCTCGGTGTTGCTGATCTCAACACGCCTGAAGCAGTCAGTGCGGCTGAAGCAGCTATTGCCGGTAATGGTGTGGCTAATGGAAGTAGAGGAGATTCAAGCAGCGATGAGAGTGATGGTGACCACGACGAAGATGATAAGATGAGCTCTTTGGGTGAAGAAAGTAGCAGAAAAGGAACCAAGATAATGGAGCTCTCTTAAGATAATATTTTCGCTTTTCAAGTTTTATACTTTATATGTTACACTTGCTTGTAACTTGTCTGTCAATGGAGGCTTTTCCCCCATCGATGGACCAACGCATTTGAGAGTAATGGCTGCACATGTAGTAACCATAGCTTCTATAGAATCAATTAACCATAGATAAGACACGTTTTATATAGACATACAGATAAGTCCAGACGCTATATTCTTTCGGGAGGGGGTTCTCAGCTGATGCTCTTTCAACATCAAGTTTCTTTAAACCTGTAATCTCAAGCAGGGGAGACTCTATTACATCTACTTTTTTTTTCTGGTAGAAACTTGCATGAATAGAAGAAAACAGGATTCGGAAACCAACATAATACTATTTTGGTTGTGAAAGATTAGACTGAAGAAGATATATAGTTTTGCAAAATGTACCTAGGGTGGTCCTGGTGGAGCAGCTCAATCTCCTCAGGCTTGTCATTCAACTTTGACATCACCATACGGGACATACCTGAGATCATCCAAAATCATACAAATCAAAGTCCTGACGGTTTACCGGATTTCAGACTCCATCTTCTCACGAGCTCTGACCTGAGCATAAACCGATATATATATTCAGATATTAAAGAGCAACTAAAGGTAGCCAATATGTTGAACATATTTGCAGGCACTTGTTCCTAAGATTTTCAACCCGCGCCATTATGGTAAGAGCCATAAAAGTTAAAAAAAAAACTGGCAATGGTGCTCAAACAGCTCATGAGAGAAAGTGACAGGTCAGGTTAAAAGAGTGATATATATCACCTGAGTCCAGGTCAGACCAGTATTATTGAGAACCAATCAACCAAAACACGAATATGTTTTAACTCCGGCAGAGAATTAAATTCACTTGACAAAGAATTGCAAGACAAGTTAAGGGTGGTAAGGGCTGGTAACTGTTCACAAAGTCAAAGAGCACCCATTTCCTGAAAGCCAGAAACAAATGATCAATCATAATCTGTAGTAAAAGAACATCTTTTAGAATATTTACTTTCACTTTTGCCTATTGTTAGTTTCGTTATTTCCATAACTTCCTTTATGTAATACTTGCTTACCAAGGCGGGTATATTTTTTCTTTTACTTTATTTTTAAAATTTTAATTTTCATATTTATATTTTTTTTGTAATGATATTTGTATTTTTTTGTAATCATATTTGTGTTAATTTTTTTTAATTATTACTAATAAACACATAAATATACTTAAATTCGAAATTTGTTGCGATATTTTGTATTTGATAATCATTTTGTATGTTTCATAAAATAACCCGTAGATAATCTTAATAGTAAAAACATCAAATTGTTGTCATATATAATAACTTTAGTTAACCTTCACCTTTCCATTAACATTAAACTGTCGCCATATTTAAACAACTTCTTAATGTATATATTTTATCTTTATTTCAAATCATAATTGGTGCCATATATAATAACTTCCAGAGAAGTGGATTCCACCTTTTGTGGAAATAAAGTCGATGATAGTATTAAAAAGCAGTAAGAAATGTAATGAAATATATATTGATTGAAGTATTTATTAAGATAATCATTTATATGCAGTTATAAAATAATTAGTTGGACACAACATTTATTAGTAGGTCATGATCCTGTTTTAATAGTATTGATTTGATTTCAATAAAGATCATCCATTAGAGATCAAGAAAGGAGTTGTCGTTTCTTTTAATAAACGAGGAGTGTTTTCTCGAATTACCGTAGTAGGAGTTTTGTTAGTATTCTTCAATAAACTAACATCTTGATAGAGATCATATATAGTGGTGTCTATCACATTATTTTATAGCAATGTCACAGAATAGTACCTCCCATACAGAAATCAAGTTTCCAGTTAAGTCCAGCAGCTTCAAATCTGGAACAGAGGAAGCAAATGAAACAAGCAATGTTAAAAAATGTCCATCTAAATGTATTGAGCAAGAGAGACGAGTGTTCTTACTGGGTAGTACTAATCCCAAGTCAGATGAAACTCCAAGAGAGATAACACCAAGATAAGGAAGAGAAGCATTGTTAAGCTCCTCAAATCGACTTAACTTATCCTGGATCTTGTACCCTCCCAAAATCTGATTCGAAACACGTTTGTTCTTTGCAGACATAACATACATTTCCTCTAACAACAACAAGAAAGAGCAATATAAAATTAAGTTATCATTTGAACAGTTATAGGTAGAGAAAGAATCGTTCGGTGTTAAAGCTCCAATGCTTGAACAATGATACCACAGCTAAAAGCATCTCTAATGCAACTCTTTTTTTTTTCACTGGTATTTTATTAACAAATGCCAAATTTACAAAAGGCTCATTAGAAAGACAAGATAAACAAAGAACTAAAGGGGCAAAATAAAAGCCCAGCCGAGAAAGCCCAACAAGAGAGCCCAACAACTGATCCTGATCGACACCACGTGTACTCACGAAAACGAAGAAGAGACACGCGCCGAGAGAGGATTACGTCAGCTCCTTACACCGCCATTGAAGTCGTCGTCGGAAGTCAAATCGGTATCCACCGGAACATACCATAACAGGATGCACGGACGACACATCTAACAATGACACAAGCAGAAAAGGGCGATTGCCATCACATCAAAGATGAAGGTGATTTAGTAGAAGGAAATCGATCTAGGTCATCAGAAAATCCTAATCCACAACAGATCATCTTTATTGATTCTGATAAGACCGAAGATGGACCAAACCCATAACAGGGGAAGGAAGGGCCATTCCGATGAAGATCGAAACTCAACTGAATCGGAAGGAAAGGTGTGACGCCGGAGGCGGAGCCAGCCAAGCAACACTGAAGGAGCCATCGCCTGCTGGAAGAGAAGCCGGCCAAGTCGTCGCTGAAGAAGCCGCCGCTTGCCAGAGTCGAAGCCCGATCACCGGGAGTCAGAGCCGGAGAAGGAACCGGCGTAATCATGAACCTCTCTCAATGTCACCTCCGTGAAAGATTTTTGGAGAGAGAACGGAGAGAGGAGAGAGGTTCAGATTTTTTTTTCTAATTTCGTATCTCTAATGCAACTCATGTTTTCCTTTATATATTTCTCTAAAATAGAGTTACACTATTATAGAAAGAAATATAGAATAATGTTATCATTTCACTCTAAAGATAAAATAAAAAATTAACATACCTATATATTTTCATGTAACTCTATTATAAAGGTATATCATTTGAGCAAATCCACTTTTTTTTTAAAGAATGTTAAATTAATTCAACCAAAAAAATACAGTTTAGAACCGAAATTGCTTGTTTGAGGAAAACAAAAGCTTTACATTACAGATTTACAGAGATTAATTATCTAAAAGAGAACCATGTTCCCATGGCCCCTTGGTAAACTGAGTTGGGCCGATGATCCATGCTGGAAATGCGGTTTCGAACCTGTTTATCAATGAGTTTTATAAACCCTGATGCAGGCTAATGATCTTCTCCAAACCTTCTGCCATTGCGTTCCTTCCATATAGCATATAAGGAAGCTTGAAAAACATACCGAAAGAGGAACAAGTCCAGCTTGCTTCGTTTTGTAGTGGAAAATATAGAGGGGAAATAGGGTTGGGTTAGATATGGTTTAAGATTCTGTAAAGGAGCAAAGGAGGCAGAGGCCTATGAACGGCCGTTAGCGGAACAGTTGTGTTTCTGATGTTAGGAGTTTTCAAGGCTCCTAAGACAAATGTTGTAGTATAAAAAGATTGTCGAACCAGTTCTGAGGGATATCAAAGCACTGAGAATGCAAGTACTCACTTAATCTAAGTGCAATCACTGATTTAGATGGGTTTTAAGCTATGACTAAAACTAGAAAGCAATAACAGAATGATACTTTCTTGACTAAGGAAAAAGAGAACTCATGGGCATAGGGATTAGACCTTGGGTGAAACAAGTATCGAACTAAAGATGGCAAATGATCAATCAAACTATCAACCTTAAGCCTAGACACAATTCTAAGCAAGCTCTATGTCTAGATGAATGCTCAATTGCTAACATATCTCAAACATCAAATGTCTTTGGTTGAATAATATGAAAGCAATCATTACTAACAAGTCTATTAGCTATCTTAGCATCTTTAACAACAAATGTCTTTGGCAAAGTATACTAAAAGCTTAGGAGAGTTGTCTCAGGCATTTCATCAAACACCTTTTGGGTGGGAAATGCCTACTGATTAACTTTTGAGTGGCCAACTCAGAAGATGCATTAAGAATACTCTACTAGCAAGGAACAAGAATGATCTACACTAAAACATCCTAGAACTAACCTAATCACCCTTAATCTCCCTAACCCATGAATTCAAAAGGTGATTACTCACTAATCTCCATGATTCCTCTTAAACCCATATTGGATTTCAGATTAATCATGTAGAGAAATAGATAAGAAATCAACAATAACACAAGAACATAACAATCAAAATCCAAGAGATGGACTTCTCAAGAGAGGTTTTGTGTATTTCTCAATAGATCAAAAGATAGTCTGCCTGGTGGCTACCAAGAGTACTTAACTTAGGTTTTTGCAAACTAAAAACAATAAAACAAATGACCAAAAGGCCCCTGAAATAACATAAAAATCGTCCAATCAAACACGCGGAGCGACCTAGCATAGTCGCTCCCAGGAGGTCGCTCCCGACGCTTCTTCGTGTCTCGCCCCGTCAAAACGCGAGCGACTTGAGCTGGTCACTCTGGCTGGGAGCGACCTTGGTAGGTCGCTCTGAGGGGTCGCTCCAGGATGCTCGACTTTGGTGTCTCCGGACGAGAGGATGCGAGCGACCTTGGTGTGTCGCTCCAACAAGTCGCTCCGGACTTCGGGAGCGACCTCAGTGGGTCGCTCTGAGAGGTCTCTCCGGGCTTCGTTTTGTGTCGTCTCGCCATGGAAAAGCGAGCGACCTCGGAGCGTCGCTCTGGCAAGTCGCTCTGAGAAGGGGTGTCTCACGATAGAAACGCGAGCGACCTCTCCATGTCGCTCTGGCTGGATCGCTACGGGATGTGTGTCACAGCGACTTCACGGCGTCGCTCCGGTGAGGTCGCTCTGGTGCGCTGCTCGTCCGTTGATCGCTTTAAACACTTCTTTTGAGCTCCAAATGCACCCAAATGCCTCCAAGAACTCCATGTGGTACTCCAATACCTTATAAAGACTCATGTATGCAAAATGCAACCTAAACATGGCTAAATCCTAGTCTATATGATCAAAATGCACATGGGTGAATGGATAAAACAATGTAAATATGCAAGATATCAACTCCCCCAAACTTGTTCTTTACTTGTCCACAAGTGAACTTTCTAGAACTCATAGGGAGAGAGGTTCGAAGGTGGGAGCTCATAGCCAAAAGAAACACAACTAGCAAACACGATTAGCACACTCTCTTATTACACTCTAGCTTCTCTAGGCCTATCTCATCTCCTTTTGTCCCTACACTCATCATCAAGCATCCACACATTCAAATCAACCAACTCTCACATTCATTAAGCACAAAACATCTAGTGAATTCTTGCAAATGGTCAGTCGGTCCAAGTCATTTGGGTAAGGGAAGACTTTTATTCAAGTGATTCAAAAGGTTCGAAACATAAAATTTTTACGGTGGTTTACTCTCGAAACAAGTAGCCTTGACATTGCACATAATATATCTAAGAAAAGGACCAACTCATGCATACAATGCTCAATCTCCATTGTTCTACCCTTTTCCCAAACATACAATTACACAATCATTCTCAAATGTCAAACCCAACTCACATCTCTCACCAAAAGATCCTAAGAACATTAACTCATTCTCTTTGAAATCTACAAGGGATTTTTCACAACCTCAAAACATTACTTAGCTCCTAACAACTTTGCTAGCCCCCTTTTTCTTTCTTTTTCTTTTCTTTTCATATTTTATGTTTTTTTTTTTTTTTTTTTTTTTAAATGGGGGCCAAGACTTTTCATAACTTGAGCTAGAGGTTTTTCTACTTATCCCAGTAAGACAATTCACTTAAACACAAAGAGTCATTTCTTTTCCTTTTTCATTGCTCCCAAATCATAATCACAACTCTCACCCCCCCCCCCACCTATGGGTAGACAATAGCGTGCCCAATCTAGCAAGAATGAAGATCAAGCATTGTCGTTCCCGATACTCTCAACATTATGCACATGTAGGACTTTCCGAAGAAGGCCTCACTCATCAAACAATTAAAGCTTAAAAGGAGGGAAAAGTTTTGGGAGTGGTCTACCACTAGAGTTTGTCAGAATAAGATTGGCATAAAGGATGTGACAAATCATGTGTGTATAGCCATGACTCAGTACACAAGGGACCATGAGCAAGAAGCATTAAGTTCGTTTAGTTCAAATAAGGTTGTAGTTGGCTTCAAAGGCTGAGTTTCAGCAATCAACAAGTTTCAGGAAGAGTTTTCAAGGCTCAAAACATACAAATTTTTTTGAGAGGTGCAAAAGCTACTCAGGTGCAACGTAGTGTTCTTTACAAGGCATTTAAAATCATTGCTCCCAATGCAAGTAAATGCAACATATATGCTCTAGACTCTCCTAGAAATGCCAATGATGCAAACTAAATGAATTTTTTTTTTTTATGCAAATATATATGTATAATGCTATGCATGAGACTCAAATCATCAAAGCAAACGTGATCAAATACTTGGTACCTCCCCCAAACTTAAATGACACAGTCTCTGTGTTGTCAAGGAGAGAGAGATACCCAAAAAGAGAAAACTAATATGCAAAAACGAAATGGTATATACAAGGGAAAGTAGTGGGTTACCTTCTATGGAGAATGAGTAGAGGGAGATGCTCCCTCCTCGTCGTCCTCAGGTGGTAACTCTTCAAGGTGCTCATCAGTAAGAGTGCCCATCTCTTCGATGTAGAAGGCTTGCCCGAACACAGTTGGTTTCTTCATTTTCTCCTTGATGTCAAAGTGGAGAACATGCCCTTTACCCAAATGGAGATCAATCGTGCCCTCTTTCACCTTAACAATTGCTCCTGCTGTAGCTAAGAATGGCCTTCCAAGAATCAATGGGTCTTGAGCCTCCTCACCCATCTCAAGCACCACAAAATCTGTAGGTATCTCATATTTTCCAATCTTCACAGGTAGGTCCTCTAAGATGCCCACAGGGTACTTCACTGAACGATCAGCTAACACCAGAGAGAGTTTACACTTCTTGTACTGAGTGAATCCAAGCTTCTTTGCAACAGACAAAGCATCACGCTGACACTAGCTCCCAAATCGCAGAGACATTTCTCAAATACCATAGGTCCAAGAGCACAAGGTAGTGTGAAGCATCCTGGATCCTCTAACTTCTCTGGAACATCAAGCCTTTGGATGATGGCACTGCACTCATGGGTAAGAATCATCATGCTTTCCATTTCCTTCTTCTTTGCAGCTACAACATCTTTCAGGAACTTGTTGTATTGAGGAATCAACATGAAAGCATCGATGATGGGCATTGCAACCTGAGCTTCACTCATTTGCTTGTCAAACAAAGCCTTGTACTTCTCTAGCAGCTGCCTCTTGAATCTACCAGGGAATGGTAGTTTGGGTTCATAGGGAGGAGGAACAAAAGAATTCTCACTTGCTGGAGCAAGAACTTCACCATCCTTCACTGTTTTCTTCTCTTCCCCAACCTTTCCTTTACCCTTGGCTTCCACAATCTTCTCCAAGATTTCATCATTGATTTTCTCATCAACAATCACCACTTCATCATCTAAGTTGATGGCCACCTCCTCACCTAGTTTCTCAGCATCCCTGGTGAGGGTTGTAGGAGGTAACTGCTTACCACTCCTAAGGGTGATAGCTTTGGCATCCTTGGGGTTTTGGTCAGATTTTCCAGGTAGAGATCCTTGCTGGCGAGTGTTCATGGAAGCAAACTGATTCTCTAAATTCTTGACTGTAGAAGCAAGATGTGAGAACTTGTTGTTGAGCTCATTGTAGCTCCCATCAATCTTGGAATGAAGGTTTTTCAACTCATATCCAACATGATTCTCACTTCTAGTCTGAGACTCCAAGATTTGTTTCAGCAGGGTGTCAGTGCTGCTCTCTTGAGGAGCAGAGGAACCAGATGAGGGGTTTTGCTGAGGTTGATAGCTGCCTTGCTGGTTGTTTCGAGGCGGATAACCACTCTGTTGGTTGTTGGGATAGGATTTCTGTTGGTAGTTGTTGTACTGTAAGTTGGGCTCTTTTTTGTACCAGCTACCACTGTTGTTGATGAAACACAGCTCTTCCTGACCTTCCAAACCCTCAACCTCATGGACAACAGGTGGTGTATCTTGGCTTGGGTTACCAACAAAATGCAGCTGCTCTTGTGTGGCTTTATCAACAAGGAGGATGTCTATCTTATCCTGTAGAGCTTTCAACTCCTTCCTCGTCTGCTTATCATCTGTTCGACTGCTTCTGTCGTGGTCTCCACTGTAGACTGCATTACTTTTTACCATGTTGTCAACCAGCTCCTCTGCATCTTCCTCAGTTCTCCCCAAGAAGAACCCATTGCTAGTTGTATTCAGTCTGGCCCTGTACTTAGGAAGAGCACCACGGTAGAATGTGCTCAGCAAGCTCTCCTTAGAGAAACCATGGTGTGGGCATTGAGCTTGGTAGCCCTTGAATCTCTCCCAGGCTTCACTGAATCCTTCCAAGTTCTTCTGTTGGAAACTGGAAATCTCATTTCTCAGCTTAGCAGTTCTTGAGGATGAGAAGAATTTCTCCAAGAATGCTCTCTTGCACTCATCCCAAGTGGTGATAGAGTCGCTGGGTAGAGACTTCTCCCACTGACGTGCCTTATCCCCCAAAGAGAAAGGGAATAACTTGAGCTTTAAGGCATCTTCGGACACACCATTGGTTTTTGACAACCCACAGTAGTTGTCAAACTTATCCAAGTGATCAAATGGGTCCTCCAGAGCCAAGCCATGATACTTGTTGTTCTCGATCACGTTGAGGAGTCCTGACTTGACCTCAAAGTTGTTGGCTGCCACAGCTGGTGCTCGGATTCCGAATCTGTGACCATGTATGTTGGGGCGGTCGTAAGTGCCAATGGGTCGAGCTGCCCGCGGTTGGTGTTCTGCCCCTTGCGGTGGATCTGCCATATCAATATCCAAGTGGGCCTGGTGTTCTTCTTCTCTTCTAGCTCTAGCACACTCCCTCTCAAAAGCTCTGATGTCTGCTACTATTGGAACTAGGTTTGATGGACCCCTGCTCCTCAAGTTCATACACCTGAAAGTGAAAGGTAGGTGAAGAAGAAGAATCAGTAACAAAATAAAATTAAAATGACTTAGTCTCAAGCAAGTGACTAAATCTCAATGTTTAAATTTACTCAGAATTTGGCAACGGCGCCAATTTGATGTTAGGAGTTTTCAAGGCTCCTAAGACAAATGTTGTTGTATAAAAGATTGTCGAACCAGTTCTGAGGGATATCAAAGCACTGAGAATGCAAGTACTCACTTAATCTAAGTGCAATCAATGATTTAGATGGGTTTTAAGCTATGACTAAAACTAGAAAGCAATAACAGAATGATACTTTCTTGACTAAGGAAAAAGAGAACTCATGGGCATAGGGATTAGACCTTGGGTGATCAAGTATCGAACTAAAGATGGCAAATGATCAATCAAACTATCAACCTTAAGCCTAGACACAATTCTAAGCAAGTTCTATGTCTAGATGAATGCTCATTTGCTAACATATCTCAAACATCAAATGTCTTTGGTTGAATAATATGAAAGCAATCATTACTAACAAGTCTATTAGCTATCTTAGCATCTTTAACAACAAATGTCTTTGGCAAAGTATACTAAAAGCTTAGGAGAGTTGTCTCAGGCATTTCATCAAACACCTTTTGGGTGGGAAATGCCTACTGATCAACTTTTGAGTGGCCAACTCAGAAGATGCATTAAGAATACTCTACTAGCAAGGAACAAGAATGATCTACACTAAAACATCCTAGAACTAACCTAATCACCCTTAATCTCCCTAACCCATGAATTCAAAAGGTGATTACTCACTAATCTCCATGATTCCTCTTAAACCCATATTGGATTTCAGATTAATCATGTAGAGAAATAGATAAGAAATTAACAATAACACAAGAACATAACAATCAAAATCCAAGAGATGGACTTCTCAAGAGAGGTTTTGTGTATTTCTCAATAGATCAAAAGATAGTCTGCTTGGTGGCTACCAAGAGTACTTAACTTAGGTTTTTGCAAACTAAAAACAATAAAACAAATGACCAAAAGGCCCCTGAAATAACATAAAAATCGTCCAATCAAACACGCGGAGCGACCTAGCATAGTCGCTCCCAGGAGGTCGCTCCCGACGCTTCTTCGTGTCTCGCCCCGTCAAAACGCGAGCGACTTGAGCTGGTCGCTCTGGCTGGGAGCGACCTTGGTAGGTCGCTCTGAGGGGTCGCTCCAGGATGCTCGACTTTGGTGTCTCCGGACGAGAGGATGCGAGCGACCTTGGTGTGTCGCTCCAACAAGTCGCTCCGGACTTCGGGAGCGACCTCAGTGGGTCGCTCTGAGAGGTCGCTCCGGGCTTCGTTTTGTGTCGTCTCGCCATGGAAAAGCGAGCGACCTCGGAGCGTCGCTCTGGCAAGTCGCTCTGAGAAGGGGTGTCTCACGATAGAAACGCGAGCGACCTCTCCATGTCGCTCTGGCTGGATCGCTACGGGATGTGTGTCACAGCGACTTCACGGCGTCGCTCCGGTGAGGTCGCTCTGGTGCGCTGCTCGTCCGTTGATCGCTTTAAACACTTCTTTTGAGCTCCAAATGCATCCAAATGCCTCCAAGAACTCCATGTGGTACTCCAATACCTGATAAAGACTCATGTATGCAAAATGCAACCTAAACATGGCTAAATCCTAGTCTATATGATCAAAATGCACATGGGTGAATGGATAAAGCAATGTAAATATGCAAGATATCAGTTTCCCGTTGCCGTCTTGATCCCAAGCAATGCCGATCTAGGCTCCAGAGTATCCTTCAACAACTCCAACGAAGAGTGAGTGGATTCGCTTCCCAATTTCAAAAGACTCGGCGCTCATTTCGCAGATACGGACGATCAAAGAGTGTACGGAGTACGGACGCTGGCTTTCTCACGGGACTGCTTCTCGATGATGATGGGCTTCAGACAAATGTGGGTTAAAACATGTTGGGTTTATTACATCCTTAACAGGGCAGTTCAATATGGCAAAACCGTACCGAACCGAACCAAACCGAAATAGATAATATGGTTTGGATTTGGTATATACCATACAAACCGAATGGATATGATTTTTAAAAAACCGTAGGATTTGGATATGGTTCGGTATATAACCGATAAAACCGAATAAACCGAATAAAACCGATCAAAAAATAGAAACATGTAAATATGTATATATTTTATAACAACGTATGAAAATCATTAGTTATTTTTTTTGCTAATAACTATTACCATATTTTTTACAGTAATAAAATAGTCCTGATTTGTAAAACACTTGAACTATAATTAAATAACAATTCATCGCAAACATGCTTCTTATTTTCTTAGTCTTCTTTTGATTTTTTTGCTTTAATTTAGCATTGACTAAATTGAAATAAAGATTATAAATTTGATGATAACAATTAGTGGAAATTCTTCACAATTTTTTTTATCTATAAACGAATAGAGTTTCGTGTTTAATAGAAGAAACATGACTTTGATGAACGCTAAATATGAAAGAATATAATAACTTATTTTTTGTGCTTCGTGCTTCTGTTTTATTTTTTGTTTTTTATTTTTATTATAAAAATTTTGAGCTTTGATTTTAATTATAGATTTGATTATTTTATTAGATGATAGAAACATTTTTTATTTTTGTTTTTTTATTTAAACTTATAATATTTTTTAATAAATGAATGTGTTGACAACAAGACTCTAAAATTCATATAATATGATCCCAAAATAAAGAATTATGTTTTTTGGTATAAAACCGAATAAACCGAAAACCGACGATATATAAACCGAACCGAACCGAAGTAAATATGGATTTAGAATGGTAGTTATATTTTACTAACCGAAATACCGAAAAACCGAAAAAACCGAACCGAAACCGAACCGATATCCGGATTGAACACCCCTAATCCTTAATAATAACAGCAAATCATAAGTTATGGGCTAATTCTCAATGCTTGGAAAAGTCCATTTAGAAAAGGAGTCAAACGATTCTCACGCCGACATTATGGTCAAAGGAGCTCGCTCACAAGTCATAACTTCTGGCCTTCTTTCGGACAAAAGGAGTGTACTTATGTTTTTGGATTAAACTAATAATCAGGACTAATTACGTATACCCAAAAATAGGAATCCAGCTGCAACTCACCACCATTTGTATTATTAAGTCACCAAAATAGGAATCCAGCTGCAATTCACCACTACTTCTTTCACATTCACGCACACTCATCTTTCTCTCGATGTTCATCAATAGTAGGAGGCCCAATTAACATCTTCCGTTGCTGTCTTGCTAAGAACCGCACTTTTATCTTAATTTAATTGCACTTAGCACCTAAATAATATCTCTAAACACTAGTTATTTGAATATTAACGCATATGCTTTATATTTAATGAATCAACGCATTGTTGTATGCATACATCATTGTAGCTTTTACTAGGAGTTTTGCGGTTCGATTCATTGTTTTCGTAAACGCGTAAGACCCATGTTTAGTGCTTACACTGAAGAAACCCAAATTACAATAACAAACAACAAGAGAGAGGGAAAGAAGAAAATATTGTATTCTTTTCTTCCTTTCATTCTTATGTACGTTGAGTTACAAGTACGGATCATTTTGTATTTACATGCTTCTCATATCAGAAAATATAAGACAAATTGAAGTCGGTGGTCTAAAGAAACTTTATGTTTTCGCCTGGTTCTAACTTTCTAAAACTCACAGACACACATGTATCTTATAAAGTTGGAAGTAAATCTTTTTCGATAAAGATCAAAGTCACACATGTCTCAACAACATTAGTTTAAACCTTTTTTAACTCAGATTTATCTGTTTCTGTATCCGTTCATATTAACTTTTTATCTGCTGTCTTTCCCGACAAAGAAAACAACAACATATCTCTTTTTTTCAAACCAAGACCATTCTCGCCAACGCTCTTGTAAAGCAAATAGATATTTCACTTTATTATAGTCTAAGATTTGTGATTAAACCTTAAACCTAACTAAACAACAAAACAGAAGTCCTAAACTTTTTCAAACCATAGGGTACAAACAAACATAAAGTATCAAGTTATATGTTAAATGGTTAAAATGGTTGAACTGGTAAACCTTCTGATCCGTTTCGATTTGGATTTATAAAAATTTGTTACTTAAAAACTTGGTAAAACTTGTAAAAACCCGTCTTCAACCTGCGATCCAGCATTGATCCGGTAATTATACTCACAAAATACACCCCAAATACAATAGTATTTTTTAAAAGTTTGATATTTTTTTATCGTATATGTATATACTACTAACTAAACTAATTGAATTGTGCTTTTAGACCTTGATCAGAAAATTATTATGCCACCTGAAAAAGTGCGCATATAAAACTTATAAGTGGTTGACATGATTTAATGTTAGTTTATTTTTGTTATTGGTAATATATTATTCCCTCCGTTTTTAATTGATTAAATTTAGGAGGTTTTGTTTTGTTTCAAATTACATGATATTTTCAATTTCCAATGTAAAATTTAATGATTTTATGCTTTATGAATTTTTTTATTCTACAAATTGTTTTCTATTAGTTTAATTATAGTTAGTTAGGTAGTTAATGATATTTTTGCTTATAAAATTTATAAAATTAAATATTTTCTTCATCTGTATGCACAACTCGAAAACTTTAAATAAAAAAATGGAACGAATATAAGCTTAGTAGGGGTTATTGGTTGTTGTATTTTAATGGATTTGAAAATCCGAACTAAATCTAGTGTTATTGGTTCTATGATTTTAAAATCTGTATTACATGATTTAATGTTAGTTTATTTTTGTTATTGGTAATATATTATTCCCTCCGTTTTTAATTGATTAAATATAGGAGGTTTTGTTTTGTTTCCAATTACATGATATTTTCAATTTCCAATGTAAAATTTAATGATTTTATGCTTTATGAATTTTTTTATTCTACAAATTGTTTTCTATTAGTTTAATTATAGTTAGTTAGGTAGTTAATGATATTTTTGCTTATAAAATTTATAAAATTAAATATTTTCTTCATCTGTATGCACAGCTCGAAAACTTTAAATAAAAAAATGGAACGAATATAAGCTTAGTAGGGGTTATTGGTTGTTGTATTTTAATGGATTTGAAAATCCGAACTAAATCTAGTGTTATTGGTTCTATGATTTTAAAATCTGTATTAAAATCATGTGCTATTGGTTTAATGATTCATAAAATCTATATCAAATCAAGTGTTATTCAATCGTACGGATTTACTAATATATTTGATTTTATAATGGATTTGAATGGATTTGTTTGGATTTTTTAGTTAAAAATACAAAGACTCAAAACCGAGGGAAAACCTCCGGATTTGCATATTTACTTGGATTTATAAATACTATATTGATTTCTAAATCAATCAAAATATATAAACCAATAACACATCCTAAATGTTTTGTATTTGGTTTACCTAGATTTAAAACTGAAATTTCTAGAATTTGACTTTATAATATCATTATTTAACATATATCATAAATTGTATAAAACTTAAATTTTAATAATTGTCAGATTAGTATAAGTTTCAAGAAGGTGTTTTTATTCGGGTACTCAATAGGTAGAAATTGATCAGTTCTAAATATACTGGATCAATATATCTTTTATCCATATCGGATGGTAGCGTTTTGATATGGATTCGATTCCTTTCAGTTCTGGATATGTTGTCAAATTACAATATTGTTTAATACCGGAAAAATTGGGTAACTGTTATAAGTAAGAAGAGAGAAAGAGGAATTGATATGTGTTATTCCACGAGTAATGAGTCTTTTATATATGATTACAATAGCTTGTGCACAAAGTCACTTGGAGAACAAGTAAAGCTTGGAGAACAAGTATATTTAAGACTTGCCATAATGGCATCACCATAATATTCATAACACTTTCCCTTGATGTCCATTATGCGCGTAAGATGCTGCCTCGTTAAAACCTCACCAGGAAAACCCAATAGGAAAAACCATAGTTAAAGGAAAAAGAGGGCAGCATGCAATGACTTCCCCTCATGTGTACATACGTCGAGATCTTTGAGACAACGTAGTTCAATAAGATGAGTGAGCTTCTTGAAAGTAGCAGGAGTAACGTCTTGGTGAATGAAACAGCCAAATATTTACTCAAACGAACTTGTAGGAAACGAACTTCGCCATTCTTTAGTAGTGCATGAGTCTTCATGATCTGGTCATTTCTTGGATTCTTTTTATCTCCAAAACTTTAGAACAATGATAGATTTTCATCTTCCAAATTGTAACATTCTCTTTGGGTGTCTATCTTTTGTGTGTTCTTTGTTGCCTCGTTAAACCCTTGTCATGGAAAAACCCAGTGGGATAAAAGCCATGACGAGGGAAAAGAGTATAACCACACATATTTCACATTTCTTCTCCGGAAAGCAATATCTTCAGGATATGCATTCCAATCAGAGAAATCTCCTTTTGAAATTGAGAATATTGTAATATTCTTTCCATTTGAGTATTCAAGGTCTATAAATTTCTGGTCCACAATTCTTATTTGATATAGACAATATTTTCTTGGTCTATTTGGACTTCAAACCAAACTTCTTACATACAATCGTCTAGACATCCGTTTCGTACATACGAATAACTCATTCGTAACTATGAAAGTTACTATTATGACTTTCTTTCTTGTCATATGAAATTATATCTTTTGGTTATGAAAAAGATTAGTAATTTGCTCAATAACACTTTAAATATGATACTTCAAGACCAAACATATATGAGCATCTTAAATAAAATCCTTTAAGGATCTTTATGATAATATCTAATTTTAGATCTCCGATTTGGAATACATAAAGACAATATTGTATTGTCAAGAGCTTTCTTCCAAAATATAATTTTCTATAACTCTTCAGGAGTTTTTGATTATATTCAAATCAATGATTCTATTGATCTATAATCTCTTGATAAATATAAAAGATATATTGATTAACTTCAAATATTTCATATATCCCATAAACATATTTCGATCGAATATGATTTTGATATCATCAATCCTTCAGGGATTCTATCTTTTAGGGATTCTATCTCTTAGGGACTATCAATTTCCAGTGGGTTGTATAATTCAAGTTCTTCCTTTATTGTCAGACTAATAAGGAACATAAAAGTAGTTGCACGTACCGCATAAGACTATGTCTCTTCACAATCAATTCCATATTGATCTTTCTTTGGTGCAACGACTCATTTCTATCCCACTTGTTTTACACCTTCTAGTGTATGGACTACTGGTCCAAAAACCTCACTCTTTCACAAGAGTTTTTATCTTTGTCTATTGCTTCTTTTTTATTTGGCCAATCATCTCTTTGTGTACACTATTCAATAGACTTTCTTTCATGATCTTCTTTCTCATTCATCATATCAACTGCTACTTTTTTAGTCATAAATATTATCGACGTCGATTTGCTTATCGGTTCCATTTTATTTCATACATGACATAAGTTATTGAGATCTCTTCATTGTCTCAGGTACCTGAATTTCTTTCAGTCATGTTTAATGTCTCTTCTGGAGATTATTCAAAACTCTATTGCCTCGTTTTGACCATTATCAATATATGCTTCTTTTCATATAGGAGGATTCTTATCTTAGGAACCAACATGTCTACCACGATGCAGGCGTGACTACCAGTTTGATATTGTTCTTCTAGAACATATATTCTTATTGGAGCATTTACAGCTGGTATATGTGACTTGATCACTATATTTATTTGGGTCAACAAATGTGTCTGGCTAGTGCTTTACTAAGCACTATAATTGAATTATCTTTTGGACTTTTATTTGACATTTTCTTTAGTCCGAGGATCAATGATAACTCATATCAACTTATTTTCTCCAGCTTTTTATCAGTGATTACTTGTTGGCTTGATGCGAATTAGTGTTGCTCAAAATGTTTCACTTATCCAGTGATTTTTCTATAGTCGTCAAAGACTTTAAGAAGTGGATTCACCGGTATTATAAAGATGCATAGTGGGTGATCAGTCCACTAACATCTCCTTTATTCATGCCAATAACTTTATTTGGCTGGTGAAAACCGTATTACCATTTTATCTTATGAGCAAGCAACATATGTGAAATCATTCGCAAGAATCTTCTAGTTCTTCAATGAATATTCACTAAATCTTTATGTATCTTTTCGCATATTACTGAACCAAAATGGTCTAACTGGTTCATGCCAAATATTTTGTAAACTTCTGGTTTACTATATATTTATTTCCACTACAATAATCTTTGTGTAATACAACATATAAAAGACTGTAGATACTTTCTCTAAAATACTTATACTGCCTTGAGCATTTCTTTTGCTTATTGTCGCCACATAAGTGTCTCAAAATTCTAGAGATTTAATAAGAGAATGATTCATTAGTCTTAGTTTTAGTGCAAACATAATCTTCTGGATGTTTCACTTATCATAAAATGTGAGATCTTTTAACTTTTCCCCTCGAGATGATATTACAATAGATTTATCAATCTCGAATGAATCTCATTTTTGAATCAATAACCTACCTTACATGGGTCATGTGTCATGTATTCTTTCTCAAATCATTTTAACTTTTGAGACTTATATGAATATGATGAAATAAGGATTTTAAATTGCATTCTTATATGCAGTAATATTATGTACTCTTCTCGAGCATCATATATCACTACAAGAAAACATCAGCATACTGAGGGAAAAAATCGTCGGTATGTCGTGGGAATAACGCTATTCCGACGACATATCGACGAAAAAAGTCCTCGGAAATAACTCCTCGGAAATTCATCTTTCCTTGGAAATCCCTTGGAAATTTTCGACGGAATTCCGAGGGCTTTTTTCATCGGAAATTCCTCGGAATATTCTGAGGAAGATGTCGTCGGAATATTCCGAGGGATACACTTCCTCGGAATATTTCCAAAATTAAAAAAAAAATTATTAATTTATTTTTTTAAATTGAAATTTGAAAATATAAAATTAAAATTGAAAATACAAAAAAAATAATAAAATAGTTTTTATAAATAAAAAAAATGTTTTATAAATACAAAATTAGTTTTAATAAATATAAATATTTTTATAAATATGAAATCATCTTTTTATAAATACAAAATAGTTTTTATAAATACAAAAAATAATAAAATAGTGTTTATAAATCAAAAAAATGTTTTATAAATACAAAATTAGTTTTAATAAATATAAATATTTTTATAGATATGAAATCATATTTTTAATAGTTTTTATAAATACAAAAAATAATAAAATAGTGTTTATAAATCAAAAAATGTTTTATAAATACAAAATTAATTTTAAAATATGAAACCATCTTTTATAAATCCAAAAATCGAATTTATATAGAAAAAACGTTTTGTGAATACAAAAATAATAAACAATTTATAAAAAAAGTTCTAAATCAATTCAACACAACCAAATCACAATTCTAAACCTATTACACAACAAATCACAATCCTACCCAATCACCCTAACAAAAATCTATCCAAAAACTTCTAAAATCATCAAATCTACTTAAAAACCTAACAAATAGGACCTAAGAGAGTGGGATAGAGTCCTTACATGATTTGTAAGTGAATGGAAAGGATTCACCGGAGAGATCGTCGCGAGAGAAGGTGGAGAACGCCGGAAGGAGAGAGAGATCACCGGAGAGGAAGAAGAGAGAAATGGGGAAGAAGATGCGGTTCGAGTTTATAAAACCTTGGGTCTGACGGATATTTTCCGTCGGAATTCCCTCAGTATTTTCAATTTCAAATTTCGCGAAATATTTGGCGGCTTGTTTGCCCGGTTAAATGAAAATATTCCGAGGAAATTCCGACGGCCACTTAAATATCCGTCGGAATTTCCTCGGAATATTTTTATTAATTCGAGGAAAACGAATATCCTATGCATGTATTTATATTAATTTATATTGTTCCTCGGAATTTCCTCGGAATATTCTGAGGAAATACCGAGGAACTAGTGTTTGGGGTTCCAAACATCAATTTTTTTTGCTGTATTTCATTTCTTATACAATTTTAATGCATATCATTGAGAATTCTTTGTATAGATGAGCATAAACCATGAAATAACAAATTTCAAAACGAATTGAAAGTATTCCCTTTACCGTTCATTAAAGTGTTTAAGTGTTTCTCTTATGTTGTGGGGATTTCGTTCATACAATCGGAAAAGTGTTTATTATAGGGTAAGGAACAAATTTTTGACCTCATAATCAGTCTAAGACACTTAATAAGGGTTATATAAGTGTTATTCAAACCGCAAAACGTTGTTTTCGGTTTAAAAACCCTATTTCCTCGGAATTTCCTCGGAATATTCCGAGGGAATTCCGAGGAAACCCTTATCTTCCTAGGAATATTCCGAGGAAATTCTGAGGAACACTTGATAAACTCGAACTTTTTTTATAAATGCATCGATCGATCCGTTGATGTTCAAACACGCATCGATCGATCGAGTATATCAAGTGTTCCTCGGAATTTCCTCAGAATATTCTGTGGCTTTTCCGTGGAAACAGGGTTTGGGGTAACAATGTGATCGATCGATTAGATTATCCCATCGATCGATGTGGATATCCAATAGATCGAATGAACAAAATCTCGAACGTTTTTTTATAAACGCATCGATCGATGCGTTTATGTTCAAAAACGCATCGATCGATCGAGTATATCAAGTGTTCTTCGGAATTTCCTCTGAATATTCCGAGGCTTTTCCGAGGAAACAGGGTTTGGGGTAACAATGTGATCGATCGATCCCAAAATGGATCGATCGATCACCAAGATGGACCAAAGCGTAACAATGTGATCGATCGATTAGATTATCCCATCGATCGATGTGGATATCCAATAGATCGAATGAACAAAATCTCGAACGTTTTTTTATAAACGCATCGATCGATCCGTTTATGTTCAAAAACGCATCGATCGATCGAGTATATCAAGTGTTCCTCGGAATTTCCTCGGAATATACCGACGGAATTCCGAGGAAATTTCGAGGAAACCAAATTTAGGGTTTCCTCGGAATATCCTCGGAAATTCCTCGGGAAATTCCGAGGATTTCATTTTCCGTCGGAATGTCCGTCAGAATACCGCTGTTTTCTTGTAGTGTATATCCTCTTCTTGAACATTCTATAAGGTTTTACTACCTTGTATTGTACTCACAATAATTTCTTTCATATTTGGATGATTGAATCATATCTCTTATCATCTTTATTTTCTCAACTAGAGAGAATGAGTTTTAAATAGAAACTCTTGGGTCTTTCTTTATTACCATCTTTATTTCTCAACTTCAAGTGAGAGTATGAGTTCTAAACAGAAACTCTTTGGTCTTTCTTTATTACCATCTTTATTTTCTCAACTTAAAGTGAGAGTATAGGTTCTAAAAATAAACTCTTTAGATCTTGACCTTATTTATATCCACATTCAAGTGTACAACCACTTTTATGTTCATTTTCTTGAACAATACTATTTGTGTGGATTTTCTTTCCCAATATAAATGTCATATTCTCTTTAAGAGAAGCGATCATAATCAACTAGATGTGATTTATTATCTTAAATCAATAGCTCATTGTTTCTCTGAGTCTCAAAAAGACAAGATACAAGTATAAACTTTTTTTGTTTTGTTTTTAATTTATTTTCCCAATCATGTGTATGTTGGACAACATTACTAGTGTGAAAAATATATATTTTCCCATATATGTGCATCATTAAAAAAAAAATCGAGAATTTTACTTTTAAACTTAACATCCAACATAGTTGAGATATATTACAGACTTCATGTCTTGTAATCTTTAGATGCAAAATACATAATGAGCTATATATACATTTCTTTAGATTATTCTCCAAAACTTATGGGATCTTTCAAGGTCAAACCTTAAATTTAAAACTCTCACATATACAATCGCAATGAAATATAATAATAAAACTATTTCAAATTATATAAAATATGTATTAACATAGATCTTATTATATAAGGAAATATATAATATTTCTATAGTAATCATCATATGTGCTACTTCTTTACTTTCATGCTATTGAACAAAGAATCAATAAACTTACTAAACAACTTATATCACATTTATCAATTTTCATGTAAATTATTACCCTTGTATATAAAGCATGAAAAATAAAATACTTATCTTGGTAAAAAGTGCAACGGAGATGAGAATTTGAATTGCTCATGTATCTTGGTTGGATATAATTTCACATGATCTTTCCTCCTTTAAAGAGGATAAATAATTCTGAAATACTCAAAATTTGCTCATATAAATATGGCTAACGTGTTAGTATACATCAATATATAACATAGACCATATTAAATAGTAATAATTCATCCGAGAAAATCTACTTAAATCTAGCGTATATATAATTACTATAAAAATCATTCGAGCATTAAGCAGAATGTGCAAACCAACGGTTTCTAAACCCGATGCAACCCAAAACTATTACCATATCATGTGATATTCCAAGTAAAATAGAAATAATATATTACATGCACTCAACCGTAACACTTGATTACTATATTATATGTATTCGTATATATTACATGCACTCAGCCCAAAATTTTAAACCAACAAGCAATATCTTATCAAGTCTAGTAAATAATTATTAACCTATAAATCCAATTCGATGATATAGTTTTAAGCATTGAACAATGCGCAGCCATAAGGAATAAAAGTGGATGCAATCACAAACGTAATAAAAATATAAGATGTAGCTGCAACACTAAATATATGAATTTGTTAATTTATACGTTCAACTGTATCGATACTGTATGCAACCGTAATAATAATATGCAGCCGTAATGAAACGTATTCAAACTTTGGAGCTATAGTCATCTGCTATTACTGAACAATAATGGTATGCTATAATTAACAATATGCATAACAAACTATATGAACTTGTTAAGCAATAATCACGGTTATACGAATATGAATATCAAAACTAGCGAGATTGAGTATAGCTTATAAAGTCGATAGGATCTCACTTTGATCGAACGATTTTTCTTTCCTTGAAACAAGGGAAATCAATATTGTCGACTAAAACTTTTAAACTCAATCTGACATGTCATGAACTATGAATCCCAATTTACAAACCATGAATTGATAATAAGCATGATCGGTAGAAGGATTGAACATGGACTAAAAGTATAAAATAAAATCTATACCTATTAGTTCAAGATCACTAGAGATTCGTGTTGATAACGTGTTATAAGTAAGAAGAGAGAAAGAGGAATTGATATGTGTTATTCCATGAGTAATGAGTCTTTTATATAGGATTACAATAGCTTGTGGACAAAGGCACTTGGAGAACAAGTAAAGCTTGGAGAACAAGTATATTTAAGACTTGCCACAATGTCATCATCATAATATTCATAACAGTAACAATCTAATTTTAAATTATCATTCTCTCCGTTTGTAAAAAAAATATTCTTCTCTCCGTTCTACAAAATGAAAGTTTTGAGAAAATTTTTTTTTTATAAAGATAGATTTTAAAATTCTTTATTCATATTTAATAAGTTAAAAGAATACATTGTTAAATTTAAAAAGTTT
Source organism: Brassica napus (assembly GCF_020379485.1). Classification (NCBI taxonomy): domain Eukaryota; kingdom Viridiplantae; phylum Streptophyta; class Magnoliopsida; order Brassicales; family Brassicaceae; genus Brassica; species Brassica napus. Next base: position 22,005,384 of record NC_063445.1, on the reverse strand, counting down.
TGATTAAAACCATTGGTATAAAGTTATTGAAATCTGTTTTTAAACATAAATGAAGATAAGTATTTATATGTATTAATAATTTTTTTAATATTTGTTAAAACTTTCAAAAATTATCATTGTGGAATAGAGAGAGTACATGATTATATCCAAAACAAGAAGATATATAAATCCAAGGAGAATTTTCATTTTTACCACATTCATGTTTATCACCACCAAAGATATATTTTCAAAAAATACATTTTTCATTAAGAAACAAAAGACTAATATATCGTTGCTCTATATATATATGATAAATAATTATTTCAAATTTTTTTTTTATGTTTTCGAATAATACTATTTCAAATTTGAACCTTTTTTATAATTTTTTTTTTTAATTTATTTTCTTTGAAATTTTTCTTTTTTCAAATTTTCGTTTTGAAGTAAAAAAAATATTTTTGAAACTATTTTTAAAAAAAATCGAATTTTTAATTATTTATTTATATATTTATTATAATATTAAATTTCACATTCCAAAAAACCCTACCCTACCCTACCTCACCCCTCAACTCTAAACCATAAGTATAGATTAGTTAACCTTAGGGTTATACATGTTTTTTTTTCTTTAAAGGTGAAAATAAAAGTGGTATTATGAATGTGTTATTTTTGACAATTTCTCTAAATGATATATCTAAACGAGTTTTGAAGACAATATTGATATATTATTAAAACTGAAATACTTTTTACTATTGTTTGAAAACATGGATAGCACTATAAATGAGAATTGTTTAGAAATATGGATAACAATATAAAAAAGAAATATAGTGTATTTTTACTAATTTCATTAATATAATTACATTATGTGTCTTTTCGTATTTCACTCAGTTTAATCATTTCATTAATTATATTACCTTAACAATACATCAGATCATTAATTATATTATCATAATAATAATAATAGTGCTGATTTTTATTTATCAGTTAATCAACATTAAATTTGTGTCAATTATAAGATCAAAAATGTAAAATAAATGAGTTTTGCATATGGTTAAACGTTCGGTTTAGTTTGTTTTACCAAAACCTTTTTAAAATATTTAGTTTCAATCAGTGGGAAATTACGTAGCCAAAAACATAATTCAAAGATATGTTTTTGTGAGTAAAATAATAACTTAAATCAAATTAATGAGAATGTATTACATTTATTGTCACCTAATTTTTTACTCCATATAATTATTTTACTAAATAAAAAACTCTTTATATTATATTTAATTTAGCCAAACACATAGAAGAGTCATTTTTATTAGTTTATAAAATCAGTTAGACATGAAGTTTGTCTATCTATTTAGCTATGAGTTGTTATTTTCGGGTATCATTTTTTTTTGAAATTAGGTCTCGTTTGAATATTATAAATTTATGCGTGGGTTTTGATTTGGGTCCTTATGGGTCTGGATGAGTTCGGTTCTGATGTATAGAAACCTAAAAATATATAAATAACAAATGTATCTGAAACATGTTTAGATATTTGTACCAAAAATAACTATATTACCCGATTCGATACAGGCCTTTGAATACAATTAATTATTTTAAGATTCATGCTAATTATGAAAAACAAATATTAATGTATAAAAATGTAAGAATCAATACCAGCGCGGAAGCGCGGACCGGTCTCTGTACATAATTTAAATCCAAAGTACCCGAAACTAACTAGCAAACGAAAGACAAGTATATTGTAAGAATTTCACGTAATCGATATCAATTATTACAGGGTGAGTTGAATCCGTAAAATCTAATTTAGGCCTGGGCATTTTACCCGGACCCGAAGACCCGAACCGGAACCGACCCGAAAATACAGGTTCGGGTCCGGGTCCGGGTCCATGCTAAGTACCTATTGGGTTTTTTTTTTTGGACCCGCGGGTCTCGGTTCGGGTCCGGGTCCTGCCCGAGACCCGTTCGGGTACCCGAAGTACCCGCAAGTAATTGTATATACTAGATATATTTGGGTGATTGGGTATATTTTTGGTATTTTGGATTTTTTTTAAAAGTTTTGGGTTTGGATTTTCGGGTATAATTGTAGGTTTTTGGTGAAATTTTAGATTTTTAGAAAATATAATTTGGGTATTCGGGTAAAATCCGGGTATGTTTTGGATTTTCGGATCTGATTTTGGATAAATTTTTGGGTATTTTTGCGGTTCTTCGGGTATTTTTAGAGTTTTCGGGTCTATTTCGGGTCCTAAATACCCGAACCGACCCGGATCCGAAATATACCCGAAAATTTTGGGTATTTTACGGGTATTGAAATTATAGACCCAAACCGACCCGGACCCGACAAGACCCGACCCGGAACCGACCCGAAAAGTTATAGGTACCTACATGGGTCTAAATTGCTAGGACCCGAAGGACCCGAACCCGACCCGAAGACCCGGATGCCCATGCCTAATCTAATTGCATAAGACTGCATTTGTTTCGGATTGATCGAGTAATCGACCGGGTTTTGGGTAGAAAACTTAACCGAACTGATAGTCCCAGTTCTAGTTGTGAAAAAACATTGGTTAAATACACTTATATGTAACGGATCCGAACCGGTTAGTTTTGAGTCGGTTTTAGTCCGGGTATTTGGTTCTAGTATTTATGCCGAGACTGTAATAATTTGTTACCACACAAAAAAAAAACCAATGTTTTTTTTTGTAATTGACTTGGAAGATTTTGATCCAATGATCTTTGACATTTGTTTGAGGATAAATCCACATTTCCACCAACCCTTAGCATCACAAAGTTATGAAATGGATCATCACAGGGTCCACATGTGATGCAAGAAAACCGCGTCTACTATAGCAAAATCCAAGTTCATCCACTCTCTGTTTCTCTCTGCTCCTCTCTACTAGTCCCATTTCTTCACTACACTTCTTTTTAATTTTAAAACAAAATCCAGATTCTGCCTCCTTCCTTTAGATACTCCTTATTTAATCACAATAATACTATTTTAGTGAATCTACAGTTTTCCTTTGAGAGATAACACTTGTTAAACCCACAAACAACCTGTGTAGTTTCCTGGAAGCTACACTTTTAAACAATTGAGATATATTATTAAACGTGTACATGCTTTATCTGCTGTTTAAGATACTAATCCACATTTATAAATAACTGCTAGCAATTGTTAACATTCCAACATCAGAATCCAATCAGTCCACAATACAAAAATAGCAAACATTTTTAGAAAGAAAACTTACTTCTCTGTGTGGTTTGTTCATGTCTGGTCATAGTAATTCCAATAACAATGCACGAAGTGATGGACAAGCTGGTATACCCTCTGCCTACAGAGGAGTCCGGAAGAGAAAATGGGGCAAATGGGTGTCAGAAATCCGTGAACCAGGGACCAAGAACCATATCTGGCTAGGGAGTTTCGAGACTCCTGAAATGGCCGCAACCGCCTATGACGTGGCAGCATTCCATTTCAGGGGACGAGAGGCTCGTCTCAACTTCCCTGAACTCGCCAGCAGCCTGCCACGCCCTGTAGACTCTAGCTCAGACAGCGTTCGCATGGCAGCTCATGAGGCAGCACTCTGCCTCAGAACCGAACCAGTGGAGTCAGCCATGCAATTGGACACCTCAAGCTCCTCCAATGCAGGTCCAACGATGGTCAGACTCTCCCCCAGAGAAATTCAAGCGATCAACGAGTCAACTCTGGGATCTCCTACCATGATGATGCATTCAACATATGATTCAATGGGGTTTGGCTATGATACGGGGATGAATGTGTGGGACACATACCTAACTGACTCTCTTTGGGACCCTTAATCCCAAACTCATGGAGAGTTTCTACATTTTAACAATAATTGGTTGCTTCCAGCTTAAGTCAATTGCCTAGAATGTTTAATTATTAGGGTTTAGTTTCCAGAGTCTAGCACGAGGGTTGTTGATTCTGACGTTATGGCAAGGAGGAAAGCTCATCTGAGTTTTGGAGGGAAGGGCACAATTGTATTCTTCTAAAGGAACAAGAGAGCTTGATGGGTCCCAAATATGGACCTCTTCACCAATATTTTTAAGCATTATTTGTCACTAGTAGACACAAAGCTTCTATTTCATAAGCTATGTTAGAGATTGTGAGGTGTGACTTATTTTTTATTTATTTTTCCCAATTGTTTGTTACCCCATATGCTTATGTAATTCGATATGAAACATTGATTTGATTTGGTATTATGTTGTATGGATTTCTGAAAACTATAAGATTTTTTTAATTATTCTAACAATACTTTTTCTATCAACTTTCTTTCCTTACCGAACCACGACTAATCTTAAGAATTTTTGTTTAAATTTCATACTTGGATTTTAAATGGCGTTTGGCACTCAATGACGAGGAAGGTGGACCGTTCGCCATGGTGCAAAAAAAGCGACCACCATGCAAATGGACGACCTTTGTTTTGACATCGCAGAATAGAGGACTTTAAAACAACTTATTTGTATATAAAATCATTTAGAAGAGCTATTGAGAAATTTATAATGTAAAACTAGGGTTCTCAATTCGGGCTGGTCCGACTTGGCCCGGCCCAAACCCACTAAACCCGTAAATATTTGAGCCCAGTCCAATCCGACCCGGTCCGTTCCGGCTCGGAAATATTTTGGGCCTAGAATTCAAAGTCCGGCCCGGCTCTTATAGGGCTATAAGACTTTTCGGGCTTTTTGGAATTTTCGAAAAATAATTTGTCATTGTGACTTCCATCATTTTAATACATGTGAATTTTCATTAAAAAAACAGTTTCATTTTTTGTTTTAAAATATAAGTGAATTTAAACTTTTCTTCTTTATCAAAAATGTTTTACTATTTTGTATGCTTTAAAAATATATTATAAACAAACCAAATTTAATAAAATTTAAATAATCAAATATAAAAAATTATGATAAACATGGTCAAATGTTTCATACTTTGTATTTTGAAAAAACAACATGTTGTACATAAAAAAGGAAGGTACATTTACAAAATTTAAAATGTGACACTTGTAATGATCAAACAATAAGTACATTAACAACTTTAATATTTGGTTTATTAGAGTTTGGATAAAAATATTAAAATAATATATCAATACTAATAATGGTTTTGATGGCAAGAACGGTAACATTTAAGGTAAAATATAAAATTTTGGGTTTTCGGACCGGTCATATCCCAAACTGGCTTAGGCCCAAAATACTCAAAGCCCAAATGGGCTTAACCCGAAAAGCTCAACTTTTTGGGCTTATAAAACTAAGCTCAAGCCCAATAATTTTTAGCGTTTGGCGGGCTCGGGCTGCGGGCTTCGGCCCTAATTGGCACTAGACCCTGACCCGCGCGCCAGCGCGGATATGAATTTTTGAATTTTGTTTATTTATTTAACTAAATGATGTATTTGTAATATTTGATGTATTATATTCACCAAGTAAATAATTTTTTTGGCATCTTAAACCATCTATTTATGACGAATATTCGATATCATATAAAAAATTGAACAAATAGACGTAATTAGAGAATTGTAGACGATATATAAAAACAATGGTTATTAATGTAAAATATGAAGAAATATTATATTATGACTTAGTATGGCATAAAAGATTATAAATTAGTTATACATGTTTAAATAAAATAAAATGATTTTTAAACTTCTATGAAAAAATTTAACATATAAAAAAGGGCGATGAATTAGTCATCAAATTGTAAATAATTTCATAATTTTATTAATAATAAATTATTTATAGTCTTTGTTTTTCGTCAAGATAATTATTAAATGTCCATAACATTAATATGTTAAAAGGCCATATTATGAAAGCCCATGTTGTAACCGTTTTTTTCCAGGAAGTGTAACAAAAAAAAATTACCTTTAACTCTTCGTTTTGTTTAAGTTCTGTGTCGGTAAAAGATTAAAAAAAATCTCTCTATCTTTTTCAATGTTCAATTTGAAGCTTATTATGCGAAAATCATACTCAAATATAGGCAATTTGTTGGAATCTCTAAATCTTTATATTCTTATAAATTTTAAATTTATTGTTTCATCTTCTGCAAGCAAATCAATTACTGAAGTAATAGATCAATTGGTTGGAATCAAATATATTCTTATAATTAGTGTAATTATGGTTATAGTTTCTATATTTAATAGGTACATTAAAGATACGACATTAAAGATATTTTGTTTTGATTAATAGAAGATATTGGATTTTGAGTTTGTATTTATTGATTTATTTTTTTATAAAGCTTAGAAAATCAATGAGATGATTGGTTTGTTGATACATCCTATAAAGAAAACGAAAGCTATAGGTGGTTTGAATATTGTACATCGATCGATGCATGATGTAAGTTGACTAAATAAAACTTGAGCATGATCATTTCAAACTAAAGCATATGTAGATTATATGCATTTGTTATATTGTAGTTAATATATTTTAAATATTACATAAGTCAAGTGATTCACGTTTTCGTAAAAATAAAATTCAAGTTCATTATTGGGCCGTACTCGTCCGTAATAAGCTACGTTAAATATGATGTATTTTTAGGTTCATTTAATGACATTAAATTTAAATTTGATTAAGAAAAACTCATTAATTTAACTGGAAAATACAAGCATTAAAATAGGTAGATTCATTTAATGATATTAAGTTTAAATTTGATTAAGGAGAACTCATTAATTTAACTGGAAAAGACAAGCATTAAAATAGGTAGTTTAATTTAATTCTCAGTGGCATGAAAGTGTAAATAAATTAGAAAACTTAGGGGTATTTTTTAATGGGTACTTCTCTTTTAATAATATAGATGTCTATGTAAAACATCTTCAAACATGTTATATATATTCATACAACTTATTGAAAAACTTCAGGATTCATTATTATTTGATGAATTTAAAAATCGTAATAGAAGAAATTAAAAATTAAAGCTCAAATCCAATTATTTTAAAACCAAAACACCAAAACCAAAGAGCTGCGTTAAGAGTAAACCCTTCTATATCATTTTCTCAAAGCAGTTTACTGCATCCCTTAAGCGTCCGTTGCATCCATAGGCGTCTATAATTGTGGTCCACGTCAGAGAGCTCTTGACAACAACAAAAGAGAAGTTACACTCCTGAGAATAAATTATTTTGTTTAAGTTTATATAGTTGAGAGAGGTGTGCTTTATAAAAGAGAGTGTTATATGATTTAGATCTCTTCCAAAGAAAAAATAGATTCACTCATTAAAAATAAAAAGTTAATTAGTGGTAACTTAGTGATAGAACCGTGTTATATAAACTACGGAGAACTAAATATTATAAAGAATAAAATTGATAAAATTATACCAAAGATTAAGAAAAGGATGATACAACTGCAGAGTCGAGATATTATCTTTTTCCTTAACTCAAAATACTTCCCGTAGTGCGACGGTTCAATAACGTAATGAGTCCAGGATACAACTGCAAAAAATCTTCTGATTTGCGTCACTTTATCAGAAGCCTGGCGAAACTAGTTTCGTATATACTCTCGGACTCGGAAAAAGAGAAGACACAAAAATAAAGAATCAAATATTCAAGTGGGAGAATTCTTTTTTTTATTATCCTTGTTCGTATATCTCTACAAAATGAGAACACACACAACTTGTTTATACCTTCACAAAGTGTAAACGTATAATGTGTATTGATGGAGCATTACTTGACAAGTTAATTAGCATTAAGGAGAGTAACTTCTCCATGACCAAATTAACGTCAGTTTACAAAGACATTTATTATTCTTCTTGACTAAATCAAACTGAACAATATTCTATGTCATGGGTTTATATTTTTATATTTAACTAAATACAAAATATTTGATCAAAAAAAAAATTTGATAAAAAAAAAAAACTAAATACAAAATATTTTATGAATAAGATTTAAAACAAATTAATTGACATTTAAGTCTAATCAACTTATTAAATCTAAATTCAAACTCAAATATCCAAAGTGACTCATTTGCTAAACTAAAAGCTTTGCAAGCTTTGTATGCCATTCACTTTGGACCTCCATTTCTCATTCAATACAACTCCGATTTTGACCAACAAATACACTATCTCATAGTGTTCACGGTGACGATTACATCGTGCCCAAATTCCGGTCCTTCCGATAGACGTCTCCGTCGAAAAACCCATCGGAAAAATGGGCCACACCACTTTGTCAAAAACGAGTTCCAACACTTAGAAATAAAACATTCGGGGCACGGCATAAATCCATGTGTCATCGGTTTGATTTATACTGTGAACAAAGTTACTGTTAATTGGTCATTTTGAACTTTGACATTAGTTTATACAGTTTATATGGTAACCTAGTAACATATGATATGGTTATTTCTGAGATCATCGCCGTTCTTAACCGAGACGCCACTAAAAAGAACTGTAGGTCATACATGGTAGTCCACTTTACCTTTATCCGTGACTCTAGAGTACCAAGATTTCCGGGATCAATGCAAATAAACATGCTGGGCTGATTGCTTATTGTGGGGACCTTCCAGTCTCCTTCTCGGAAGACATTCCAAACTCAGATCATAAAATGTAATAGTCATTTATATCACTAAGTTCCTTTTTTCGTGGTTAATATTTTCAGACAAAGGTATGGGCCTTTTACAAAACCCCATTCTGGCCTACAACGGTGTAAAGTCCATTGGTTCGTTTCTATTATAGAGGCCCACTTAAATAAATGTGTCCACTTAAAAAAGTGCGGACAGATGCATTTTAGCTATTCTCTTGCGCTCTCTCTCACTTTGGTCTGGTAGCATTACCCAACAAATGGAGAAAGTAACATACTTTAGTAACAACTCACACTATGTCTTAAGAGCATTATTATTGCAGGCTCTTAATTGAGTTTTTAAGGATATTAGTAATTAAAAGAAAAATAAAAATAGGTATTAACTTAAGGGACGGATCTAATTTATGAGTTAGAAGATACGTCTCTTGCGACTTCGCCTGGTCTCCTTCTCTTCTTCGCCTTCATCTTCTCCTCCTTCTGTTTTTCGCCTTCATCTTCTCCTTCTCGCATAGAATTTTGGTTGAGCTTCTTCTTCTTCTCCTAAACCTCAGAAAGCTTCACAACAATACAAACGGTACGTTTCTTCGAAAATGTTTATCGCTTTCTACGTTTATTATCTATCATCTTCATCTCTAAGCTTAGCGCTATATACAAAACATAACTTCAAATTCTCTTACTCTTGTTCTGGATAAGGGTTTTGCAGTGATGGGATCTCTTGTCCGTGAATGGGTTGGGTTTCAGCAATTTCCAAATTGATTGAATTCTTCGCCAAATTGAAGCAAAAGGTTTCTTCTTTTCTTCCCTATTTCATTGAAACTAAAGTCAGTTTCTTCGTTGTGATTAGGTTGTTTTATGATTGCAGGACATGAACTCATTGACAGTTGTTGTTATGGGAAAAGGCGGTGTAGGAAAATCATCCACCGTCAACTCTCTTATTGGTGAACAAGTCGTCCGTGTCAGTCCTTTCCAGGTATGTGTTTAGTTTCTGTAAAGCCTTTGTCTTTTTTAAGCTGAGATTAAGAATGTGTAAGCTATTTGAACATTTTGATATATGTTTTTTGATTTTTAAAGGCGGAAGGTTTGAGGCCAGTGATGGTTTCAAAAACTTTCTTCCTCTTCGCTTCTTCTCTGCACAGTTTGCATATAATCCTCAAATACAAAACACCAACCAACAAAAACGATGTACTAGACCAGGTAAGCTTCTCTGTATAAGCTTCTCTGTGTATTAATGAGTTGTTGTTCTGTTTCATGTTTCATGTTCTTCTTTTATTGTTTTTGTTATTGACTATGGTGTGTCATTAGTTGCATTGTGAAGATATACCAAAGCTTATTTTCATTGATGCGTTGTTTTATCATAATTTTTTTTAAGAACCTTTAAATAAAATACTTGCAATGGAATACATAAAAGTTGAAAGTTTTTAATTAAATCTCTTAACCAAATTTATTACTTAAATAGTATTAAAAATTAAATAAGAGAAGGATAATGATGCTCTTAGAGATGTCTGGTTTGTCCTTGTTTGGGTTTTTACCTCTTTATATGAGATTCCTTTTTTTTGTCTACGGCTCTTTTCTTCCTGCTAAAATATGTTCGCAGCTTTCTATTACCAATCGCACCTAAGGAATATACTACCTTTTAAAAAAAATCATGCACTGGCCATACTTTTTCAATAAACATTTCTCTAAGCAATAAATAATTTTAAACATCTCAATATCAGTATGATGGGCATGTGTAGGATATTTTTTGAAATAATGTTATTGTAAATTATGATCAACTATACGGCGTGTGCGAACTACAATACAAAAAGAAAAAAAGTATTATAACAAATGCGAAATAAAAGGTAAAACAACACAAAATTTTAATATGATTCATCAAATTGCTTACGTCCATAAATAAAAATAAATATTTTATTATTAAAAGCTGAATATATTTTTGGATTACATTAGTATTATAAAAATATTAAATATGCAAGTATAAGTACTTTGGTTTGAAAATTTTAGTGATAAAAATAACTAAATTGAAAGCTGCAAGTTATACCAAATTTAAAGTATATCGGCAAGAGGGCAAAGCATATCAACAAAGGATTGGTGTAGATAGTGAAGGAGGATAGTTGATTGCCTTCAAATTAGGTTGCTCAAAAGTGAGGGAGATTCTGTGCGTGAGGAATCTTTGCAGTTCGTGTTTAATTTGTGTACCGATAAAGAAGATCGACTACAAAAGCCCTCCCATATCTTTATATCTTTTTGTTCGTTTGCAGAACGTCTGAACGTGACAGAGTCGAACTTTCTGTCTTTTAGTCAAACTCAGAAGGATTCGGAAAGAAAGATCCACCATGTAAGTGTGACACCCCGATTTACATAATAAAATGTTACGATAAATAAATAGTTCTGATACCAAAATGTGACATCCGTCACTTTCGAAATAGTAAAAATATTTCGATAAATACAAATATCTGAAATATCCATATATAAATATTTGAAAGTCCACATCCACGCATGAATTCCATAATATAAAATAAAATCTGAAACATAAGGTACGACATAAACCGAGAATCCAAAATACGAAATACCATAAACGATAAAAGTCCAAAGGCCTAGAGACCCGATAACGATAAAAGCGATAAAACGATAGAATCCCAAAAGCCCAATAGCACCGGTCCGAAAAATCACTCCTGCTCGTCGGTCTCACCTGAAAGGGAGAAATAAGGAGGGGTGAGCGACAGGGGAATCGCCCAGTGAGGTATGGGATGCTAAACCGCAAACCACTGACTCAGTTCATAGCACTACAACTATGTAGGCCTAGCTCTAGCATGAGACAATCACGGTGCCTATTACACCACACAGAACAATCACATATGTCTAGTGGACTAGACATGATACAACCAATGCGATAATAGCATATCACATTTCCTCATAAGGATATAAATATATATACTTTACAGGCGTCGCTAGCACAGTAGTCCACACTGCACCCCGCAAATCTCTAAGGCGTCGTAAGTACAAACGTCTCTGTACCTCCGCAAATCTCCACAAACATGGCAGCCAGTGCAAATCCATATTTTCCAATAAGGAGAGTTTTGATAGGATTTTTACAAATATTATTTCCAATAACCATGGATTTGTTAGAACTTTTATAAATACCATATCCAATAAGGGAGGATTTGAAGAAAAACCAAAATTTGATTAAACCCCTAATACAATAAGCCCCCCCCCCCCCCCCCCAAGTTCTTGAGAAAATATGATCTATCTGTATACAAATAAATATATCAAAATCTCCAAAAGGGTGTATTTAAATTGATGTGTTTTTCGGACTTCAAGATCAGTTATCTCCCAAGGACACAAAATGCGATTGCTGATTCGTTAGCTAGGAATGCACGTTCTTTTCATAGACCTTTATGTTATGTTGGTTGTTTTATTCCGGTCTGGTTACCCAGAACACCTCAAGTTTGAGTAATAGAATAGCCGTTTGCTGTCAAAAAAAAAAAATTGATTTGTATTAAATTGACAAACTATGTGTTTTTCAAACTTAACTTTTAAAAAATATCAGAATCTAGTATTATTATACATGTGAAGAATGAATATTTTAGTGACTTTAAATTTTTTGATAACTTTTAGTTAGAAAATAGAAATATTTAAGTCAAAAAAATACAAGTATTTAAGTCCTATAATCTTAGATAAATTACATTATAGTACCATAACAGTTTTTCTAGTTCACCTTAAATCATTAAAATTCAAAAAAATTCCAATTTTCATATGGAAGCTGGCAACTTAGATATTGTTAAAGTGAATTGAGTTATTCTCGTAATCATTTTTACTAGCTATTTGCAATTTATTACGTCACCTATTCTAGATAAAAATAATAATATTGTGATCAGATTTGAAACTCAGTCCTACTTTTGACCACATAAAATTAGAGCTCCAAATATTTGAAAAGTTTTAAGCTAATATTCTGAAATGTCTGGTATGAAATATCTAAATTGCAAGGTCTAAGATTAATAACGATGTCTTTCTAGTACTTGACAGGCCGAAATCCAAAACACTTGTACACGCAAATCCAAAGTTTAAAACATATCACGACAAAAGTTTATGATTGTTTTTTGTTTGTCTTGTCTAAGGCAGGCGGCAGCCATACAGCGACATTTCACTTGCTCATGTTATATATTACTGGTTGACACCAGAAGAACAAGGCGACGAAAAATGTTGATGTGACACAGCAGAAATAGTTGTCACATCAACATTTTTCGGGCTTTGCAAATGGAAATGGGCCCATTGGACAAAATTAATGAGACTTAGTTAAGACGTGAAGTGTCAGGTTATCGAGTTGACAAAAAAAAAACATTGAGTGGCACGCACGTTCCACTTATCTATCGCAACAAAACGTGAGAGAGACGAGAAGAAAAAGAGTTTTGGTCTCCGAGAAGTAGATAAAGTAAATGGGCAAAACTAAGTTTGTTTTTGTTTCCATATATTACTTCGGTGTTTGAATGATTGTTTGTTTGTAATGGGTTGCATTTGCGCCACCGCGCGTTCTTCAAACGCCGCCGTTGCCAATAATGAGCTAATGGATTCAAGCAATTCCATCATGCATCTTATGCCTCATCCTCCGTCTTCCTCGTCCTCTTTATCCAAAAAGGAAGTAGGATCTTTCAGACGTCAGACTTCTGCAGCTTCCATAACCGTCGTGGCTAATGGTTATCCAGTGGTGCGTCGTCCCTCCACATCATCTGATCGAAGCAGCACCAAGAAAGCGGTTACTGTGGGAGCTCCGACCAGGAACCCCACCAGAAGAGTCACGGCTATGCCGGCAGTGAAACAGCAACAGCAGCCAGGGCGTTTGATTGGAACTAAAACGGAACCCACTAGCGGAGAATGGCCGTCTTGGTTGGCTTCTGTAGCTGGAGAAGCTATCAAAGGATGGGTTCCTCGCTGCGCAGATTCTTATGAGAAGTTAGACAAAGTAAGTTCATCACTTTTCCTTGTTCCTTGTAATGCAAGAAATGATCTTTTTGACCTAAAATAGCAGTTTATGTTTACAGATTGGACAGGGGACTTACAGCAGCGTGTACAAAGCCAGAGACCTGGAAACGGGAAAGATCGTGGCGATGAAGAAAGTTCGGTTTGTGAATATGGACCCAGAGAGTGTCCGGTTTATGGCTAGGGAGATTCTCATTCTTCGTAAGCTTGATCACCCCAATGTTATGAAGCTTGAAGGTCTAGTCACCTCTAGACTCTCAAGTAGTCTCTACCTTGTTTTTGAGTACATGGAGCACGATCTCGCAGGTCTAGCCGCAACTCCTGGAATCAAATTCTCTGAATCTCAGGTATTACATATTTGTTTTGCAATAGACTTGAAATTTTGGAACATGAGAAGAGAATACTGAGATTCTTAATCTCTAAAGAATGTTTAAGAATGTAAACTCTCACATCGAGAGTTTTGATGGAACGGACATAAATAATATATAAAGGATTTGGATCAATGATACAGTAAAACGTAATGGGAAGAAGATGATGATGAACAGTAACTCGTATTTGATTCAATCCAATGTTTACACAAAGAATTGACTCTCACTCGCCAAGAGATACATGTAGAAACACTCTAGAGCAGAGATGAGGAATCAATGGTGATTAATGAATAAGATAACAAATTTTCTTGACTATATTCGATATTCTAACTTCTGTTTTCTCAAGCTTATATCAACTCTAATTGCACCATCTTGATGACGTGTTGAGATGACGTGTCACTATTAGCACCACCACTTTTCCTATAGCAATCAATTCCCTCATCCCCAATTAATTTTAAATTGGAAACTGATGAAACTTAACATAAAGTATTTACTTGAGTCTTACTTTATTTTCAGATCAAGTGCTATATGCAACAGCTGTTTCGTGGTCTTGAACATTGCCACAGACGAGGAATCCTCCACCGTGATATCAAGGGATCTAATCTCTTGATTAACAACGAAGGTGTTTTGAAAATTGGTGACTTCGGATTGGCAAATTTTTACCGTGGTAATGGAGATATGCAGCTGACAAGCCGAGTTGTAACCTTATGGTACAGAGCGCCTGAGCTGTTGCTCGGTGTCACTGAGTATGGACCAGCTATAGACCTGTGGAGTGCCGGCTGCATTCTCGCTGAGCTCTTTGCCGGAAAGCCTATTATGCCAGGACGCACAGAAGTAATCTAACTCTCTTATACATGTTTTAGTTTCTTAATAACATTTTTTAATGATTAGGAGGTTATGGACCCGTACGCCCGTAGGCCAGTGAGCAGACCTCTCATAACTTTGAACCTTTGACCGCTTGGATCCTTTAGGAATATATTATTTTTGAAAGAATGTTAAATTTATTCAAACAAAAAAAAAAAACATTTCTTACAATGAATGTGACTTTGGTTCTTATAGTTTAGATTTAGCCAAAACGTTGCTCTGTTGTAAAACTATTTTTAAGCTTATCTAGGAACATATTTTTAGCACTGATTTTATAATCCAGAACACTCTCTATTCAGATTTATTCAGAGCCTTTATCTTATAGAAAACGTCAGGTGAGATACTTATCTTCTTTGCTTCTCAGGTGGAGCAGATGCATAAGATCTTTAAGCTATGTGGTTCACCCTCAGAAGATTACTGGAGAAGAGCAACTCTGCCACTTGCAACAATCTTTAAACCTAGTCACCCTTACAAACCTGTTCTTGCTGAAACCTTTAGTCATTTCCCTGCATCAGCTATGACCCTCATCAATAAGCTACTGGAAATAGAACCTGAGAAACGTGGATCAGCTGTTTCATCCTTGAGAAGCGAAGTAATATATTGAAACTAACCCTAGAGCATGTTTCTTGGACAAGTTATTAGACTCATTCTCATGATCAGGTTTTCTTCTCTTCAGTTTTTCAACACGGAGCCCCTCCCAGCTATTCCATCAAGCTTGCCTAGATACCCACCAAGCAAGGAACTTGACGCTAAGCTTCGCAACGAAGAAGAAAGAAAGTAAGGAATCTTTTGATCCACTGTTCTCTCATTCTAGGGCTTAGGGCTTAGGGTTTTACTCATGAATCGTTTTGTGGCAGACTAAGGGCAGAGGATAACAAGAGAAGAGGAGGAGAGACTGTGACAAGAGGACGACCAAAAGATCTTAAAAGTACCCAGACACCTGAGCTTATGGCCAGAGGGCAGTCTAAGGTCACATGCATCAGCCATAAGTTCAAAACAGACGAGGAAGGTGGCACCGGGTTTAGGATTGAACCACCAAGAAGAGGGATCCAGCAGAATGGTTACGTTCATGCTTCTTCTATGGTTCATCCAAGTGTTGCTAATTCAGAATGGAACATAGGTGGTGGGAGCATCAAAAGGAAAACTAATGCGGAGCTGAAGTCTAGGATATCGCAAACAGGAAACGTGTCTGGTGACTCTTGTAGGAGAGCTTCCAAAAGAGATTACTCAACCGTAAGCCTCTTTCTTGCTTTACCCACTCTAGTTTATGTTGCGTACCTTAACCTTTTCGTGTGTGCCAGGGAAACGCACCAAGGAAGAACAGAATCCATTACTCAGGACCGTTGATGCCTCCTGGTGGAAATCTTGAAGAAATGCTCAAAGAGCACGAGAAGCAGATCCAACAAGCTGTCCGCAAAGCCCGTGTCGAAAATTCTGCATCTAATAAAACAAGGCAGCAGCAGCGTTACACGGGAACAGATGCTCGGTAGCTAAAGAGAGAGCGAGAGAAAAAGGAACAAGAAGAAAAAAATTCAAACAATATTGCACATGTTTTGCCCCTTTTGTGCGTGAAGCAAGGGATTGATGCAATGTATAGTGAGCTTTGTTATCTTAGGCCAACGAGATTGACCACACAATATTGTCAAACTTCATTTTGTACATACACACAAGGTCTCATACTGAGTGGAGAGTCAAGCAACATGTATTAGTATTCAATTCTCTTAGGATCTTTAATTTATTTTGTATTTTACTAGGTTTTTATCTATCATACGTTTCCAGCTTCAGAATCAGAAACTTGTGGAAACTTTCTGAATCTAGTTTCCAAAACTTTTGGAATCTCGTTTTCTTTCTAAAAAGCTAAAATCATAAATAGGTAAGAAATATAAAATTATATTTTTATTTTATATAAGTCTACAACTAATAGTATTAAAATAGAGATAATAAAAATATGTAAATATTAAACTAATATTATAAATTATTTTTGTGCAGAATAGTTTTTTCATACGAAATCTTGCATATGTTTTTAATCATTAATTTTTATAAAATTATTCTTATATTTTTATATTTGGATATATGTTTCTAACATGTTTCCATCTTCTTCTTTTTTTGCAAAGTTTAATAAAATTTCAAAATCAAATATAAGTATTAGTTTTTCTTTAAATTAGGTAATTGTTCTAGGCGGCGGCTTAGGCGGTGCTTTGGCTCTACGCTTTCTAGTACCGTGGTGATTATCTTATATACCATTTAAAAGATTATAATATCTATTAATAATAAGAATCTCAATTAATTCTAAAGGTTGTGAATTCTAATTAAGTTAAAAGGTTGTAGGTTTATAATAATAATAATAATAATAAATAATGAATAAGTTTTTTATAAATTATAATAATTGACATATTATAGTACAAAATCATATGAAAATAATTGTAAATCATAAGATATTATACTAAATATATTAAGTATATTGGTATTGGTAAACGCCTAGACTGATATACTAATAATATAGTCGTACATGTTGTGAAACTAGAGAATGAAATCTATGTTTCTATATTATTCATAAATATAAGGAGCTTTTTATATATAGGGAATTACACCGTCATAGAATAATGGAAAGACTAAAGAAAGGAAATACAAATATAGAAAGAGTACAAATCATAATCTAATAAGGAAAAGACAAGATGTCAATTCTCTCTCTCTCTCTCTCTCCTCACGGTCGAGTCTCTCTCTCTCTCTAGCATTGGGCCGGTTATGAACCGGGCCGGTTATGCACATCCACAATCTGATTTATAACACTCCCCCTTGGATGCCATAACCATACAGGGATTGTAATACGCTTTAGATGTTGCCTCATTAAAACCTTACCAGGAAAACCCAATGAGACAAAACCATGGTGAAGGAAAAAGAGTACAACACGTATTACTCCCCCTGTTCTGAACAACTCGCGGCTGGCCGCATGAACTGCCAAGATCTCCGAATGGTTTGAAGATGTGGCCGCGATCGTCTGCTTCATGGAACGCCATGATATGGCCGTTCCACCATGTGTGAAAACATAGTCTGTCTGTGATCGAGCATTGTGTGGATCCGAAAAATAACCTGCATCAGCAAAATCAACTAAACTTTCTTTGTTTTGGTTAGTATAAAATAAACCCAACTCTTTCATTCCTTGCAGGTAACGAAGAATATGTTTAATCTCGTCCCAGTGCCTTTGGGTTGGACAAGAGTTAAATCTAGACAATAAATTTACAGCAAAACATATATCTGGTCGTGTGTGACTAGCCAGATACATCAAAGCTCCTATGGCACTGAGATATGGCACTTCGGGACCAAGGACATCTTCATCGTCCATCTTAGGACGGAACAGATCAGTGTCCAGGCCGAGGGACCTCACGACCATGGGGCTAGATAATGGTTGAGACTTGGCCATATTAAATCTCTTGAGTACCTTTTCTGTATATGCCATTTGATGCACAAGGATTCAATCTTTAATGTACTCAAGCTGTAATCCCAAACAGAATTTTGTTTTTCCTAGATCTTTCATCTCAAATTCTTTCTTAAGATATTCAACTGTTTGGGAGATCTCTCCAGAGGTTCCTAGGATATTCAGATCATCAACATACACTGCTGTGATCACAAATCCTTTATTTTCGAATTTCTTTTTGAAAATACATGGACTGATCGGGTCATTCTTATAGCCCTCTTTCACTAGGTACTCACTTAGTCTATTGTACCACATTCGACCTGATTGTTTCATTCCATAAAGTGACTTATTCAACTGTATACAATGTTGTTCTTGAGAACTCGATTTGTCTTTCAATTCAATACCCTGTGGTACTTTCATATATATCTCATTATCCAGTGGGCCATATAAGTATGCAGTTTCTACATCCATTAACCGCAAGTCTAAGTTTTCTCTTATAGCCAGACTTATCAGGAATCTAAAAGTAGTAGCATCCACCACAGAGGAGTATGTCTCCTCATAATCTATTCCTGGTCTCTGTGAGAATCCTTGTGCAACAAGCCGTGCTTTATATATAACGACATTACCATGTTCGTTTCTCTTTCTCACAAAGACCCACTTATGGCCGACTGGTTTAACATCATAAGATGTCCGGACTATTGGTCCAAAGACATCTATCTTCTTTAAAGAGTTTAACTCCACGTTTATAGGTTCTTTCCATTTGATCCAATCTGATCGTTGAGTGCACTCATAAATAGACGTGGGTTCATGATCCTCATTATCATCCATGATTTCAAGTGCTACATTGCATGCAAATATATCATCAATGTCGACATTCTTTCTGTTCCATTGTATCCAAGATAAGACATAGTTTATTGAGATCTCATTATTATCAGGACCTTCAGTACCTTGAATCTTGGCGTCCCAAGAATCAGTATTAGATACATCAGGACCGGCGCATCTAAGCATTCATGATGGGCCGCGATCGCTATTAGGGTTTTGGGATCGGCCGCGGTTAAGTCCCGAGATTTAGGAACGGCCGCGGTCGTGTCTAGGGTTTTAACAACCTCAGTTTCATTATCTGCACCTTTCTTAGTTTTCCGAGGGTTCTTATCTTTGGAACCTATTGGTCTACCACGTTTCAAACGTTGTCTAGACTCTGTAGCAACTTGATTGTGTCCCTCTTGAACATCAATTCTTATTGGTGCATTAGCAGCTGGTATATATGACTTAGTCACTCTTTTCGGGTCAGCAAAGGAATCTGGCAATTGATTAGCTAGCTTTTGTAAATGTATAATATTTTGGACTTCTAAAGCACACTCTTTGAGTCCGAGGATCTTGCCAAGATAAGGATGTTTGATTCCATGTAATTTCTTTTACCAGTTTACTGCTATCTCCCCCTAATGTTGGATGTTCGAATTCATCAAAGTGACAATCCGCATACCTGGCCTTAAATAAATCACCCGTAGTTGGCTCAAGGTATTTTATAATCATGGGAGAATCATATCCAACATATATCCTCATCCTCCTTTGAGGTCCCATCTTTGTTCTCTGTGGTGGTGCAATTGGCACATAGACGGCACAGTCAAATGTCTTAAGATGGGAAATGTCTGGCTCATGACCCGTAAGTAATTGTGATGGGGAATATTTATGTTCACTAGACGGTCTGATACGAATCAGTTCGGCCACGTGCAAGACCGCGTGTCCCCAAGCTGTGGCCGTAAGCTTAGACCTCATAAGCAATAGTCTAGCTATCAGCTGAATTCGTTTTGTGAATGATTCGGCCAAGCCGTTCTGTATATGTACATGTGCCACGGAGTGTTCCACACTTACCCCCATGGACATATAGTAATCATTAAACGCTTGGGACATGAACTCACCAGCATTATCAAGACGTATAGTCTTTAAAAGGATGGTCGTTTGTATTCAAAAACCGGTCGTGCCAGAGAGTAAAATTCTCGGTGGCCACTTTATCAAATGCGGCATTGGCCTCCATCATACTGACCTTGGCGTAAAAAAGGCCAGTAGAGAGCGTATGTATAGACTCTAGGACTTTCTTATGTCCTTGGCCGAATTCTATGATCTGAAGGAACTCTTTGTTTCCTTTGCCCTTAGTCTCAATATGAAAACCATTCATTCAAATGTCTTTAAAGCTCAATAGGCTTCTCTTAGATCTGGGTGAATACAATGAATTAGATATCTCTAGATGCGTACCCTTAGGCAACAGGATGTTAGCCTGGCCGTAGCCCTCTATGAGACTGGCTATACCCGGAATGATACTTTAGAGACTTCATATAAAAACTTTCATTCATTAATAAAATAAGTTCAAAGCAATCAAAACATGGAAAACACAAAGCAAAGAACACAAAACATAGATGTCGAATTCAACTTCATTCTTTTAAACAATCTGAAGTTTCATAATCCATAAGATCGTCTCGTTCATGATTGAAATCATCTTCACCATCTTGATAAGTCATATGAGCTTCAGGATTCTTCCCTTTCAAACTCTCTTGGTAGAGGTCAACGAGATGTTTGAGAGTCCTACATGTCTTAGCCCAATGATTATCCATACCACATCTATGGCACACGGATTTGGTCGAGTTTTGTGGTTTAAATGATGTACCACGGCCTCGGCCATGACCACGGCCTCCATAAGAGTTTTGTTGGCCACGGCCATATGAGTTGCCTCGGCCTCGACCACCACGTCCATGCCATTTTCCACGACCACGGCCATGCTGGCTATCACTCTGAACATGGTTCGACTCTTTCTTATCCTCTACGGTCGCATGTGCCTCAGGTAATGGATTTTTTCAGGAGGTCTCAATTCACTGTTTCTCATCAACAGTTCATTGTTCTGCTCAGCGAGCAAGAGACAAGAGATCAGATTAGCATAAGTTGTGAAGCCCTTCTCACAGTACTGTTGTTGTAACAACACAGTGCTTGTGTGGAAGGTGGAAAATGTTTTCTCAAGCATATCCTTATCCGTTACATTCTCACCACACAGTTTCAATTTAGAAACTATCTTAAACAGGGCCGAGTTAGACTCATCCACAGACTTGAAGTCTACTCGTCCACGGACTTGAAGTCCTGGATTCTGAGATTCCTCCAATCATACGTAGCCTTTGGTAATAACACCGTTCTCTGGTGATCATATCTCGTTTTCAACTCTGTCCAAAGGTCTAGAGGATTCTCAATAGTCAAATACTGATCTTTGAGACTCTCAATAACATGATGGCATATAATTAATATAGCTCCATATCTATCTTTCTCACTTGCATTATTTCCCTCGGTGATACATTCACCGAGTCCCTTGGATTTTAGGATGATCTTAGCATCAAGTGCCCATTGCAAGTAATTATCTCTAGAGAGATTTAGGGCAGCAAAATCCAAGTTGTTGATTTTTGACATCTGAAATCATATGTTTCATAATTTAGATTTAAAAGTGTTCAAGCGAATGCAATCAATATGCTCAAGCAATCCGGATTCTAGGTATGATGCAAATATGTCATTCGTATATGATGCATACATGTTCAATCTTAGCATTCGGATTCTATATGCAATCAGTTCGTACTATTATGCATGCATGATGCAAACAAGCCGCACGGCTACAATCTTAGCAAACGGTTTCAATGCAATCAATATAATGGTCATTCGTTTTCAATCTTAGCAAACGGTTTTCTAAGAGTTCAATGTGTAATTGCAATCAAACAGTCGAGCAATGCATCAATTAGGGTTTCGATCAAACAATCAATACGACTTCAATTTGAAAATCATTCAATTGGTTTGATCAATTCAAACAACCAAATTCAAGAATGAGATTATCAATCCTAGCAATCGATTTCTATATGATCATATTCAATCAATCAAAATAATCAATTTCGATCTCAAAGATTAATTAGGGTTTGGATAAAATCGATTATGCATTAGCTTTAGGGTTTTAATCGATTTCATGCATAGCATGCATTATGCATGTATGCGGCTAAAGGTATTAGGAAAACAATTTTGATCATTAGATCAATTGGGGTTTAGGGAATCGAACTTATGATTATGAGCTTTGATTTACTCATTGGGGTTTTGATCTATTACCCTAGGGTTTCGATTAGGGTTTAAGGATTACCTTAATCTCAAGTAGGGTTGAATGGACCACCAATGAGATGAGGATCGCGAGCTGAACGTTGAGATTGATACGCGAACGAGCTGAGGTCGTCTAGAGCTGGAACGTATCGCGAGCTGTCCTTGCTGGTATCGGGAACGCAAGCTGAAGCTGAGATCGTCTGATCACGAACGGAAACAAGCTATTATCGCGAGCGGTATCGAGTCGTCTATCGCGAGCTGGCTGAGATCGTGTCTCGGGATCGAGCTGAGACGGTCTGAGGTCGTGAGCTGGGATCGTGTCACGAACGGGAACATGATGAGTATTAGGTTTAGGGTTCGTGATCGGGAGTTCTCAACGGTTAGGGTTTATCGTCGAGGGGATTATGGATTCGCCGGCTAGGGTTTGTTTAGCTTAGGGTTTAGAGTAATCGTGTTGATAACGTGTTGTGAAACTAGAGAATGAAATCTATGTTTCTATATTATTAATAAACATAAGGAGCCCTTTATATATAGAGAATTACACCGTCATAGAATAATGGAAAGACTAATGAAAGGAAATACAAATATGGAAATAGTACAAATCATAATCTAATAAGGAAAATGCAAGATGCCGATTCTTTCTCTCTCTCCTCACGGCCGAGTCTCTCTTTCTCTAGCATTGGGCCGGTTATGGACCGGGCCGGTTATGGACCGGACCGGTTATGGACATCTACAATATGATTTATAACAGTCTAATTAATTGTTTTGGGGTTGTTGAGGCGCTATGAACACTTTCATAATCTAGTATTTTTAATTTTTATTTTTTTAACAAAAAAAATATGGATTTTACTTATTGTTTATATTTTTTTCTAATGTATTAAATTTGTTATAAGCTGTGTAATATGATTCCTTTTAGATTGTTATACGATTTGTAGACTTTTAAGTATTTGTTTATGATTTTTCTTTAAATTTCTCTGTTGAATTGTGGGATCGCTGGAATATCGGGAAGAATAAGGCTAGAAATGTGGCTGATAAAACCAACGAAGAAAAGATCTGAACGTAAGGAATTAGGAAGAGACCAGAGTCGTTGGATTTGCAAACTCGTTTAAAAGACCATCCTCACTTTTCTAGCATCCAAGTAAAATCAGTAATCACTTCCTCCCTAATTATAGATATGAACTTTTTTTAGCTAAAAAACAAATTGGATACTGATGAAAATGTAAAGAATCTTAACAAAGTTTTCATATCTGATTTTATTTATTCTTTATGTACTAAACTCTGTTTACTTAACATAAAATTATATATTTTATACATAAATTATTTAAAAACATTTTAAGTATGTTGAATATACTTTTTAAAATTCAAAATTTACATGATAATTTTTTTTATCTAAATTAAGGCCCCAACTTTAAAATTACCTTAAAAGCATCTCCAAAAAGAACTCTAGAACTTCGAATATAGAATTTTTTGCTCTAAAAAAACGAACTTCAAAACTTCAAATTTGGAGTTTTGAGAAGTGAAACTTCAAATTTGGAGTTTTGGTCTTTACAATTAATTACACATCACATTTATGATTCTTAAATATTTTTTCTTTTATCGTTTTAATCCTTAAAAAATGTATATCTCATACATATTTCAATTTTTGTAAAAAAATTCAAGTTTTACACAAAAAATTAAATAATTTTTTTAAATAAAATTTATAATATTTTAAAACTAGAATTAGACAACAAGAGTATTACAAAAGAAACTTAATTAAGAAAATTTAAAAAGTACATGAAAACATATTTATTTCATAAATTTAAATATTACAATAAAACTAATAGTCTGGTAAATTTTCTCCGGAACCTCCAAAATCTCCAATAATTTCCAAACAAATAATTTTCAAAGATGGAGAATTATGGAGATAATTTTATTGAATAATGTGGTATTTTTCTTGTAGTTTAATATTTAATTATGTATTTCTCTTTATAATTTTATATTTTAGTGTAAAATTTTATTAATTAATATTCTTGTAATATTTTTTTATATGTGCTAGTTATTTATAAGAGTTTTATGGATTTACATTAATTATGACAAATATAAGGACTATAATGTAAAATACAAATAATTTTGAAATTAAGTTTGAAGTTTTGCTTTTGGAGAAAGATTTCAAAAGACACCTTAAAATTTCAAATATAGAGTTTTGGAATCTTCAAAATAGAGAGTTTTTTTAGAGATATTCTAAGCCCCCACAAAGTCTAGGCACGAAACTGATCATCATTAACCAGTAATTACTCTTCTGTTTTTTTTTTCTCTTCTCTATACATATTTTGTACTAAAAAGAAAAGAAAAATACATTTCCCTATATATTTTATTTTTTGAAGAAAACACAAAACAAAAGGACCTTCACCAATGCGCCTCCTTCAGCGGTAATAAGCTGTGTATATAGTCACATGAATAATGTGGTTTCAGTTGCTCAAAAAAAAAGAATAATGTGGTTTCAGTTGCTCAAAAAAAAAAAGAATAATGTGGTTTCATCAATGAGACTGACATTTGACCATATTCTATTTCCCTCTGTCTGCTAAAAGAATGAAGATTTCAATATTTTCGTGCTCTTTAAATAAATTTATACAGAAACTCTGATCATTTATATATTTTTCAAAAAGTTGACAAAAAAATATATTTTTCAAAACATTTAGCGTTGAACAAATCAATCATTCTCCGAATGTTTTTTTGTAACGCCAAGATATGGTAACTCTTTTTGGCATTTGATATGGTAACTCATATAAGTTTCTTTTTGACATTTAATGTCATCTATATATAAACCATACCAAAAATCTTGATCAGGATGATGTGGAGAACAAGCAGCAAATGGATTACAACGATTAGTTACCGGTTACGGCGTCTAGAGAGGCCAAGTGGTATTACTCTGCCTTCCACAATGTCACGGCCATGGTCGGCGCAGGAGTTCTCAGTCTCCCTGTCGCCATGTCACAGCTTGGCTGGTAACTAAAGAAATTGTTTGTGTCTTCTCTACAAAATAAAGTGGTAACTAACGATGTTATTCTTTAAAACAGAGGACCCGGAGTTGTTGCAATCACATTATCATAGCTTATAACGTTCTACTCGTTGTGGCAAATGGTCAGTTGCACGTAAGCGCTCCCGGGAAACGGTTTGACCGTTATCCGGAGCTAGTCCAAGAAGCGTTCGGACCAAGACTAGGTTACTGGATCGTCTTACCACAACAGCTTCTGGTCCAGATCGCTTCTGACTTAGTTTACAGCGTGAGCGGAGGCAATCTCTTAAAAAATCCGTCAAGCTTATAAAAACTTTAATAATTGTTTTTCATAAATTGGAGGCCTATATATATAACCTTCAAAATTATGATCATCTGGACAGGTTTTCGCAATGTCAGTGTTTGACACCATCGAGTCATACATTACCTGGTGAAAACACTTAAATTCACTCCAACAATGCTGAGTCTAGTCGCACGTAGCACATACGTTGGTTAGCTCTCATTTACCTTTCTTTCACTTTTTGTATGTAAGCATGTAAATTAATATTCTTCGGTTTGTGCAGCATTGGTATGTCTAGTAGCAGTCTGTATCCCTTGTTCGAAGGTCTTTTAGGGTTCTTTGGTGGCCTTGTCTTCTCATCAACCTCATACTTTGTGTAAGTCACTCTACAAAAAGCAATAAACATATCTCAACTGTTTGCAAACATTAGATTATAATGATGGATGATGGATGATGTATACTGTACCCATGTACTTGGCAGTTGTCTTGCGTTATATGGTTGGTCATGAGGCGACCAAAACGATTTAGATTTCATTGGTGTGCCACTTTGGTTAGACTTTCTTGATTCCACAAAGCTTTAGTCACAAGCTGAGTAACTTAACAACTCTAACCCTTTGTTGACTTAACCACAGATAGCAATAGTCATTGGAGTCTCAATAGCAATTTTTGCTCCCATTTGAGGAATGAGACATATTACCCTATCAGCAAAATGCTACAAGCTCTTCTCATAGGGCTTAGAAAGCCAAAAGCAACCAACATCACAACAACTTGCTATAAAATTTTGCTTTTTACCTTTTTAGCTTAGCCATCTAGTTGAAAAATATAGTTTAGATCATTTCTTTTGCATTCAGTTTCATGGAGTGTCACACTCTTTTTGTCCTATAACCTTTCTGTCAATAACTGTCTTCCGAATTTCTCATGGATATCTGTGAAGGCTTCTACGTGCTTTGGCCCGAGGCTCTGACGGATGTTCTCTCCAACAAGTCAAGTAAAATCATCTTACAAAAGAATACAATACGATCAGGACCGGGCCTGAATAGAGGCACATAAAGCATGTGCTTAGGGCCTTACAAGATATATATATTTAAAGGGTCAATCGTAAGATAAAATTTACACTAGTCCTACTGGTAAGAGCGCAGGGATGCGCATAAGAGGTGCAGAGTTTGAACACTAGAATACATTTTCAGTCACTTTTCTGATTTTTGAAAATAATGGTCCAAAAAATTTTTTTTGACTCTGGGCCAAAATTTTTCAGGCCCGGCCAAATACAATCAATGGTCAACCTGCGCTGCTTCTGAACTTGCAGATCTTTGAGCATATCTTGCTCATTTCTTTTGAAGTCTAGATTTTTACTGCAGTTAAAGAACTAAATGGCTGCGTAGAATTCAAAGCTTTTGGTTTTGGACTGTAATAAAAAAATTTTAAATAATGTGATTGACTTTCCGTATTTCGCTGTTGAGTTTGTATCAAATTCACATTCATCATCATTAAGAACGTAACAGGTGACAGTGCTAGTGTTATCATGCATGTTTGACAATGCAATGAAAGATAGCAAAACAGAAGCAAACATTCGATAAAATTAGATAAAATTTTATACAAACTCAACAACGAAATTAGATAAAATTCCTAAAAGATATATGTTTTTGCCATGGTAAAGAACCAACTTGGCCAACCTTTAGGCTTCATCATAACGTCTATGTACCTTTAACACAATTTTCTTTTGTCTCCTGCTATATTACTCTTTGCTAACCTTTTAAACTTGGTCCTATAAGGTGATGACACCAAAACCTGAAATAATTCTTGAAATTATATCGTTAATATCGACCAATTAAATTGAGACACATCATACAATCAAACCACCTCATGGACCAAGCCCAAAAGAAAGATTAAAATCTTTTGCTCTTTGTCCCCTCAAGAATACAAAAACCTTCCTCTCTAGTAGTGAATGTAACGCCTCTCTCAGTTGAGCAACTAAGATCATCACAATGACGACTACTCTCCAGTTTCCTATTACCATGAAACTCATTCTCTCTAGCTTAGCGTCTCTCGTCGTTATCACTCTCTTCTTCATCACCAACACCGAGTTCTCACCGTCTTCATTTCAGCCGGCGTTAGACAAAACTATACGGATCTCCAACTCCTCCATCGGAACTAAAGTACATAGCCTAGAGTCCGCGAGTTGCGGTAAGATCCCTCCTTCGCTCGCCGACGCTCTCATCTACTACGCCGCCTCCAATACCACTCCCCAGCAAACACTCTCCGAAATCTCCGTCACCAAGAAGGTACACAGAAGGCTAACAAAACAACATGCAATGGTTTGTATTACTATTAGTGTATAGTTTAACATAACACTGCATCAGGTCTTAGACAAGGCATCGCCGTGCAATTTTCTCGTATTTGGTCTTGGCCATGACAGCTTGATGTGGGCGTCCCCGAACCACCGGGAACAATCTTCTTAGACGAGGACGAGTCATGGATCCGCAAGATCGCTGAGAAGTTCCCGTCTCTTGAGTCGTACCACGTTCACGTACAGTACGATACTAAAGTAAGAGATGCGGCGGCTCTGTTGTCGGCGGCGATAGATAGTGAGGAGTGCCGTCCCGGCGTGTAGATGGATCTTAGGGCTTCTAAGTGCGAGCTTGCGCTGAAGGGATTACCAGAAGTGGTTTACGAGACGGAGTGGGATATAATCGTGGTGGATGCTCCGAGGAGGTTTCACGAAGAAGCTCCGGGGAGGATGTCGGCTATTTACACGGCGGGGATGATCGCGAGGAGTAGGAAGAAAGGAGAGACGAGGGCGGTTTTTGTACATGATGTTGATCGGACGGTGGAGGATGAGTTCTCTATGGCGTTTCTGTGCAGAGATTACATGACGGAGCAACAGGGAAGGCTCCGCCATTTCACGGTGCCTAGCCAGCCACCGGAAGTCTAATATCTCCGGTGGTAGATTCTGTCCTTAAACAGCCGACTCTAGATTTTTTTTTCTATTTATTAGTATATTTTTAATGTTAAATCAAATATCAATTAATTAAGCAAAACCAGTAGAAATGAGTTGGACCGTTTGGTGATTAAATTTGACGTTTTCAAAACGGTTCATAAGGAAAATGACATGACTCCGCTAACTGGTTTAAACACAGCCGTTGCGCTTGCAGGAGTTTCCGGATACGGTTGGTTGCGGTTTCTAGAGGTTTTAAGAGATTTATACGACTGCTTCTGCAGTTAAAAATTGGTGTGTTTGCGAGATACTTATGACTGGTTAACTACCAAATCCAGCAGCGATTAAATAATAAATTAACAATATTTACATTTTATATAATTATAAAAATATCAAAAATCATAATATTATAATAAATATAAAAATTATATTTAGAAAGTTATAGTTTTAAATTTTTTAAAATTATAGAAAATATTTTTATTTTAAAATTTTATAATATTAATTAAAGTATAATAGATATATTTTAGTATTTTTATAATTTCAATTTAATTTTTTTATTGAATATTTTTCATTTTGTATTTATATTGTTTTAAAAAAAATTATCCTCCCGCAATCGCAAACGCTAGATGGAACCAGTTTTTGAATTTATGAGGTTTAGAGCGGTTTGAAACGGTTTAAAACGGTTTGGAGCGGTTTGAGCGGTTGTTGCCAAACGCCAACAACAGCTACCAACCGCAAAAGCTGTGTTTATTGCAGGTGGTAGCGGGAAAACCAAGAGCGAATTTCAAATTTTGATATGATCGAAACTCAAAAACGTTACAAGAGCAAATTTCAAATTTTGTTAGGACAAGGTGTCTCATAGGGAAGACAAGTGATATGTGTGCTCTGCTCCGTCCTATCTCACAACATCCCTTGTCCAAAGTAGTAAATCCTACAAAACCAACACAACCATAATTAGTTATCGGTTCAAGAGTTGGTCTTAGCTAGCCTAACATTTGTTAACTACCATAACTCGCTGGGTTAGCGATGATCTCGTCGAACATATGAGCTATATTGAGGTAAATTTCATATGAGCTATATTGAGGTAGAAACGTTACAAGAGCACATTTCAAATTTTGTTAGGACAAGGTGTCTCATAGGGAAGACAAGTGATATATGTGCTCTGTTCCGTCCTATCCCACAACATCCCTTGTCCAAAGTAGTAAATCTTACAAAACCAACACAACCATAATTAGTTATCGGTTCAAGAGTTGGTGTTAGCTAGCCTAACATTTGTTAACTACCATAACTCGCTGGCTTAGCGATGATCTTGTCGAACATATGAGCTATATTGAGGTAAATTTCATATGAGCTATACTGAGATAAAAACGTTACAAGAGCAAATTTCAAATTTTGTTAGGACAAGGTGTCTCATAGGGAAGACAAGTGATATATGTGCTCTGTTCCGTACTATCCCACAACATCCCTTGTCCAAAGTAGTAAATCCTACAAAACCAACACAACCATAATTAGTTATCAGTTCAAGAGTTGGTCTTAGCTAGCCTAACATTTATTAACTACCATAACTCGCTGGGTTAGCGATGATCTCGTCGAACATATGAGCTATATTGAGGTAAATGAATTTAGCACCGGGAGATTCTGGTTGAGATCAGAGATCATTGTTGTGAAGTTTGTGTTGAACGGAAGAACAAGTGGGTTCACTTCTTTCCAGCATTTACCATAGGTTTATTGAGCTAGAATACTCGGAATGCATTAAGCATCCCATTCGTCCAAGTCTAGTCACTACAACTTTTCCTACCATCAAGATTATAAAAAGTCTCTCCATTACCAAAAAAACAACAAAGTTATGATTACATTTTAGCTTCTTGCTTAATTAAGTTTTTTTTTTGTTGTATTTTTGTATTAAAATGGGCTGATTGGTGTAATGTTGAACCAATATATCGCCGAAATGTTCAGCTTTGAATTGGCTAGGTGTAGGAAAATTGGGCATCAAGTAATTGTTTAGACAGTCGTTGCTTCCCATTCCACTGAAGAACAAGCTTCGAGCCACCGGACTTACTCGCCAATCGTCGAGAAACGTTGCATTTTAATCGTCGATATTCTCAATGAACCTTTCAAGGCCAGACAATCTTGAAGACCAATTATGTCGAAGAAACGAGCATAAAAAGTAACAAATATGGCTCTTTTAACTGAAAATGATGGTTGTATATGTAGGTTTTAGCATCCTGAATCTTGATCTACTAATTTGAAGGTTGAGTCTAAATGCTTGACTTCTCAGATTAGTCGTCACTATTGAAGTTTCAACATCTATACATTTGTTTCAGGTTTCATGACATAATCAGTTTTGGAATCTAGTCAAATAAATTTCGACTTTGTGTTGAAATACTACTTTCCTTCTTATCCATTTTCGATTTAGAAGGTAACAATGTAAAAACACTGGTGCACAAAAAAATGTAAATACAATGAAAAAGAGGCTAGCTAGGTATCCTCATTTAAACCCAAACCATACAATCCATAAATTCCAAACATAGATAGAAAGAGTTTAAGTACACACCACACTTGTAGTCATTTCATTGCTTACACCAACAAATTAAAAACAAGAAGAAAAAGTTACAAATAGATTTTCAACAGCCTAAAAAAGTTTCACAGGCTTTATTATAATTATGTGTGATTTAACAACACTAATTATACTTACCAAGATTTATTTGAATACGTAAGACATAGTTTTCAAACATTCTATGGTCTAGAACTGAAATATTTCACTTGGCATGGTTAGCGGATAAGAATAGTTAGTATCCACAGTTGTGAAGTTAGCATCTAATATGCTATTGTTGTTCTCCTCTATCTGCATTATTTCACCAACACAACAACAAAGCAAATCATTAGGGCAAAGCAGTGTAAACATCATCATAATAAGATATACATTTGGATATAGCTCTACTATAGTAAAATTGTTACCTTCTCGAGAAGAAACTTGTTGGCATTTTTGAGAACTCCTTCCTTCACACACACAAAATTAACCGTTAAACAAGGTTAAATTTAACGTTCTATGTTCCGTTATTATAAACCAAACTCATGATTCAAGCCAGTTGGTATGAAGCTGAATATAGAATGATGTTATACATGTGCTTACCTTGTTCCTTAAGGACTGAATTTCTTGAAGCATAATCTCCATCTGCAATTTTACATATAAACTTAATTTTTTTCAACAGAAACATATAACGTTTATAATCATCAGTATTTAAATAGTCACTCTTTGATTATACATAATTATCATTATATGCATTAATACATGAATACCTTAGCCGAGCGGATCTGAGAAATCCAAAACTCAAGATGCTTCTCAAGAAGAAGAAGTTCTTCAAGATTCATCGCGCCATCTCCTCCTCCAAACATATACCTGAATCCATTATATTATATAGACTTACTCATGTATAAATTTCAGATGACCAAAAAATATAAATTTCTAATCTAATATAAGCAACTTAGCTAGTAAGGAAATAACGTGTAAATAGTTAATAATATATACCTTATTCCTTTCTGAAGCATCTCGATCTCTCTCTTAAGCACATTGACCTCATCTTTCGGTTCCTAGAGATAATCAACGTTCGTTCAGTGTTTCTGTTATTTATAAGTAATTTAACAAGCCGGTGTAGCTAGACAAATTGAAAGCGTACAAGTTAGTGTCATGTCCGTACATATAAACGTACATGTATTTATTCATTAAATGAATACATATATGCATCAATAAGTTAGGAAAAAACCCAATACTACTTCGGAGCGTGTCAATGACAACAGTTTAGGGGCTATCTCTTTTATCTATCCAGGGAAACTTATAATTTGTACTTATTTATAAACTAATAATAATTTGTTTTAAATACAAATAAATTAGTGCTAAAGATAAAGATTCATCTTATATATTAAAACATAAGTCACAACATTGATTCATGTGTGTTTTTTTTTAAAATAGACCTAATGGATATATTCTTAGAAAGTCATATTACATTTAATCTCTAATCTTATCATTTAATTTTTGGGCCTACCAGAAATTTTTACTGGGCTATCAATAATTGGATTTAAACAATAGATAATCCATTGGATTTATAGATAGTATAAATTAAATAAATATAATTTAATGTTGTAATATTATACCTCCATATGTTAATAATTTAAATATTTGTCGATGTTAACTTTTAAAATTATAAAGATTTTTTTAAAATAAAAAAATCATATTATCTAACAATGATTAATCTTTACTACCTTAAACCATTGAAAACAAATTTTAAACTATATAGTTTATTTTAAAAATCAAACAAAACTAAATGTTTAATTATTTCTCGATAATATAAATCTATGAAGCGAAAAGTTTAATTTTTTAAAAAAATTCTAAATTTCTGAAATGTTACAATATTTTTGAATATGACAATAAAAAAATATTTTACTAATCTTTATATATATAGTTACGATTTTAATAAGAAATAATAATCCTAAATATATATATATATAAGAAGATACAAATACATGCGAAAGTTTGAAACAATCTATTCAATGAAAAAATATACCGTAAACTTATTATGTTTTAAAAATTGATAGATACATATATATTATAATATATACCAGTTTAGAATTGAAAACAAAATGTTTATATAAAAATAAATAAAAACAAAAATTCGCGCGGTTGCGCGGATCGAGATCTAGTAAATAGTTAAATACATACACACATAATTTTTTACCAAAATAAGATACATGCATGTATATTTAAAGTGTGATACACATGGGTACTAATGTACTCTATAGTAATTAATTTGACTTGTTTTAATTTACCAAAATAAAACTTGTTCTTGTTCTCAGTAATGAAGAACTAATAGAAAACATTTTACACTTAAAAAACTTCTTTTGTTTTTCCTTTACTCTTCTAGTAGAACGATCTGAGAATGTGAGACTAGTTAGTTGTTCAGAAAAATGTGCAATAAATGTAAACGACATCGTGGTGGTCTAGTGGTTTCCACTACAGGAGGAGTTGCTCTGTTGGTCCAGGTCAGGGATCGTTTCCCCTCTAGTGCGAAATTATTAGCTTCACATGTGACCATGCAGATATGAGTTCATGCTTACGGCCTATTAATTTGAATACCCGGGAGATGATCCATCTGTAGGTTGCATCTCCCATCCGGGGTTAGGTCTGTGTCTTTAATAGACCCATGTTTAACCATTTTTAAGTTGCAAAAAAAAAAAAACATGTGCAATGAATGTTAACTTCTCAACTACTAGTATTAGTTTCAAGTAGAATCAGAATCAGGTGCCCTACCTAACTTAGGGCACATTCAATGCTAAATTTTCTGAAATGGAGTTCTCAGCAAATTAATCATATTATTCTAACACAATTTTTTATTGCACTAAAATATATTCTCTTTTAGATAACCAGATGGGAAACAAACGGACATATACCAATAAAAATATATAATCAGGTTCTAAGGGCATGCGCAGTGTAAGGTTTTTAAAGAGTTTCTAGTGATTAACAAAATGAAAAAAATTAGAAAAGGTGGTGGAAAGAGAAAGAGAGGACACCTCATGAAGGTATTCTTGTCAAAGTTAAAAGATTCATTTCATTGCTGTCACTTTTCCATTGGTTCATTTTATTTTATGATTTTATCTTTTTAAGATTCAATTAAATAACAATAAAGAAATCTATGTGGTACCTAAGTACGTATGTAACCACTAATGGCAGGTGAGTTCCTCATTTACAACGATTTTTTTAATTGTTTCTCTTATATTATCTTCATTTTTTATTTTTTAATTGTCTAGATATTTACATAGAACCTGGACTTGCTTTTACAGACTATTTTATTTCAACTCAATCAACAACGTCCAATAAACTCACGCTTTGCATGTCAACACGTGTATCAGATAGCATATCAAAATAATATATTTATATGGAAATGGAGAAAAAGAAAACTAAATTAACTCAAAAGAACAAAATGGAAGAAGTAATTAACATTTTTAATGAGACATGGAGACTGGCTAGTTTTAATCAACCCAAAAAATGCCATAAAACCAAGCAGTTTCAACAATCAATCCCAAAAATCAAAGAGAAGAATTCAAAATATAAGAAAACAAAGAATGAAAATTAAGGAGACGAGAGACATACAAGATTTGGGGGCTGAAGTTGTTCTTGAGCAGTAAAAATAGCAGAAGAAGAACCACGACCACCACCGGTACACTTCATGTACTTATCAATTATCCCGTCCATTGTTCTGATTTATGAAATCAGATTCCCACTATATAAGTTTATATTTAATTGCATATAAACACAAAACAAGTATGAACACTATGATATATATAATATATATAATAATACCCTTTAGCTGCAAGCTCAAACAGCTTTCCCTGAGGAGAGAAAATCACAACACCAATCTCTGCGTCGCAGAGCACAGAGAGCTCTTTGGCCTTCTTGAGAAGACCAGTTCTCCTCTTGCAGAAAGTCACTTGCCTGTGAACTGGGTTTTCGATCCTCTTCAGCTGGATCTTTCCACGAGCCATTTCTAAATGATGAATTAACGTTCAAATTTGTGTTTAAATTTGGATTTTGATTTGAAGTTAGAACGTGGATCAACCTCCCACTAGTTTGAACTAGCTTCGAGGTTCCCCACTTGCTGTTTGGTTTCTCTTTTTGTTTGGAAGAAACTGTGAAGTTATGACCAAATTCATGCCAGCTTCTTCACTTTATATACAATCTCCATTATCAGATTCTCCCACTAGCTTCTCTGCTTCTTAAAGGACCTTTTTCTCCACACAAGCTTCCTTTTCCCTTATATTAAAATATATGTATGTGCTCACATATGTTATATGTTAAGTATGCATTCATACAAAGTATATATAGGTTTACATGTGAGAGCTCCATCTAAAGCATTGTTTGTTACTTTATGGGTTTGCATATTATACTAGCCTTTCTTTTCTAGCTTGTACAAATTTAATTTCTATGTTACACACTTACACTTGATTGATTGATCTAACATCGGATGTGACATGACCTGACATGCACTAACTGATACAAAACTTAACGATGTTGATACGAAATTTAACTTTCTAATAATCCAAATATTTTCTGTTTTGAAAGGTTATTATCAAATATGGTGAAAATATCAAATTGAGAAGGCAGAATAGAATAACACTTGTGAGGTAAAAAATAAGATAAATAAAATATGGACAGCTTTCTCTTTTTTTGTTCACCAAAAATGCTTTGAAAAAAAGAGAGAGAGAGGTTAAATTTAAAGTGTTTTCATCCATGGTTGGAGTTATATTTATTTTAAAAAACTAACATTCTTCAAATGAAGAAAATAATATCATTTTCTTTAACAGTTTACTTTATTTTTTCTTTCTAAGAATACATTTCAAACATATTATATTTAAATTTACCATTAATTATTAATAATAATTCCAACTTTTATGAAATAATAATAATTTAATCTTTCTCATATTTGTTAATGTTTTTCAACATTTTTTGACAAAAACCCAACCCAATTTCCATTTAATATAAATTTAACATTATCATATAATTAAAATTTTACCCCTAGCATAATAAATAGGGGATAAAATGAACATTAGATTTTATGAATAAACAACAAAAATATATTTCCGATAAGCGATTATCTACGTCGTTTTCAAGTGAGAAATAAGATTTTTTATCTTGATTCTTCTAATTAAAGCGAGCCAAAAATTTCGTAGAAACGAATATTTTATGCTCTGTGATATCAGTTAGATGAAACTAATAATTTAATCATAATAATTAAGTTGGTGACATTACACATATAATTTATTTAAGCAAAACATAAAAATAAGGATCAATTTATAATTAAAAAAGTTTATCTTTGGAAAATGAAAATATCAACAATATATATTTCTAAAAATTTGAAACAATAATACTCATTGCCTTATTTTTAAACAAAAAAAATACTATTAGAACAAAATTTTCTTCATAAAAATGATAAATTAAAAACCATGGGAAATTGTCTAATATATGACATACAAATAAATACAATGGTAAAACTTAAATTCACAAATGACATGATTCTTTTTTTCTTTATAGTTCTCAAAATTAAGAATTGAACGGCCAATTATTTTTTGTACTGTTTTTTAATAAATTAAAAATAACTCTATCAATAGCTTTATTTGGCAACGCTTCTTTTTTTAACACGTCTTTTTAACATGTTTTTTAACATACTTTTTTGACGAAAAAGGATCGAAAGATCACTACAATGTTACATAATTCAATTCTAACATACAATTAATACGTAAATTGTGGCTTAAAAATTAATGTCTAATAAGTATAAATCAAAAGTTTACACCAAAAAAGTATACATCAAAAATAAAATAAAAAAGTAAAATAATCAAAATTACGAAAGTGTAAGATTCATGCATGCCGAAGTTAAACAGTGAACTTGTTGACAAAAAAAAAAAAAACAGTGAACTTACACCCACATGATGTGAATGACACGGTCAAATTCACAATATCAAATTTGATGTCAGTTCTGGAATAATTGAACATTAACTTATTTTATAAAGACTAAATATCAAACTAGGGATTACACATATCTTCACATACTAGTTTTGTATTTGTTCTTTTTTTTTCTAATTCTTGTAAAAACTTGAGTTATCAATACTAAAAACCATTTTGCCTCCCATTTTCCTAGATTTCGTTCTCTTTGCTCATCTTGCTCTTAGAATAAAACTATTGCACATTTTCTCTAAAAACCTTTCTTTTTGTTTCACAAAAAAAAAATCCATTTTCTAACTATTCATATTTACAAATATTTACAGTAACCATTTTTCCTTCAACACAGACTAAATTTTTAGTAGTCAGTTGATTAATTTATGTGATATTAGCATCAAAGATTGTGCATGTAATTTAAAAAAATTTAACCAATCCAAATTAATTAGTAGATGTTTATAGATTACATAATATGGCTAAATCGCCGCAATGGGCCACCGTTAAGCTTATATTGTGTTAAAGTTATCGCTTTATGGGTAACTGATGTATTTTAGTATAGTTTATCTTACATTCAAGATACCATCAGAATTCTCTACTGCTTTCAGAAATATCTAGATTAGTCCTACAATACAGTGAATAAATATAATTCATAAATCAGCCAATATAATACATATCACAACATATATTGATTAAAAAAATTAATAAGATATATATACATTGGGTAAACCTTACTAAGATTTTGTAGTTTTATATTTTACTCCATCTTATTTGCGAGAACCGTTAGAAATTATGAGGTTTAGGCTTATAGCTCCCTCCGAACATGGAATTAACCTTTTATTTTTTTATGTATAAATTGCAATATGGATTGTGAATAAAAAAAATTGAATATATAAACATATAAATACTAAAAAAATTATTAAAAAAAAATAAACCGTTAAGCTAACCATTAAATAAATAAATAAAGTATATAAAAAGTTTGAAAATAATTTTCAGTATATATTATTTTCTAAATATTTTAGTAATTAATAATACTATTTATTTTAATAATAAATAATAATTAAAA
This sequence comes from Brassica napus, assembly GCF_020379485.1. NCBI lineage: Eukaryota > Viridiplantae > Streptophyta > Magnoliopsida > Brassicales > Brassicaceae > Brassica > Brassica napus. The sequence continues at coordinate 21,967,436 of NC_063445.1, read as the reverse complement.
TAAATGAAATAATAATAATAGCATAAACTTTAATTGTGAAATTGGAAACATAAATAATATTTAAATATTTTTATAATTGTGGAAGTGGAAACATAAATAATATTTAAAATTTACCGAGGAACAAAAAATCTATAACTGAGTTTTTGAAATTCACGATTTTCATATTTTTCAAAACAAAAAAAACAATCAAATTTGTAACTCAACTTCTAACACATGAAATTTTGGTTGATGTAAGTTTAAGTGTTGAGTTAACAATTTTATTAAGGATCAAAGTCAAAGCTGTAACTTAACTACAACATATCTTAAATCAAACCTAAACCCAGAAAAATAAATTTGATACATGATTGATAATATTTTTTAATTACAAAACTAATTCAAACTTAATTAAAATTAACTCATGTCACCAATCAAATCCTTCGGTTTTAGGGTTTCTCTACTCTGGTTCAACCAATACCCCACATAATCCATCTATGGTGAGGTGTTTTCTCTTCCATGTGATGTCAGCTTAGTGGGGCAATCAGAATACAGTCTACTCAGAGTGTTTTATTACTCGCGGTAGTGGCAGCTCTGGCGTGGCAGGTCTAGGAGTCAGTGCTAGGGTTTTCATCCGGTTTGGCTAATCTTGAGCAGGCTTTCTTATGGACTTTTTAATTTCATGCCCATTTAGATTTTGGTTTGGACTTTGTTATTTATTTATGTATTAAAAAATTATTAGTGAAAAACCTTTTCAAACAAAAGAAAAGAAATCCTTTATCTATCAATGTATAAATCCTAGCTAAGAAACCTAGCAAAGACCAACTTTCTTACGGCTTACTTGTTTGACCGAATTCCAATCTCTATAATATTATTTGAGAATTCAGTTTCTTATGTGTCGCTCTCACGTTAATTATTAAAATGGTTAATTACAATGATAACCTTAATGAATTAAGTTAATTATTATAATGATATTATTAACATTTTTATTTTACTTTTTTTTTGTTAATATTTGTTTCCAAATCACCTTATTCCGAAAAGACAATATCTTTCATATAAACATATAGCTTTTTATAATAACAAATTTAAATTTATACAAATCAAAAAGGAATTTAATAGAAAATACAATATCTTAAATTAAATATAAATATATCTCAATTTTTATATTTAAAGTATATAATTTATAATAGACAACACCAGACTGAGTAGAATTCATATAGCATGCTTATGTTCCAAATGTAATACGTGATACCATAAAACTTGATTTCTTTGATCATTATCAAAATCAAATTTCGTGGAAAAAAATAAAACAAAAATGTATTTCTTTTATTTAAATAAAAAGGAATAGAAGATAAAAAAAATAACTTTAATATAAAAATATATCAAACTTTTACATTTAAAACCTATAATAACAACTAAAAATATTTTATATGATTTCTGTTAATAACAACTATTTTTATTTCCTTTTTTCTTATTAAGATTTAAATAAAGTTTTTAACTAAATTTCCTTTTTGCACTAACTAAATTTTAGCTTAAATTTCCTTTTTTAAAATAGCACATAAGAAATACTATTAAATATTTAAAATATAGATTATATATAAACAAAAATTATTTTTATTTTTATTTGTCAAAAAATAAAGAAATAAAGAAATATCTATGAATTTTAAAAATATAGACATATATTTTATTGAAATACATAAATATATTTATCAACCTAAGGAAAAACTAAACAAAGTATAATTAACAATATTATTCTTATTTTAGTCTAATTATAACCAAAAAATTATGATTCATTTCAAAATATGATATAACCCAATACACCAAAATGTAAATAGCGAAACCAATCAAAATATGAACTATTAAATCAACCAATTATTATGAGTTATCTATTATATATAAAATTATATATGTTCAATAACTTTCAAAATATTACAAATTATGTTTATTGATGCATATCTGATTTAATATTTATTGTTTTCAAATTTTCAAAACAACATATATCAAACTATACAAAATTTTATAAAATATATTTACAAATATAAGAGTAAGAGGATAAACTGAAACTATCTACTAATAAACCAATTTTACCCTGATTAAAACAAAAAAAAATCATCATCAATTCAAAATAATAGATGCAAATCAATATATAGTAACGAATAGTTAAATTACTATAAAATATTATATTTCAAATGACATATCTGATTATGATGAAAACATAAAGATATTTAATACAATTTTCATCATACATACAAATTACAAAATTACTTAAAACATATTAACATACAAAACAAAATATTTTTCAATATTATAATTTATTAATTTTGTATAATTTTATTGCACGGGAGAATCTTCATGCACGTGAGAATCACCTAGTTAATATATATATATACACTCGATCAATGCAAGTTATGATATGCAAAACTTGATTAATTTTTTTATCAACGTGGAACTCTTAACCCATTTAAAACCATTTTACTAATACTAACCTTTTTCAGTAAAAAAACCATCATAGAAAATTAAGTGATGGTCATTAAGCAATAAGCATAATTAGTTTGCTGAACATAATCCCATATTCCAAAAAAGAAAAGTGAGTTGAAAACCGCGTACAGAGGAGAAGAATAAGATTCAGGGGTTTGCCAAGTAGATAAAAGGCAGAGCCTGATAGCCAAAAATCATTTAGAAAGGATAAATTATACATAACAAGAAAAGGCTGCATCGGAACCTAACATGGGCAGGTCATTGGTTCTCCACCACGAAATGCACATGATATCCTATTTTTTTTTCCAACTCACTTTTCTTTTTTGGAATATGGGATTATGTTTGCTGAACATGAATAGAAAATTAGGAGATTTACAGGGGATATACCTCTACTACTATACATTAGACATTTAGTTGATCTTTACCGGTTGAAGAACGAACTTTCGGTTAAGCTCAATTAAGACCAATGTTTTTTTTTATAAGAACTTGAGTTTTCATTAACCAAGTAACAACACAAAGAGATACAATCATTTTGATGAAATCAAATCCTAGTGTATCTAAATAGCTAATCAAAGCATATGCCAGAGAATCCAGAAAAGAAGCTAAAAAGACTTTAAAACAAAGAAGATTCAATCCCAATCCTAAGGACATTATTTAAGCTTAGCTAAATTAAGACTTCAAGAAGAACCATTCAAGTGCAATAAACCACTGCTTTGACTTGTTATCTGAACCTGCAACAAGAACATAGATGATTAGAGAAACAACCGGAGAATAATATGAGGCACCACAGACCATCCCAAAGGCGACTATGAAAGAGTAACATTCGAACTAGGGTTGTCAAAATCCTGGTCCGACCATCACACTAGGTGAAGTCTACTGTTGACGTTGCTCACTCCAAAAGGCGACGAACCGTCTCTCTGAGAATCCAAACCGATGTTAAGAAGCCAACAATTAAGGCAGCGATGAAGTACTGGTAGATGGAAGCGGAGGTTTTAACGACTCAGTTCCAGTCCCATCACGCGAGTAAAGCACTAAAAATTCCAGGTGCAGAGCATATAGAGAAAGGCAGAATTCCAACGGTCAGCTTCCTTATTGAAACAATGAAATGCGAAGGAGATGGAGGCTCCCCCAAAAAGCCAAAGAGGTGAAAAGAGAAATCATTTGGAGGGAAGACGAAGAAAATTAACATCACGAAACCCTGAGCCATCTCGAACCACCAAACAGATCCAAACCTAACAAACGCAATGGTGGCTATTGCGAAATCAGAAGGAAAAATAAGTCCCTAGAAAAAACTTTAATAACACCTCTTCATATTGGACCAGCAGAACAAGATGGGAAGTCCTTGTATGAGCAGTCGAAGAAGGAGACATGGGAAGATAGTGGAGGCAGTGAGCTGACCAGAGGAACGAAGGCAATAACATTATGCCACTCTAGCAAACCCTCCGAAAAAATCTGACCCATATATAGCTAAAGTCAAAGCCTATATCTACCATTAAGACGGAACCTCCTACTAAGATCCGACCATCTATGACCTCGACGTCACTCCTGGGAAGCTGAGTACACACCCATAAATCGATTTGGTTTATTGGATCCAGCTGCTATCTCGACAAAGAGCCATTGTAGATGAAGCAAAGAAGGTGTGGAGAGGCCAGATCTTGACATGGAAGGAGGCTAGACAAGGGAGCGATTTTGGTGTGGCAACCGAGGGGTAAAGACCCACCATCGAGCACCGAAACGAGAATCATAAAGGTCACCAACTAGAAAAAGGTTTGGTGGGGGAGAGAAAAGAGAGAAACTTCTCTCTTCTCTCTCTAACTTTTATTTTACTTTAAGACCAATGTTGTAAACTCTCTCTCTCTCTCTCTCTCTCTCTCTCTCTCTCTCTCTCTCTCTCTCTCTCTCTCTCTCTCTCTCTCTCTCTCTCTCTCTCTCTCTCTCTCTCTCTCTCTCTCTGTGTGTGTGTGTGTTTTATATATTACTCTGATATCCTACTTTTTAACATATAAACAGATATAAACTGAAGTGTGGAACCTTGCTCCCGTAAAGATCCCATGCTGGACATAACCAGCTTCACTTCTACGCTACACATTTTCTCTCTGGCTTTGTTACTCGCCAGTCCACCTCCCATAGGTATTGTCTCAGATTTTTTCTCTAGGATTTTCTGTTTATTTGGACTTCTCGGAACCTTCTTATCTTCGAGAAGCGAGTCATCTCTGCTAGCAGTGTCATGGAAAAGGCAATTTGTGGACCCTTGAATGGCATGAGACAGATATCAAATCACCCACATCTCTTTGTGGCTCACCTTCTTCTGCTCTCTCCACCTTTTCTGCCAAATATGATAACCTGCAACTCAGACGCAGCTTGGTCCTGAATTTCAACGTTTGATGGTTTAGGGTGGATTATGATTGGTGATCATCAAGATCATACTATCATGGGTTCCTTAAGCTTTTTTGATGTGTCGTCATTCCTTATGGTTGAAGCCTTATCTTTAAGAGAAGTAATATCACTCAAATTACCATAGAGCGACTTTTACTCTCTCAAATAAGAGGTTCAGTTGCAGTACTTAGGGATCAAATCCACCAGGAGCGAGGGCACATAATAGATCTAAAGCAATCAATGATTAAGCTAGGCAGTAAATTATAAAGAAGTAAGTAAAGTAAACCAGGGTGAACAAGCAGTTGTTCAGTTGATTAAGGTTGAAAACAATAAGAGAAAATAGCTAGATCTAGGGTTCAGGTAATCATGATTATAATGATATAGAATGCTTAAGGTCTGCAGCAGACAATCCCAGAACTCGATGTGTAATGCATAAGATGTCCAGCTTCCCCTACGATTCAAATATGTTGAATAAGTCCAGTATCTCAGCCGTCGCTTGTTTCTAGCAATTCTAGCTCAAGAGAATATATTCTAATGCAGAACCTACCGTCGTAGTTGTCCACAATCCTAAAATCAAGGTCCTAGTTAGCTACTCTAGGACACATGCATTAATAGTAATTCTTTGAAGGTTGTTTAATTATCACTTTAGCAATTCTATAGTTTTCGTTAATCATTCATAACCCTAATAACTTTAAATCTAATAGAGAAAACTACTCAGACACAGCAAAACAGAACATAGGAAATATTTGAATAAAATGCATAGATATAATAAGGTAGAAAAACTAGAGTTCCAATACAAAGCTCTTAAGGAGTATTGGATCTTCTCTCCAAACTACTAAAAATTCTAAAAACCTTATATTGTGAATAATAGAAAATAAGAAAGCGTGTGTTGACCAATACAATGACAGAGCAAATACATATTAAGTTAAATTTGGGCAGTGATAGTTTTGTAATTATGTGGAACTTGAGCTTCAAGTTTGCCTTGAACAAGCCGGCCCTTTCTCACGCGTCGATGTCGATCGACGACATGTGGTGTGTCGATCGACGGTTGATTCTGAATGTCGATTCTGACTGGTTCAATGAACAGCTACGAGTTTCTTTTGTCTTTAAGTCCAAAATGATCCATAATCACCACATTGCTCCAAAACATACATAAACCTGTAAAGACTCTAAAAAGACTCCAAAACATAATAAATAGATTCTAAAACACTTACATACCATGGTTGAGAACTGGTAAAATCCATAGTATATCATGAAGATGTCCTCGCAGCAATCACCGCTCACGCTTGCAACATCTGAATTCGTCTGATCACATGAGCTCATTAGAGCTGTAAACTCGAAATCACAGTGACTGCAGGCCATGTAGTAGACATTTGTTGTAGACATATTTTCAAAGAAAACATATGACTTAGATTCTAATTGTATAATCGTGACAATTAGACGTTACACTTGATAAGCTGCACACATATTTTCAGAGAAAGCATATGACTTAGATTCTAATTATATAATCGTGACAATTAGATGTTGCAAGCGTGAACGGTGATTTCAAAGAAAGCATATGACTTTGATGTCCTTCTTTGAAAATATGTCTGCAGCTTACCTAGTGTGATATATTATACATTAGATTGCCCAGTTTCAGATTTTCATCCTCTTATTAATCACCATATTTAACATTTGTTGTCACCTTCAAACCAGACATTCATCCATCCTCTCATCCAAACAAACTGTAGTGTACATAACAGTCTTGCTGTTGGAATGCATAATCGTTCTCCTATGAACTAAACAAAATGTCTTTAGAAACTTAATATATTTAGCAAATGTAATTAAGAGTATATTCCCATTAATTAATTGAAATTCATTTTACAGAATCCATAACTAAACATATGATAACTTAGTGGTGATATATTCAAATAATCATCGTTTATGCTAGGTTTAGGCTTTCGCGTCTTCGGATTAAGGTCGGTTTCCATTAAATCCAGGTTTTTCAGATCTCAGATATTTGGACTTATATAAATACCTGAAACTTTTCGGTTTCAGTTTGTTGATAGTAATCCATTTCTAAGAAAGAGGATAAAGGGCACGTGTCCTTACGAAGAGGTGATGGATAGATGGGTCAGGTTAAGTAAGCAATAATGGTGAAAGATCAAGAATCTTTGTCAAATCAAAATGCATCAAAGGCAAACACACAGAAAGTGTGTGTTCGATCTGTTGTTTCTTTTGCCTCGCATCTTTGAGCTCATTGGCTCTCAAGATCGTATCTACGATTGACACATGGTTCATTTCTTTTGTCTGGTAGGGGGAATAAAGCTTCTTTTGATTCTCCACTCCCTAAATTTCATGTATTTATTTGTATATTATGTATCCTAGTGCATGCTTTTTAATTAACTATTTAACTAGCTTATGTACAATGCGATCTGCGACAGTGGTTTTCTTGATATAACTTTAACATATGCATTAATATAATATGTGATAAAATAAAGTAGTACTATTAGACATTAGAACCAATTATGTTTTTCGAATATATGGATCTTAAAATATTAAAAGAAAACAATTAAATTATTTGGGTGGAGATCCAAACAAATTTTAGGTCCTGCAGCTACTACATACAAGTAGAAACTATTTTCGATTCAGAGAAGCATAAATCAGTGACTTTGACATATTCAAATCCGCATGAGTGTATGTTAGACGCTCGAACAAATCATTAAGCACATGAGTCAATGGTATCGTAATTTAGTCCGAAGCTTAATGCATATGTTTGCAAAGGCGATGTGTGTCATGTGTGTGTGGAAGATAATAAAATATAAATATAAAGGAACCGAGAAAAAGGAGAAAATACAACTCAGATATTATAAATATCTAAATCTACAAGAAGCACTAAACTTATGTTCCCATCGGCATTGAATCTTTAAAAGAAAGGACTAGATGCCTTAGGATAATTAAGGTTGGCCTTTATGCTCTTGTTAATTCTTAATTAATTATGCACTTATTTCTTAAAATAAATTTATTGTGAAGATATGATTGTAATTTGATTTTATTGATAAATTACAAAATGCTGTTGTTGCAGTTTGGGAGTTCTTCCGTTAACATGACGTTGATTTTGTTAGGGATGGAAGATTGTAATCAACATCTCAATTATTTTAATTAATAAGGATTTGTTTAATGAAAAATTGGTATAGTGATTGTTCAAGCGGATGTTGAATCTGGTTTTTTGGTGTTTAGGAGTGTATGGGTTTCAGATTTTTGATTTTAGAAAGAATTTACAAAGAAAACGAATATCAAACAGATTGGTTGGATATACTTTCAGTTTCAGTCTTTCAGATATAAGATGTGTTATGTTTTTTATATAACAGTGAAAGTTCTAGATCTTATATCCATGATTTCTGTTATGTGTAGATTTAGTTTCGAGAAATTTGGATTAGTAATTTTTCATTTATAATATTAAAGGTGGTTTAAACTTAGGACACAAAGGTGGTTTAAACTTGGGACACAAAATCAACTCACTTTATACTACACTATACTACCTACACTTTGTTATGTTTTTTAGTGGGTTTTAATATTTGTTTTGTATTAAAATGTGGTTCTTTGTCGTTTTGAAAGAAATGGGTAATCTGAGATGCATAAACGTCAATTCTTTTATATTCACTAAAATACTTTCCATTTGTTGGATCAAGCAGAACTTGAGTACATGGTAGTCATTATACTAAGCCTTTAATTGTTGGTGGTTGTAAATCATTTTAACAAGCGGTTAAGAAGTGTCCATAAAGACTGAAGAACACATGTTTGTTCAATGCCTTTCACAAACTTATGTCTCCAATAATCATGCACTAGGGGTCAAAAGTATGCTCATAAAGACTAAGGAGCACCCACAGCTTATTCTTGATAAGAGAATTTTGACCATAGGCGATCTTGCTCAGCCATTGGGGTTTCATGTGATGATAATTAGTCTTCTATTCAAGAATAAAATTTGGGAATAAAATTCTCTTTAAATTTAATATTTTCTTTACAATATCTTAAAGAATAGATCTTCTTTTTAAAAATAGAACTTCGAAAAAACCTTGTGAATAACAACTAGCTACGTCGTCTTTTTTTTTTTGTCAGCAACAAAATAGTATTAAGGCAGCGACGTCGTCTTAACTTTTCGATTAGGAACAATGTCAATTGGTTTATTTTGAATGATATCAGACGGTAAAGTTTTGCATTTTGATAAATAAAAATAGTAGAAATAAAATCATATTCTAACCAATAGAACAATCTCAATATGCATTAGGTCAGCAACAAGTTTGGTGGATGCGGTCGACATATATGATCGTTAGCCAGAACATTATCCCTAAGCACAACCAATCACAAATCAGAGCCCCCCACAGTCCCACTGTTTCAATTTACCTCAAATTGGTCTAGAAGACGGTGTAATATATAGACGTTCTACAAATAAAATAATAATAATATGTTAATGATCTAATTCATCAGACCCCTACACACTTTTTTTTTGTTGTAAAACACTAACAATTTACACACAAAAAATAGACGTTCTGATAAAAAATGGGAAAATATATTTATATTAATAATATTCTAAACTCAACTCTTTTCAGACAACATGGTATAACGGGTTTTATTTTGATGTCGAGACAACGACAACAATAATGCAAACTATAAATGTCTACTAGGTTAAGATCCACACATGTATATAAATTATTTTTACATATTTTTATTTATTTTATGTTTATTTACGTATTTATAAAATATATTGAATAATTGAGAAACAAATAAATATTATGTATATAATTAAACAGGAGTAAGCGTACATAAGTCAAAATAAATAAACCAAAACAATCATTTTATTAATTTTAATGATATTGATATTAAATTTTAATGATATTGATATTAAATTTTATTTTAAATTTATATATATATATATATTAATATGAATATTTAATTTAAACTTCCTAGTTCCTAATCATATGTTTTTATTAAAATTTGTATATTTGTTGTAAAAAACATTTAAACCATTAATCACAAAATTTTCATTGTGAGATTTTTAAAAAGTTTTAGCAATTTAAAATCATTTTAAAAGATTCAATACAATTTAAAAAATTAAAATATTAAGATTTCAATACCTTTTCAATGTAAATTTTGAAATTAACGTATTTATATATTTTATATGGCATATATTTTAATTTAAACAATATTAGTATATATATATATATATATGTATATTTAATATGAATATCTATTAAATGATACTTCATATTCATATGATTATATGATCATTTGTATCTTTTTATACAAAAAAAGTAAAAAAATTGTTCATAAAATTTTCATTCTAAAACTTTTAACAGTTTTAGTAATTTATAATCATTTTAAAAAATTCAAAATATATTGTATAAAACAATCTACATTTTTTATTATATTGTTAATGTGATGGTTTAAATTTTTAATAATATAAATTAAACAAAAAGGATAGAGGATACACATAATATTATCAAATCTTTATTATTCAAAATCATTAATTATCATATATATGTTAATCATATTAGGCAATTATGTAGCTTTTATTGATGGAAAAAATTGAGTATATTTTTTATGATTACTAATCAATTTTTTAGTTAATTTAATAAAAATTACAATATATTTAGATATAGTAACATATTTTTAAAACGATTCTGAAAATCATCTTTGTGATGACATTCAAAGATTATAATGCTCTTCAATTAATAAATAAGGGATCTATATTTACTTTTCATTCTTTGTGTATATATCTTCCCGAAGTATTAGTATATATGGAGTACTTGATTACTATTTAATCGTAAAAGAATGATAAAAAATAAAGAGAAATTCTCTACGATAGTAATTTTTAGTATATTTCACAAAAAAACTCTTAAGAAAGAAAATGATCAAATTGAAAGGTAAACATACATATATATTCTTAGGGTTAACTAATCATAAATTTTAAATTTAGAGTTAAAGTGTGAAGTTTTGGAGGTAACATTTAAAAATTTAAAAATAGAAAATAAGTATTAAAAAATATTAAAATAAAATATAAAAAATAGTTTCAAAAACCATTTTCGAATTTCAAAAAGAAAATTTGAAAATTATTAAAAAATTCGAATTTGAAAACATATAATTCAAAATTATAATTATTTTTTCTTATTTTCTTATTTTCTTATTTTCTTATTTTTTATTCATTATATATCTATAAAACAATGTGTAGAAGTGTTTTTTACTCTTTAATGAAACTTTTTCTGGTCATTTTCTTCCTCGAAAACTTTTCGTGGCAAAAACTTATTTAGAGATTAAAAACGAAGCTGTAAATTAAATAATTCATTTTCATTAAAGTTGTAATTATTCGTAATGATGCGAAATGGGGTGCAGTGGAGCATCCAACCATCCACAATATGATTTCACAGCTTATTCAATAACCGTACACCAAGTTGATATTTAACAAACTCCAAGTTGATTTAGTTAAATGAGATATATGAGATGCCAAAAAAAAAAAGAGATGTATGCAGGCATTTGATTTTTTATATTCCGTTCTATTTTATTTTACAATATTCTGTGATTCCAACTCTAATATTTTGGGACATACGCTGTATTTGGGAAAAACTATAATTCAAACGTTGTTATTCTTTTCCTACAAAATCATGACATTTACTATACGAATGAATTTGGAGATCAATGGGAACAATTACTTCCAAAGTCATTCGGTTATTACAAAAGTATATTAGTACCGTACTTCAAATATGCTTCTCGTTGATGCTAATTTTTATTTTAATTACAACTATTTCGATACATTGTAAATTGCATTTATCAAATACTATGTTTTAATTATTATTTCAAAAAATATATATATATGTTTTAATTAGCTGTACATAGTTGATGGACTTTGATAAGAAAAAGAATGGAATGGAGAAGAACTACACGGAAGACGTAAATTTATCAGATAAGAAGAAAAAGGAGCAGATGAGTGATTTTTGTTTTCAGGTTACAGTCCTATCAAAATATCCTTAGCACACTCTTGGTTCTATTAAATTAAAATCTCAAATAGGGTATGAATATAAAGAGGGGTTCGAATAAAGTATGAACAGCACGTGTCGTACTCCATCTGAATATTTATGATGACTAGCCTTGGTGTTTTTCTATAAATTTAAGTAATTATATATATATATATTATAACATCTTAGCTTTATTAGTTTCAAATTAAAGTAACATATTACATGAAACTTAAAATATTCTAAACATGTTAAGAATTTTTTTTAAGAGAGATATCACTAACACAATGTTTCCTAATACATTCGTAAAATAAACGGAATCGCTAGATTTCCTCTATTTCATTCTTAGTCTTACAAGATCTGTCATGTGCCTCTCAATTCTTATGAATAAATTTTATTTTATTTGATTGTGTACACTGTACACATGTTTATTCTTACTGCATTGAAAATAAAATAATTTATGACTCAGAAACTATTTAAAACTAAAATTTATTGCTTTAGTATTTAAAGTATATCATATGTCAAATAGATATTAAAAAATTGAAGGCAAATTTCCCAAAATACTCTAAAATGAGTTTTTTTGACCAAAAACACACATAAAGAGAAAAATAATTAAAAATATGTTTTATTAAAGAGGTAAAAGATATTTTTATCCATATTTTATATATATAAATAAATATTTATATAAATAATGATTTTTTTTTTCTAAAGTAAAATATTCAATTTGAAATTGTTTTCGATTTTTTCAATTTTTATTTTAAATATTTTGAAATCCATTTTTTTTTTAAACTATTTTTACTATTATAAATTTTAAATTTCAATTATATATTTTAAAATCATAAACTACACCACCCCAAATTTTAACCCTAAATCTAGATTAATTAGTCGTATGAGTATAAGTCTCTTTCACCTTTTCAATGAAACATATTTTGGTAATTTTGAGTTTTGTATGCTGTTGTGATTAAAATGTTTTACTGGTTATCTTAGGATATTTCTCAAAAAATTACTTGTCTTTATTATAGTCCAATTCCTCATCATTACCTATTTGAGTTCTCACTATAAGAATCTGTTAGATTCATAAATGATTTAAATTTTGTTTTGGTTTTAGGATCACTACTGAATTTGTGGTTTTATAAATTGTACTCTCTCTTCTCGTCTGCTTGGCTCTTCGTTGTATGGTTATTAGTAAATCAACTAGGATAAGATATATGGCTTGCGCAGTATAAATTTATATATAAATTATTTAAAAAATATTATACGGAAAAATAAATTTATATTCTTGTTTGAATTAATATTTTGGTCTTAAACAATTTTTTTAAAAAAACTTTTGTTAATTACATAATTTATTTACTACTGAGTTGATCTCATTTTAAAAGAAAAAATAGGTCAAAAAATCACTTACAGCATAAGAACCTAACGTTTAGGTCGAAAAATCTCGGGTCTATTTGATTACAATGAAACTATGTCAGCTCGGTATTATATCATGTTTTAGTAATTTAAAATTTAATTATGGTTATGAGAAGTTTACGTTCACGTGCAATTCCTATCTATCTTCAATATTTTTCGCTTTTTCATTTTGGTTATTGTTCAATATAAATATTGATTTTGAAGTTTATTCTCATTTTGTTTGTTTTGACCTGAGATTTAGAAAATGCTTATGATTTAAAATAATTAAAGAGATACATACTTATGTTAAGATCTGCACCTTTTGCAGAATAAATATTTTATATTTATTATTTATTTTATGTTTTCTGCATATTACGAAATCATAAAATAATAAGTATATATATTAAATAATTAAGAAATCAGTTACTATTATGTAATAAATTGGCGTGTGTATATAAATTAAACTATCACTTTTGTTTATTCGCAATCATTTTAGGATAAATAAATCAAAACAATCAATCTTAACTATTGTATATGATATATAATTAAATTTAAATGATATTAACATATATATATATATAGTACATTTTTAATATGGATTAAATGAAGTTTCTACTCATATGATTTTTTGATTATTTGCATATTTGTGTAACAAAAGTTTACACCAACAAATTTTTTTTTAATGTGGGACAATTTCAATAATTTATAATCATTTAAAAAACAATGAAGATTTCAAAATTAAAATATTAACTTTTCATTATATGTTCATTGCAAATATCAAAATATAAGTATACATTTTCATACGATGTATAGTTTAATTTAAACGATATGAAATATATATATATATATATATATATATATATGTATATATATTAACATAAAAACCTATTAAAATAAAATTATTTTTTTATATGGTCTTATAATCATTGTATCTTAATATATTAAAAAATTTAAACCTTAATCATAAAAGTTTATGTGAGACTTTTAACAGTTTTAGTAATTTATACTCGTTTTGAAAAATTCAAAATACAACATATACAAAAAAATCTAGATTTTTATTATATGATTAATGTAATTATGTAATTTATTTTAATAATAAAGAAATAAACAAAAAGATAAAAAAATATACAAATTGTTATCAAATCTTTATTGTTTAAAATCATTAATTGCTATATATATATTTTAATCACATTAGGTAATTCTGTAGGTTTTATTTAAGGAAAGCCCGCGAAATAATAAAGATTTGATATATTGACCAACTATAGCCTGCGAAATATTATTTTGCTAAAGAGTATAATTTTTAGACTATATTTTATATAAGGTTTGATGAAGACATACAACACTTATGCCAAATTATTACAAAGACAACAACTCAATCAGATTCAAACTTAACAAAAGCTTATGCTGATAACAAAAGAAGGCTTTTAACTCAAGAACGCGAGCACAAACGGAGCTTTGTGACATTGATTTTGATAAGGTTTTAGTGAAGCTTAATGAGCTCTCTTCAACTCTCTTATACAACTCTTCGACTTGAACATTCATGAAAGAAGCTGTAGCAGACGGTTTGATAAGGAGGCGTCCCGCGGGACAGTCCGCGAAGGCCTATATATTCTGCGGTACGGGTTTGGGCCGACATTTTGAAGACTGTAGCCCGCGCGGGACAGGCCGGATGAGACCCGCTCAACGACTAACCCACCGCGGTACGGAACGGAACGGGATGGATAAACCTGTTTGACATCTCTAGTCCTATGGTTTGATTGTTTCTTAAAAGAATTCGAAAAAAGAAGTTCATATTTTCGTACTTTCTTTTTGTTATCAACACAATAACATAACAATTGCCTCTCAAAGAGTTCACACCTCAGCAATTTCGAGCTTTGTAGAAACGACATGTCAATTAATGAAAAAACTTATAAAGTCAATCGAAACATTTTAATTTAACAAATCACTAGATGATCGCGGGGTGAATTTTTTATATTAATATTTGTTCATTAAATGGTTTTAATATTTTGCAACACTACAATTTTTATCGATTTTAAAATAACGAATACAAATGTTGGTCTCTTAAATAGATCATCGTTGTTGAAGAGTTAATGTATTATGCCTCATTTTAATTATTTTTAAGACTTCATATGCACAAAAAAATTAAGTTTTGCGGACACAAATCACAAAAACCAGATATGCAACATCGATTGTAAAATGACGAAAGATGATTAGGTTTTCTGCTCTCGATTTGTTTACTATTGACTTTCCATAAATTATTTCATTTTCTATCTCTATAATTTTGTGTTTTCATTTTCATTTTTGTTTCACTGATATGAGTTTTGTTTCTTTTTTTTAACTTCTTTTGTGAGTTCGATGAATTACATAAGTGTCAATTTAAAAAGATGGACATCTGTAAAAATTAGTTCCACTCCAGATACATATCTAAGAATCAAAATTTTGAAGAAAATATCCAACAAACTCTATTCATTGTTTAGTGTTCAAATCTAATATATCAAGTTGTTTTATAATATAAGTGCAGACTCGAAATATAAATGTATGTCTAGTATATATTCAACAGTTCTGTCTAAAATTCATCTAATTCTAGAACAACAAAACAAATTACTTATTTTATTAACCTACGCTTTTGAGGTTTAGTTACTTAAGAGTATACCGATAAAAAAATATATATAATACTTTACCATTCTGGTATATGTAAACCATGTATAAACTAAGAACTGTTTTATTTATTAAATATTAAACCAGGAAACTTATAATAAATAGTTCAAATCTCTCATTCTTACAATTATAATAACTAGATAAGTTATTAGAGAAAACAAATATTAAATGAATGATCAAATCTCTTATTCCTCGAACAAATTCAAAATAAGGTGATTGGAACCTTATCATGATATTTCATTAAAAAAATTTTAAGAATAAAAATCAAGATTAAAATATTTAATCTGAATGAAATAATATATATGGTGTTTCCATTATTAAAATTCACTTGGATTTGAAGAAGTGTATTTATGGGTTTGTCACGATCAAATAACATATTACAAACCACATATTTAAAAATAAATTGTATACATAAAAATATATTCATTAGAGTAAGCACATAAATCAAAACCATTACCTTTTGTTTATTTAAAATCATGTTTTTGGTAAATATATCAAAACAATCATTTTATTTTTTATACGGTATATAATTAAACTTTAGTGATATTAACCTACATATATATATATAGTATATTTTATTAGAAATATTTATTATTGACACTTTCTACTCATATGATTTTATTAATATTTGTATATTTGATGTAACAAAAATTTAAACTGTTAATCACCAAACTTTTAATGTGAGATTTATCAATACAAATTTCAAAATTAAAATATTAAGATCTCAATAATTTTTCAAATCAAATTTTGAAATTAACATATTTATATATTTTTATATAGTACATAGTTTAATTTAAATGATATTAATATATATATATATATATATGAATATCTATTAATGAAACCTCATATTCATACAATTTATGATCATTTGTATCTTGATTGAACAAAAAAAAAGGTTAAACCATTGATCACAAAAATTTTAATGTGGAACTTTTACTATCTTTAGTAATTTATAGTCGTTTAAAAAAAATATAATATAATATATAAGAAAAACTATTCTTTTATTATATGTTAATGTGATTGTTTAATTTTTTTCAATAATATACATTTAAAAAAAAAACAGAGGATACAAAAATTGTTATCAAATATGTATTATTCATAATCATTAAATATCATATATATGTTAATCGTATTAGGTAATTATGTAGATTTTATTTAATGAAAGAATTGAAAATATTTTTTTGTACACTACTATGGGATTTTTAGTTTTACGCATCATCGATTATTAATTTATTTATAGTTGACTAGCTCTTTCGCATTCTCCGTTTAGTCAAAATGGAATCAATTTCAAAGATGATAGTTTCCAAAGCATTCATATAGAGATTCACTTCTATATTTCTCTCTTTCTCTGTCATACTATTTGTAGAGTCTAGGTCTGGGCATATTTTTGGATCCGAAGTTCCAAACCGGTACCGATCCAAAAAATCGGGTTTCGGGTCGGATCCGGATATGATGAAATATCCGATTGGGTATGCTTTCATTTATGTTTCGGGTACCGGGTCGGATCGGGTAGTATCTGAGATCCAAACGACTACCCGACATATCTGATTTTTGGTTCATAGACTCACTAAATAAAAGTAGGTTTTAGTTTGTTTAAAACTATTTTTTTTGTGAGTTTATTCAAGTCTGTTTTTATTTAATTTCAGAGTTCTGATATTTATAAGTCTTATTCTCTTATAATTAATTCGAAAATTCGGATAAGTCGGGTAAAAAGCACCTGTTCTAGATCTGTTCGGATAAAAACAGCTAAACCCGAACCGGAACTGATTTTCTACTGTTATTTCGGATATATCCAAAATTATTCGGATCCGAAAAGTACAGAACCAAATCTGATCCAAGTTTAATAAATAATCGATCGGTACCAATTTTTACATATCCGAAATATTCGAGATCCAAGATACCCGATCCGGTTATCCAAATGCTGAGTCCTAGTAGAATCCACAAATCGTGCAATGGTGATCGCTTTCAAGTTTAGTGCATGCTTTTGCCAATCTATGAAATTCTAGCTTAGGTTGTGTCAATTTTCTTCGGAGCTTTCTTCCCACGGATGCTTCCACGTGGTGTTTTTATTCAGTTGAATCTCTCGAATGATAAAGAGATCAAATTTAAGTTTTTTGTGTGTTTTGTTTTGCTCAGAGTTGGGACAACAAAAACAGCAAGGCTACATTACGAAGCAGCAACATCATCTCAATGGATTCATTGGCGATAATGGGAGTTGCTGCTGTTGGTGTTTACAAGTTAAGAAGACGACATGGCTAAGTTGCTAGAGATCTGGCTGAGAGAATCATTGCACAAATTACATCAACCGAAAGTAAAACCTTTTCATCTCTCTATCTATTTGATGACTTAAGAACGCTCTTTTATTATTGTTTATCCTTAGTGAAAATTAAAAGTGCTATTAAATTATTCTCCCAACTATTTGAACTTTATCTTATTGAGTCTCTTTATGTATTTCTAAATCGCATATCGTCTGGACTGGACTGGCTGAAAAAGAGTTGATGAATAAATCTCTTTTGAAGTTCTTAGTCTCATTGTGGTTCCATAGCTTCTGCTTTTGAAATAATGTTTTGAGTTTGGATAACCAAATCTATAAACTTTGGTGTATAGTCTGGATCGAAGCATTTGTCATCAAGAGGTATTCTTACATTTATGAAATTGAATAATATAATGATGTTTTATTTCACTTCTTTGTACTTGATTGACAAAAAAAATATTCAAAAGTTTTAAATGGCAAAAACGGACACCAGTTAGTTTTGGTACTGTTAAATTTTTGCTGGCTTGTATTAGGCTATTAGCACAACCAAATATAATCAAGATTAACTACACTAATCTATTTTAATCCAAGCTGAACAACAACAAAAAATCTGAAATTCTAAATCGGGTAGAAATGAATACAATGGGCCTTAACGTAATATGAGCATCGAGATATATAATTTGATACCATATGCTTGTCAAAATTCGTGTTTAACAAAATACACAAAAAGATTCATAACCTACAAAAATTGTGAAATAAATATCAAAAGAACAAAACTTAGGTTCACCCTTATGGTGAACCTTTAAATTCACCTCACTCTTAAAAACCTATTAAAATGTCACATAAATTATTAATTAAAAAAATTAAATTAAATAAAAAATAGTTAAAAAAAAATAAAAATGCTAATTTTAACGACGCTAACGCCGCTAGCGAACCCTATACCCTAAATCTTAAATTATAAACCATATACTCTAAATTCTAAACCCAAATCCAAACCCTATACCCTAAACCATAATCCTACATCCTAAACCCAAATTATATACCTTAAACCCAAAAATAGACTATAACCTAAACCCTATACCCTAAACCCAAGTCTTAGACCCTAAACCCAAACTGAAAACCTTAACCCAAACCCTATAGAATCTAAGTTTGGGGTTTGGGTTTAGGGTTTAGCGTTTGGGTTTTGGGTCTAGGATTTGGGTTTAGGGTATAGGTTTTGGGTTTAGGATTTACGGTTTAGGTTTAGGATTTACCGTTTGGATTTATGGTTAAGGCTTTGGGTTTTAGGGTATATAATTTGGGTTTAAGGTTTACGGTTTGGGTTTATGATCTAGGACTTGGGTTTAAGGTTTAGAGTTTAGGTTTATAGTCTAGTTTTTGGGTTTAGGGTATATAATTTGGGTTTAGAGTCTAGGATTAGGGTTTAGGGTATAGGGTTTGGGTTTAGGGGTTTGGATTTGGGTTTAGAATTTAGAGTATATGGTTTAGAATTTAAAATTTAGGGTTTAGGGTTTAGCTGGAAGCGTTTAGCGTCGTTAAAATTAGCGTTTTTATTTTTATAGCTATTTTTTATTTAATTTAATGGTTTTTTATTAATAATCTATGTGTCACTTTGATTGGTCTTAAAGGGTGAGGTGAACTCAGGGGGTGAACCTAAGTTCTGTCCATATCAAAATGAAGAAAATCTATATTATAATAGTTGAGTTTTTGCTCACTTTTCAGCGCGCCACGTCAGCGATTTGTGGACCCCACTTTTAAAAAGTGTGAAAAAGTGTCAAGCTCATGGTTCGAACCCGGATTATTGAGATATAAACACCAACATTTATACCAATAAGCTAAATGATACTTTGTACATTGATTGCCGAACCTAATATATATTTATGAAGGTCGGAAGCCCTTACTTCTTCGGCTTCCTCTGAGGGTCGGACCTACAAATGTATTATGGATTTTATTTTTAAATGAGATTCATCATGTTATATGAAAAAAGCTCAAGTTTGTAACAATTATAGTTTTCTCATATTGTAAACTGTTGTCGTTTAACACGAATTCGAGTTCTTTTCATCATTGTCTCAAACAAGTCTGAGTTACAGAGTTGCGCCGTGTTTCTGTTCGTAAATTGCTTGATCATAAATGTTTCTGATTTGTAGCCCCTCTATAAATCCTATATATGATTCTCATCTTTGATGAACCCAATCTGCATCTCCACAAAACTCATTGATTCCTCTTAACTTTAACCATCTTCTAGAAAATGTTTCTCTCTGCCTCTCCAGTTCCTCAAACCGGCGTCCCGACGTCAGTCACTCAACCTTCGAGTCTCTCCGTCTTGGTCGTAGTAGTCAGAGCATAGCCTATGGCTTCCTCCGCTTCTTAGATTCCCTGAACTTCAAGAAAGACATGGAGTTTGTGGGAATCACGGTTCTTTTTCTTGATGAAAAGGTAAGTTAATCTTCGATCTATCACACTTATTTAACATAATTGTTTCGATTGATTTCCTCATTCTTTGTTGAATAATATTATTTGCAGATTACGTGATTCATGGGTTTACTCCCGTTGGATGTGCTAATCATTACATGCCATCTTTAAAAGCAGGTTCCATTGTGAAAGTCGATCGTTTTGAGGTTGCTAGGTGCTCAAGCATGTACATGATAACTGATCATTCATTCCTCATTTGTTTCATCTCACTAACCATTATTAAAAAAGTCATCACGGGTGCTCCTGAGATCAATCTCCAGTCAAGATTAGACTGTTCGACAATCTCCAGTCAAGATTAGACTGTTCGACAATCTCCAGTCAAGATTAGACTGTTCGACAATCTCCAAGTGATTGCGAACACAAACCTAGAACTCCCAGGTATATTATCATATTGCATCTGGGTTTATATTATGTTTTGATATCATAACTGATATTTAAACTCGCAGATGTAGTTGGGCAAATCTTTTCTGTCCAGGGCTCTGCTCTCACCAAAGAAACAACTCGAGTCGTTATCTGGTTCCTCATTGATCCGTAAGAAACAATCAACACATAATTTCCTTTATATTACTGTCTATATTGTGCTAACATCAATAATCAAAAATATTTTATACCCAAGATTTGTGTTCGTCTATTTATCTTCATTACTTATCAATCTAATTTTACACAAATCTTTATTTTACAGCTTAAAAGAAACCACAATAACCTAAACAATCAAAACACCAAAAACTAGAATCCCAAAAAAGACGAATCATTAATGATCACCTCTCTTTTTGTCTAATCTTACAAATAAACTTCAAAAAAATATATACCAATCCAATCAACTCAACTAAAACTCAACGACACATACTTTGAGCCAGCTAAACAAATAAAAACTACACAACCAACTATTTAACAATTTACAAACTTACTTTCACATATGCTTACGAAGAAGACGAATACGACAACCAAGATTAGTGAAATTGCCTAAACAAAAAAGCAGAGTAAGTTACAAACTCTGATAAATACAACTAACAATAATTTTTGTTTACATATTACCCATCAAATAAAAGAGAAACAAACACAGCCACACCAGGAGATACAAGAGACAATCCCAACATACACAAACACGGCAACAACATCTCCACCTGCTCACTCCTTTTGTCTTATTAAAATAACTTAAATGTTCAATGTCAATAGGCCAATGCTATTATCTTCTTATGAGAAATACATATATTCGTTTAAAACCCATTAAGACCCAAATACTAATTGTCACTCATTTTATGGTTATTTCTACAAGTCTTCATGTATTTGTTTTAAAGGTCCGGTAAAAGCAACAAGTTTAAAAATAAAAAAACATATAACCAATATAATAAGAATTAAAAAATTATTATTTAATACACACAACTTACACAACTAAATTGGAGAAAAAATATTCAGAAACAAAAGGTACTCTCAACAACCTTAATATAATTTATGTAATCTCAACCGTACAAATAACAAATTAAAAAGACAAACAAAGAATAAGTCTCAGTGACACAACAAGGAACACCACAAAATATATCAATCACATTACTAACACAGTTTAATCCTTCGTAAGTGGAGAATAGTGCATACACAGTTCATCATCACAACTCTAATCCTATAACAGTAAAAAACTTGAAAAACAATGATCAACCCAAAACGCAAAATTCACAGGTACAATAACCCTAACAAATATTGAGATGAAACAAGAACTATGTCCACAATTCCGCGCTTGCGCGGGGGCAATACTCCTAGTATCTAAAGTAAGACGGCTGGATCACTAAGAGCATCATTCCCTAAGTAAATGTAG
The DNA here is from genome assembly GCF_020379485.1 of Brassica napus. Classification (NCBI taxonomy): domain Eukaryota; kingdom Viridiplantae; phylum Streptophyta; class Magnoliopsida; order Brassicales; family Brassicaceae; genus Brassica; species Brassica napus. The sequence goes on along the minus strand of NC_063445.1, from coordinate 21,945,040 downwards.
AGACTTCATAATTTTTCGAATGGCATAATGATTTGTTGATGTTTGATTTTCCGTGTTTGGAACATCTTTACAACTTGGTAATACTTCATAATTGATTTGTTTGATACTAACAAATATGATTCAAAATTTACAAATTTCATATAACTAATTTCTTGGCTAATATTACTATATAATTTTATTTAATTACAAAATTATACACTATTTTGATAACATAACATAAAAATTACATATAAAATAATTTTGTGTTAAAATATCCGCAGCATAGCGCGAGTTTTGCCTAGTTTATATTTAATAATGTTAGAACAAATTGGCAATCCAAGTTTAATATTCATATGGTCCAATTTTATTTAGTATGAGATCTTATGAGAGTAACCGATCCAAGAACAAATTCGTGAGGGTTTAGGTCCAAAGCGGACAATATCATGCTAAACGTCTGGTGACGAAAACTTGGCACTAGTTGAACGTTTGGCTTCCAGCACATACATCCTAGCTCTAGTTGAGCATCTGGCCAAAGAGTGCATTTGGTCTTGATATCAAAACCAATATTACGTGACCTTTGGTCTGAAGAAAGGATTGTTAAAGGAAATTTGCAATCCAAATCTTACATCGGATATATGGTTGAATCCTACTATGAGGCATCTTGGAAAAATAACTGATCGTAGAACAAATTTGCGAGGGATTAGGTCCAAATCAGACAACATCGTATTAAATGAAGAATTGGATATCTGGTAATAAACATGTGGCTCTGATTGAGCGTAAGACTCCCAACACGGATTTCCGGAGGGCATCTGGTCGTCCACACAAATACCTCACTTAGAGTACTAGAGCACGAAAGTAAGATTATTGGAATCCAATTCTCAACGTATGATCACGAGTCCATCACCTCCTTTTCAGATGGTAAATACATGACTTGTTTAAATGTACTAATCAGTAAATAACATTTTGGTGTGCTCATCCCCTATATATTATTAGAGAAACATCTAAAAAGTTATAACTGTAGTTTGTACTAATTAAAAAAATACCCTAATGAGTTGTCACGTAATTGGAATGTTAATTTGCTTACGTGGTAGCTTGAAAATTAATTGAAAATTTTGTTAGTTCAAAATTAAATTGTTAGAGAATGTTATAATATATAGTATATCCATTATGAATCATTTATTTATTAAATTAAAATTATTATATATATTATTTCTTTAAATAAAACCTACGGAATTACCTAATGTGATTAAAATATGGCAATTAATAATTTTAAATAATAAAAATTTGCTAACAATCTGTACACTTTCTATCATTTTAGTTCAATTATTTATTATTAAAATAAATTACACAATTACATTAATCATATAATAAAAATTTAGATTTTTTTTTGTATATGTTATATTTTTAATTTTTCAAAACGGGTATAAATTACTAAGACAGTAAAATCTCACATAAACTTTTGGGATCAAGGTTTAAATTTTTTTTCTATAATAAGATACAATGATTATAAAATTATGTGAATAAATAATTTTATTTTAATAGGTGTTTATGTTAATATATATATGTGTATATATATATATATATATTTCATATCGTTTAAATTAAACTATACATCATATGAAAATACATACTTATATTTTGATATATGCGTTGAACATATATTGAAAAGTTAATATATTAATTTTGAAATCTTCATTGTTTTTTTTTAAAATGATTATAAATTATTGAAACCACTAAAAATTTCACATTAGAAAAATCGTTGGTGTAAAATTTTGTTACACACATATGCAAATAATCATAAAATCATATGAGTAGAAACCTCATTTAATAAATATTCATATTAAAAGTATACTATATATCAATGTAAATATCTTTTAAATTTAATTATATATCATATATGATAGATAAGATTGATTGTTTTGATTTATTTACCGATTGTGAATAAACAAGAGCGGTCATTTGATTTATATGTGCATGCCAATTTATTACATAATAGTATCTGAATTCTTAGTTATTTAATATATAATTATTATTTTATTTTTTTCATAATATGCAGAAAACATAAAATAAGTAATAAATATAAAATATTTATTCTGCACAAGGCGCAGATCTTAACCTAAGTATGTATCTCTTTAATAATTTTAAATCTTAAATATTTTCTAAATCTCAGGCCAAAACAAAATAACGAAATGAGAATAAACTCAAAAATCAATATTTATATCGAGCAATAACCAAAATGAAAAAAGCGACACAAAAATGAGAAAAATATTGAAGATAGATAGGATTGGTACGTGAACGTAAACTTCTCATAATCATAATTAACTTTTAAATTGCTAAATCATGATATAAAACCGAGCTGGCATAGTTTCATTGTAACCAAATAGTAGGTCTGAGATTATTCCGCCTAACTGTTAGGTTCTTATGTGATAAGTGATTTTCTGACCTAAAATATTTTTAAAAATAGGATCAGCTCATCAGTAAACAAATTATGTAATTAACAAAAAAAATTTTAAAAAAATTGTTTAAAGGACAAAAATATTAATTTGATCAAAAATATAAATTTTATTTTTCCATAAGATATTTTTTAAATAATTTTCATATGAATGTACCATGCCCAACATTATTCTAGTTTATTAGTAATATAATACATGACTTGTAAATTGTATATGAAAATAAATCTTGAGAATAACTGGCCCATTAAGATATAGTAACCCACATACTCAAAGCCCAAATTGTTGTACCTTTGCTTCAAGCTTCAGGGTCAACTGTTTAATGCCCACCCCTATCTCCTTCTTTCGGTTCTTCCCTCCCCCACTGTTTCCTCTTCTTATACCCATCAAATGGTGGAGCCCCGAGAACCCGATACTGCTTTAACTACGAATCAATCAGCAAGGAACTGAGATAGAGAGTGTGATCTGCTCTTTTCTAGCTATGATCAAGCTCAGATTCGTTCACAGTCTCCTCTTTTTTACAGCGATCTGCTTTTTCCTTCCGAAGATCGCCGCTAGAGGCGGCCACTCCGACTACATCCAGCCAGGTCCGCCGCAAAAATATATACTCTACGTCTCGCAGATTGATTATTTCCTTCATTGATTGCGCTTGGTTTGAATTGGCATAATGTCAGATATGACACAAGAAAAGAACAATTATATTTTAAGACATGTAACGGTTCAGACATTAGTTAAGGTGTTTATGCATAACTGTTACTTTAGTTAATCTTTATTTTTTTTTTTAATTTTGTGTATTAATTTTTTATTAGGTGATGGAAATGCCAGTTTTCATGGTACTGCGAGGCACTTATTTGCGCAAGAAGAAAAGCGACCGAGGTAGTGTCGTTGGAGGGTTTCGAGTTGTTACTAGGATGTTCTTAGTGTCTTGTGTTACTGATAGCTATGTTTTTTTTATTGCTCAAAGTGTGGAACTGACTCGAGGGTACATGACGAATGCTGATCTTGAGAAAGCAATGAAAGATTTCACCAAGAGGTGTAGCAAGATCTCCAGACTGTACAGGTAAATTGATCACTTGGCTGATGTTCTTGATTTAGTAATATGGTGTTGTTGATTTGTGTTCTTTATTTCTCTCTTTGAGGGTTTTCTGGAACGTGCTTTCAGCATCGGGAAGAGTGTCAATGGGTTTGCTTTGGTAATCCACTCTTCTTACCTTTATCAAAACTGAATCTTCTTGTTTTTACAAAGTGCATCTCTTAATCTCACTGTTTCCTTGTTTTGCCTTTTATAGTGGGTCATAGAGATTTCAGACAAGCCTGGAGAGATTGAGGCTGAACCTGCATTCAAGGTTATATATCTCTCTGTGATTATCAGTTATGATTCCTGCTGATGAAAGCCTAATTAGTTGAATAATTGGGTCATGCAGTACATTGGGAATGTGCATGGAGACGAACCTGTAGGGCGTGAGCTCTTATTACGTCTTGCAAACTGGATTTGTGATAACTATGAGAAAGATCCGTTGGTAATTGATCTTTCTGCTTCTTTGTTCTGGATTTGTGAAAAACAATGTTCTAGGCCTACGCTGATATTATCTATATTTTGGTATGCAGGCTAAGTTGATTGTGGAAAACGTTCACCTTCATATACTGCCATCACTGAATCCAGATGGCTTTTCAGTCAGGAGACGTAATAATGCAAACAATGTTGATCTAAATCGCGACTTCCCTGACCAGGTGACTTGTCTATTGGTGCTTTTCACTTTCATAAGTACCATGCTCGGAGTAATCATGAATGCTGTGTAGTTAAAAATTTTATTGGTTTTGGTTGTTCATATAGTCATTAGTCACGTTTGGGTGCTTTAACACATACCTAATGTCGCAGTTCTTTCCCATAAATGAAGACTTGAGTTTGAGGCAACCTGAAACTACGGCAATTATGAATTGGCTGAGAGAGATACGATTCACAGCGTCAGCTACTTTGCATGGGGTAATTTTCTAGATTTGGAAGCTTACTTTAAAGATTCTCCGAAGGGTTTAATTCCACAACAAGTAGTAATGACTGTTGCTTGTGGATACCTTGGTTTGTTACAGGGCGCACTGGTCGCAAATTTTCCATGGGATGGTACGGAGGATAAGAGGTAGTTTGCTTCTCTTCAAAATGATTTTTGTATATAATTGTGTGGTCCCTTGTGCAATGCAATAACCATGTACCTGTTTCTTTCAGGAAATACTATTATGGGTGTCCTGATGATCAGACATTCCGGTTCTTGGCGCGTCTATACAGCAAATCTCACCGTAACATGTCTTTCAGCATAGAGTTTGAGGATGGAATCACAAATGGAGCATCCTGGTATCAACATCTGATCCACTTCCTCTGTCTTCTCCAACAAATGATTAGTGCTTTAAGCAAAAACGTTCTGCAGGTACCCAATCTATGGTGGTATGCAGGACTGGAACTACATACATGGAGGATGCTTTGAATTGACTCTGGAAATAAGTGACAACAAGTGGCCTCGTGCCTCAGAGGTCTAACTCTTATATTCATATGCATTAACCTGTTTCTCCTTGGATTCTACTAAGCAGTTAGCTGATAGAGTTCGTATCTCTTTTTCAGCTTCCCACGATTTGGGAGTACAACCGAAAGAGCATGCTGAAGCTTGTTGCAAGTTTAGTGAAGGTATGCACCGTTTTAATCATTGTTTTCAGAACCCAACATTTTAATCTAGTTATATCATTAATATACTCTCAGTTCCGTTTTGCAAAAAATGTGTTTGACATTTTTCACACATATTAAAAAATGATTGAAATGGATTTATATTCATATTAGTTATATTTATTTAACCGATAGTATTTCAGATAAATAATTTTTTTTTAAGATCAATGCATTTTGTAATTAATATTAAGCTTATTTATTAAATAAGGTATAATATTTAGTGCCTTTGTGTGCATCCTTTTGTATTTTTCTGTCGTTTATTAAGACCGCTCTTCTCTCTTTACATTAGACAGGAGTTCATGGTCGGATCTTTTCATTAGACCAGGGGAAGCCACTGCCTGGGCTTGTTGTGGTCAAGGGAATCAACTATACGGCAATACTCATATTAACATTGTTTTATGAATATTGTTAGTTCTTCAGTATTCGTCCTAATCCTTATGCTCTCCAGGTTAAAGCCCATCAAGCCTACGCAGACTACCACCGGTTGCTTGAACCTGGAAAAATATATGAAGGTCTGATGTTCTCTCCTCACCTTCATCTTAAAAAATATGTGTGATTATGTTGTTATTGTTGAATACTTTTGCATCATTTTGAGTTTCAATCTGCTGATTTGCAGTCACAGCGTCCTCTCCTGGATATAAACCGAAGACAACAAGCGTCTGGTTAGGCGAAAACGCTGTCACCGCTGATTTCATTCTCATTCCAGAAGCAAGTTACGGAGGCAAACTACTGAGAAGCAGCTGTGACTGTAGCTACGGTCAGCCGTTACTTCTAACGCGCTTCTTCACGGAGACTAATAACGGAATCACGTTTGCGCTTGTGGTGGTTGTAGCTTTCCTGTTCTTTTTGTTGCAAAGAAGAGTGAGATCTAACCTGTGGAAGCAAAGACAATCCTCTAGGAGATCAACCACAGTATGATTAACTCTTTTACTCTAATAAGCAAAAACCAGAGTTCGAATCCCTTTGAGCACATTCCTCGTGTAGTTGTTGCCTATTAAACATTTGATATAAATCATACAAGTGCAGAAAGAGTTGTACTATCATGTGTTTTGGTGTTGCATCTCATCTCTTACTACCAACTAGTCAAAGTATGTTTGGTGTGTCCCCGTCTCCTCTGGAGAACTGAAATGTCTTGATTAAGTGTTTGATTGTTTTTTCTAAAAGAAAATTAAAAATGCGTTCACAAATGAAATTTCAAAGTCTAAGCATGAAGCTGAAGATATAATAGGATTCATGCTGTTATCGGCTTCAAGGAAGAACAGAGGAGATAGTTACCATCATAGTAAGCTGGTTATATGAACACAAACTTTCATCTTCATCAAGAAAGTGCTCTGTTTTAATCAATTATTTGTATTGCAGGACTATGACTATTCGAGTTTCAATCCAATTGCTTATGAACTTTTGTGAAATGGCTGCAATGCTAATCTAGGTCCTTATCCGTAAATATAAATATCTACTTAGTAACTTAGTCAGAGTCTGATTGTGTGTGTGTGGAGTGATAAACAAACAGGAGAAGAAGAACGAAGAAGGTTCATTAGCACATACCTTGGCTCTACAGGTTTTTGTCCTCTTGAAGCATTAATTACTTCTTCACACCTCAACAAAAACTCATCTCTTGCTCAAAAACGTAGTATATATTTCAAAATATGATATCAGAAAAGTTAATTAAATAAAATATAGCACATTTGCAACAAAAAAATGAAAGAGTTATGTTCATTGAATTTATAGAGAGTTATGTTCATTGAATTAGTCTATAAATTTTAGAAAATAAAAACAAAAATAAAGTTAAGCTATAACACATTTAAAAAAATGAGTTTAACCAAAACAAAAATGAAAATTAACTTAAGAAAATATGGGTGTACTTCTATATGTCCATGTAGAGTAAGACATGCTTGCTTCTAGCGTTTGCAACACATTATTTATAGGACAATCATCGATTACAAACCTTTTATACTGTACAACAAACTAATTTCATCAAGTGATGAGTGAACAATACACCTTTTTCTTTTTAAAAGTTGCCCTCAAAATCCTCAACTTCTTGAAAAAGAATTGCCAGGAATCTATGGGATAAACAACAATAATCTTTAAATTGTATGAGAAAGCTCTCAAGCTTCTTGATTCATTGTTGTCAGAATAACTTATGATTTTTTGGCAAAAGAATTTTTTTTCAACTCTTGCAGTCTTGGTAACCAAGAGACACCACATATCAAATTTGTTAGAAAACCAAAACAAATAAACAACTTACACCATAAACAAAGAAGATTAAACAACATGGCAAAGCAATTATTTTGTTGCTGCCACATATATGTAGTATATGCCTCAATAAAAGTGTATCTCATGTGTTTTCTACTTTCTATAATGTTCCTAATAATCAATAAGATTTACGGGTTTCTTAAGTCATATATTCTTTGTTTGAGAAGGCTGTAGAAGTTACACCTACCGTTAATGAGAAACAGTCAGATGATACACTGGTTTACAAGAAGTAAGTTTCTTTGCTAGAACTCAGAGCTCTTACAACTTCATAATGTGTCTCTTAAACTGCATTACATATCTCTTACAACTTCATAACGCGTCTCTTACAACATTTTTTCTAGAAATGGCAGTAACCGTTATTCTGCCGGTCGTCGACAATTTGCAAGTAGAAGATCTTTTCCTTAGAGAGCAGTCAATAGCATACATGAGATTAACACAATAACCGAAACATACACATAGAAAGAAGAAGAATGTGAATGTATCAGTGTTAGTAATATTAAAATGGCATACATGAAATTAAAACGCATCCGAAGAAAGAATATCACATTGGCAAACTATGTCGTCAATACTTTACATGCAAGATCAAACACCCAAGTTTAGGTTTCTTCTTTATTTATTCTTCTTTTAAACGACTACGGCCACAAGTGACTCGTCTTCTATCTCTGCATCCGTAAATGTCAACATTCGCTGAAGCTTTCTAGTGGAAAACACCTCGACTTCAGCCATGTATGTTGCTGTAACCGGACGATGATCTGAGAATTTATGCTCTGTTCGGCGGTAATGAACCAACCTCATCCCTTTACCATAAGATAGTATTCTGTCACACCAAGCTGGTTTTCTCAGTGTTGCCTTTCCATTGGCCCCAGTGTACTCCTCTGAATTTGCTTGGTACTTATAGGTAGGTGCAAATTGTAGGGTTCCTTCTGACCATCCGTCAAATGCTCGACCTTTCTTATATTCCTTTACCAGCTGCAACATATGTTCATAGGCAAAAAAAATTGTCAAGTTGATTAGTAGAGCTTTAATAGTTTTCTAAATATCATATTTGCAAAACATTGGCCGCCGCTTCTAACATTTGTATTAGATTATTTGACTGTTAAATTGATTAAGAAAATAATGTCTTGATCATTTAGTTTTCAGTTCATAATTGTTTCAATCCTCATAATTTTCAAGACCTATCCTGGATCCAAATTGTAACAGTTAAAAAACGTTTATTATTACCTGATCATATTCAAGTAACTTGGACCAGTCTTTCTTGGAAATAAGGTCTGTGGTTTTCTCATACGATAAATTAAGCCGATAGTTAAGATCGCCTAACCAGATTATTCTTCTGCAAAGAGGTGAAAACAGAGTAAAGTTTTAGAAACTTATGTAAGAAAGTTAGCAAAAGAGAGAGAGAGAGAGAGAAAAGACAGACTCGTGATCGTAGATATGCTTAGGAAGTCCTAGTGCCGAGACAGAGTGAAAAGCTGTTCTTTTATGTATCTCATGAACATCCGCGTTCCTCTTGATCTGATCAACTTCTCTTTCTCCTGCCGTCAAATGAGTGCATATGAAACAGAAGAACGTCTGGTTTATCGACATACTCACAGACACAGCTCCCTGCATGCCACACAAAATCACCTTATAACATTTTGAAACAATGTAACATAATATATGTAATCTTTTATATACCTTGTTACCAATATATCCCATGATACCAACTCCAACAGTAGAGACTCTAACGTTTTGAATGTGTTTTCGCATGCTTCGTTTAACCCAAATGGTCAAAAGAATCCCAACCATTTTCTTACTCACTAGCCTCACATAAGCCGGTCTTCGTTTCCTCTCCATTAGCAACTTCAGGTCCATGGACGCTAGAGCCACTACCTCCGGAGATATCCCAACGTTGTGTCCGGCTACAGACTTAAACGAATTGTAAGCCTTGAAAGACTTTAATGTCTGCAAGGACTTATATGTCGTAATCGACGGCTGTCTATCGAGAACGCAAGAAGGTCCTAACATGTTCAAAGGCGGTTCAGGCCAGCTTAAACCGATCCTTTCTTGCCCACTCAGCATCCGGTTTAGCGTTTTCATACCGGTTTTAGAGGAATCATCATGGTTCCTCCTCTTCTCAAAGCTATTAGAACGTAAATAGACTTGTCTGTCTAGCTGAGAAGAGAACTGTCTATTGATCTCAACAACCGGCAAACCGGACTTCAAGTCAACGAGTGTGTTGACTTCGCTGATAACTCCACCGTCATGCTTTAACTCGCTATCTTCTACTTCCTCCTCGTCAATAGGGTGAATCTCAACGCCAGAGTCACTATCATTCTCGTACCCTACTTCTTCCTCTATAACATCGTGTGTTTCCTCAAAAGGTTTGAATCTCCCTGGAGATGGTGGGTCACTGTAACTTTTAACCGCCGAGTGTTTTGGTCTGACTCTGTTCAATGCTTCTCTGATTACTTCTTCCCATTTCGCCACCGGTCGATTATCTTCCCCTCCAAGTATGTTTCCAGCATTCAAAGGTACAACCTCTTGTAAACTTCATACCAAACAAATAAAAAAATAAGCATAAATAACATGAATGAAACAATAATTCAATTATAAGAAGCATATTGTGAAAATAAAATTGCTTACCCAATAACGTAAATATCAGCAGGAGAATTAATTTCGATCCAGTCATCGATGTCAAGATCAGAAGGTGGTGATGTTCCTCCTACGTTCCACGTACCAACACATACTCTGTACAACAACAAGTTTTCATTACTTCAAGTTATGTGTTATGTCTCCATTTCACCCAGCAAGATTGAAACAAAAAAAGAGTAGACTATAACTTATAGTACAACTATAATTATAAAAATAAATATACAACAAAAATATAATTAAATCTAAAGAAACATCAGAAACTGTACCGTATTTCTTTGTTGTTAATATACTGTGCTCTAAATGTTTCCGAGTTTCTTCTCCTTAACTTCATTGGAGCATCTGATTTTCAACAAAAAAATATTAAAAATATTTATTAAGATTCATCTAATTAATACTATGCATTACCATTGCAAATAAACTCCGCGGCAGCTGCGGCAGCCATGTCATCCTCCGCGTTTTCACAAACCCTTGATTGAGTCGATTCTCTTCTTCGCGTGCTCGATACTTCAACATCTGTTGAACCGGTTTAAACGGTTTAGGTAACCGGAAAAGAAGACCGGTGACTCCTGAGCAGAGAAAGAAAGAAGAAACAAGAACCTTCATCGGAGCTGGAGTAATAGTTTTCAAGTCCAACGTCGACGTTTTCGGATTCGTCTTCAGTATCGGCACCATAGTCAGGCTCACTAGCACTTCTGTTCAACCACTTCCTCATCACCAGCTTTGCCCATAATCTCTGTGTTATCAAATCATCCAACACTTTTTTTTTTTTTTTTTTCAGAACCAATATTTAACCTTAACGACACACAACGAATCTTACCTGAAATTTCTGACAACGGTAGCTTTTCTTCATCGTCCCGGCAGGTTCAGCAACTGAAGATGACATGAAAATCGTATTTATAGATGTTTTTTAATAAAGAGGAAAGTGCTGAACCTTTTATAAATTTTGTCTTTTCTTGTTTTCTTTTGGTTGAACATTTTATATAAGAAAATAAAATATTAATAATGGCGTAATAACAATAATTCTTCTCTTGACGTTATGGTTAATTTTGCATTTAAAAAGTAACTAGGGAGATTATAACCAGAATCCCCTACTCGCATATGAAAAATGTTTAGTTATTTTACTGTCTTCATTTGATGAAAATTACAATACAATAACTCGGATTATATATTGTCCCTATCTAAACTTATATGGTGAACTTTTCAAAGATTAGACCACAGTATATTAGTTTGTTACGTTATGGTCATTGATTGTACCAACCAATCAAAAGTTGTTTGCCAATATATAAGGAATCAAAAACTACAACAAAATATAACCCTTGTTATACAAAAATGAACTATAAAGTATGCACACAAGGTACATATTGGACGTGGTCAACAACTCCCACGGGAGCTATTTTTTAAACTAATTTTTTACATAAAACTTATTGTCTCAGCTCTTTGGACTTTAACTTTTGGACCGCAATTCAACTACTTCTATGAATATTCAAGTGGATTATGCATGATCTTTTCTTTGATAAATTATCTATTTGCTCACAAGATTAACGTTGTAAGTTTTTAAATCATATAATCAATAGATAAACAGAAAAAGTGAATTTGGAAAGGAAGTGGTGCTAGGTGGGGTGTAGAAGCGTGAGTCACTCGTTCGCATAATGTGTATACCACTATGGCACTATACCCAGCAAATTATTAACTTTCCATGCATATTGTAAAACATTCATTTTAATTTATTTTTCGATCAAATAAAAACAAATTCACGTTCATGCCAAAACATATAAAACGGCATATGTTTTGTCATTTATATCATTCGCAACAATTGTGTCGAATACAGGAAAATGATATTTGTAGTAGCCAACTATAATCATTGTGGGGCGGCTCGAACTATTATATGACATGATTTTCTTTCTAAATATTATAAGAAAAGAAAAGCATAACCACTATTGAAAAATAAACATATAGCCTATCAAATTGCTCCAAATATATCATTACTAAATGAGTTGAATTTAGAGGTTGGAAATTGAATACAAGACCAAATAAAAAGTTTGTAAATTTAACCAAAAAGTTTGAATATCAACCATTCAGTTGATATTTGATATTTTACCATGCCAGAAGTGTTTTTTGTAATATATGTACGAATGTGCGGAAGATGTGAAAATAAACAAATTTATTTTCTGAATAGCAGAAAACGCAATATAAGCTGAACCGCCGACCGCATTATTAATCAAAATGTCTGATACAGTCTTTTACAAAACGTCTGATACCGTCTTTTATAACCAAAACGTCTAAACCGCTTTATTAAGAAAGGCAAACGTCTAAACCGGAATCCAAACCAAGAATATTACAATAAATTGAACCGCCGACCGCATTATTTAATAACGTAAGTTGTTGAATAAACATGACGGTCGGGTCCATTCATATTTGACGCATAACGGCACTACTGATTAGGTCCATTAACAAGGTTGGGCCTATCGCTAGCTGTCGTTCAATATATTTGTAAATTCAAGGGTTCTCTTGTTACATTTTGAACTTCGGGTCCGATATGATAATTTTTGTAAGAAGAGGGGCATTTATGAGAAAACCAAATTTATGAAAAGAACCGTTAGAAGAGAACCCTCTACCCGGCGGGTAAGAGCATCCTTATCGGTGTCTTTAATGATACCTCTTACCATTAAATGAAATAAAATAAAAAAAAAAAAAAAGAAGGAAAGCTTGGACACGCCTCTTGCGTAAAGGCCGTGAAGGGTTGCCTCTTAGTGCCACGCGTCAACTCTGGATAGGTTCTCGGATCGGTTACGCGTTAAACGCGTTGAAGTCTCTCTCTCTCTCTCTCTCTCTCTCTCTCTCTCTCTCTCTCTCTCTCTCTCTCAAGGTCTCTCTGTCGACGAAAGGCGATTCGCCGTCTCCTTCGGTGGATCTTGGCGGCGACGTCTCAACCGGTGATCTCTGGCTCTCTCTCGGTGGTTCTCTGTCTCTCTCTCTCTCGGTGGGTCTCCTCGAGGCAACGGAGCTCTCCTTCGGTGGCTCTTCTCAGAGACGTCTCCTTCGGTGTCTTTTATCGGCGACGTCTCTCTTTGTCGCTATCTTTCTCTCTGTGGTTCTCTCTCTCTCTCTCTCTCTCTCTCTCCTGGTGGTTCTCCTCGAAAGGTAAGCGGTTGTTGTGTTCCTCTTGATTATGCATGTCTTAATCATGTATATTATTGGTCTGATCGGTTGTTTTCTATGTAGTTTGTTGGAACTCTTCGGATCCGTCTCTCGGTGGGTCATCTCCTCGAAGCTTTCCATCGGCGGCTCACCTCAAATCGAAAGGTAAACCGGATCTTCTCTTGTTTCATTACGCATGTGATTGATTTTTCTATAACTTGTTATGATCTCAGTTTTAAAATTTTGACCTGTCTGATTCAGTTTGTGTTAATTAAAAAATTGGATAGATCAAATATGATTTGTTTGTACGTTTGTTTCTGCTAAGACTTATTGCGATCAATGTTGATTTGCTATGCTTTAGGTAGTAAAATATTATGGTTGTGTTAGTAATAACTAGGTTTAATGGTTGAAGTGTAATAAATTCATTCTCTTGTCAGATACAAGGATCAAGCTGAAGATCGACTAAAGGTTCCAATGTTCATCAAGGACAGAGCACACTGCACAAATAAGGTTAGTGTTACTGTGTCATCTCGTTGAAGAACCGAATTTATGTAATTTGTGGTTAGAATTGAATCGAGTGTAATTAATGTGTTGGTTAGAGTAAGGATATGGTTATGTGATAAATGGAAGTGATGGCTAGCTAGAATTGCTAAGGCTTACTGTGATTAATGTAGTAGATATATATCAAATCTCTTTGTTTGTTGGTTGTCATGAATGCATCTAAATGCACATTCCTCCTTCTCTTCCTTCTTGGCATTCTATAAACTCACATTCCTCCTTCTCTTTCTTATCATCTCCTTCATATCTTCTCAACTGCTCTCTCTATGGATTCTCATCAAAGCCAATCCTCTAGCTTTTTACACTTACTAAATGATGTTAGGAGTTTTCAAGGCTCATAAGGCAAATGATGTAGTATAAAAGATTGTCGAACCAATTCTAAGGGATTTCAAAGCACCGAGAATGCAAGTACATACTTAATCTAAGTGCAACCGATAATTTGGATGGTTTTAAACTACTACTAACAATATAATGCAAGAACAGAACAATAAAACAATAAAAGAAGTGACTTTCTTGTTTATGATAAAAAAGAACTCATGAGTATAGGAATTAGACCTTTGGTGATCAAGTTTCAAACTAAGGATGGCAAATGATCAATCAAACTATCAACCTTAAGCTTAGATACAACCTTAAACAAACTCTATGTCTAGATGAATGTTCATTTACTAACATATTTCAAACATCAAATGTCTTTGGTTGAATAATATGAAAGCAATCATTACTAACAAGTCTATTGACTATCTTAACACCTTTAACAACAAATGTCTTTGGTAAAGTATGTTAAAAGCTTAGGAGAGTTGTTTCAAGCATTTCATCAAACACCTTGTGGGTGGGAAATGCCTAAAGATCAACTTTTGAGAGGCCAACTCAGAAGATGCATTATGAATACTCTATTAGCAAGGAATAAGAAGGATCTACACTATAACATCCTAGATCTAGCCTAATCACCCTTAATCTCCCTAACCCATGAATTCAAGAATGAATTACTCACTACTCTTCATGATTCCTCTTAAACCCATATTGGATTTCAGATTAATCATGTAGAGAAATACAGATAATAGATATGAAAACAACAGAATTTGCAATAACAAAATGATCAATTGATTCAAAAAGATGAACTTTCCAAGAGGTTTTGGTGGTTTTCTTTTGATAAAAGATAATCTGCCTCTAATGGCTTACAAAAGATACTTAAACTTAGGTTTAGAAAGTAAAAACGTGCATAATAAAATGACCAAAAGGCCCTTGATAAATCATAAGTTCGACCAAATAAACGACGCGCAACGACCTCGGGGTGTCGCTCCAACACGTCGCTTCGGGCTTCGGGAGCGACCTGAGGTAGTCGCTTTGGCAGGTCGCTCCGGCTCCATTTTTGTATCTCCAGACGATAAAAGGGCGAGCGACTTCGTGACGTCGCTCCGGTAAGGTCGCTCTGAGAGGTAGGGCATACAGACTTCGTGGTGTCGCTCCGGTAGGTCGCTCCCATGCACTGCTCGTCCAATGATCACCCTTATCACCTCTTTTGAGCTCCAAATGCACCCAAATGTCTCCAAGAACTCCATGTGGTACTTCAATACCTGATAAAAACTCATGTATGAAAAATGCAACATAAACATGGCTAAATCCTAGTCTATATGATCAAAATGCACATGGGTGAATGGATAAAACAATGGAAATATGCAAGATATCAACTCCCCCAAACTTGTTCTTTTACTTGTCCACAAGTGAACTTTCTAGGAATCATAGGGAGAGAGTTTTGAAGGTGGGAGCTCATTACCAAAAGAAACACATCTAGCACTCAATTCAACATCTAATCCAACATGAGCACACTCTCTTATTACACTCTAGCTTCTCTAGGCCTATCTCAACTCCTTTTGCCCTTACAATCATCATCAAGCATCCACACATTCAAATCAACCAACTCCCACATTAATTAAGCATAAAACATCAGGTGAATTCTTGCAAATGGTCAATTGGTCCAAATCATTTGGTTGGGTAAGGGAAGACTTTTTATTCAAGTGAGTCAAGAGGTTCAAGATACATGATCTTTAAGGTGGTTTACTCTCGAAACAAGTAGCCTTGACATTGCACATAATATATCTAAGAAAGGGACCAACTCATGCATACAATGCTCAATCTCCATTGTTCTACCCTTTTCCCAAACATACAAGTTACACAATCATTTCCCAATGTCAAACCCAACTCACATCTCTCACCAAAAGATCCTAAGAACATTAACTCTTTCTCTTTGGAATCTACAAGGGATTTTCCACAACCTCAAAACATTTCTTAGCTCCTAACAATTTTGCTAGCCCCCTTTTTCTTTCTTTTCTCGTTTTTTTTTTTCGTTTTCTCTTTTTTTTTTTTTTTTTTTGGTGGGGGCCAAGACTTTTCATAACTTGAGCTAGAGACTTCTCTACTTATCCCAATAAGACAATTCACTTAAACACAAAGAGTCCATTCTTTTCTTTCAAACTTTACATTGCTCCCAAATCATAATCACAACACTCACCCCCACCTATAGCTAGACAATAGAGTGCCTAATCTAGCAAGAATGAAGATCAAGCATTGTCGTTCCCGATACTCTTAACATTATGCACATGTAAGACTTTTCGAAAAAGGCCTCACTCATCAAACAATGAAAGCTTAAAAGGAAGGAAGGGTTTTGGGAGTGGTCTACCACTAGAGTTTGTCAAAAAAGATTGGCATAAAGGATGTGACAACTCAAATGTGTATAGCCATGACTCAGTACATAAGGGACCATGAGCAAGAAGCATTAAGTTCGTTTAGTTTAAATAAGGTTGTAGTTGGCTTCAAAGATTGAGTTTCCGCAACTAATGAGATTCAGGAAGAGTTTTTAAGGCTCGAAACATACAAGGCTTTTTGAGAGATGCAATAGCTATTCGAGGGCGAGGTAGTGTTCTTTACAAGGCATTTTAAATCATTGCTCCCAATGCAAGTGGATGCAACCTATATGCTCTAGACTCTCCTAAAAATGCAAGTGATGTAATCTATATGATTTTTTTTTATGCAAAAAGATATGTATGCAAGACTCAATGCAAAATCATCAAAGCAACATGATCAAATACTTGGTACCTCCCCCAAACTTGAGTTACACAGTCTCTGTATTGTCAAGTAGAGAGAGAGATACCGAAAAGAAAGCTAATATGCAAAAATGAAATGGTATATACAAGGGAAAGTAATGAAGTACCTTCTACGGGTAGTGAGTAGGGGCAGATGCCCCAGCATCGTTGTCGTCAGGTGGGAACGTGGTGTAGTAACCACCTGGTGCTGAGCTGCAGCCTCCAAACCATGAACCCTGAACCGGTCGTGGAGCGACCTGAGGTAGTCGCTGTGGGACGTCGCTCCCGGCTTGTTTTTCGTGTCTCAAATCGACACAAACCCGAGTGACCTCGGGGTGTCGCTGTGGTGACCTCGCTCTGGAACTGGAGCGACTTCGTGTCGTCGCTCTAGGAGGTCGCTCCGAGAGTATTTTCGAGCCCCAAAACATCGTTAAGCCGAACGACTTGTTACACTCGCTGTGGTGAGGTCGCTCCCAGCTGGAGCGACCTTTCACCCTCGCTCCAGGTCCTCGCTCCCACGCCTGATCCAGGTTCTCTGTTGTGGCATACCTCATCTGAGCATCATTCAGGGTTTGGCTCGCGTAGTAGATCACATGGGTCTTGCCGTCTTTCTTCTGTCCCAAAACAGCTCCCACAGCATAATCACTAGCATCACACATGACCTCAAAGGGAAGATCCCAATCAGGTGGCTGGAAAATTGGAGCACTGATGAGTTCACCTTTCAGCTTCTTGAAGGCTTCTAGACATTCCACATCAAAGCTGAAAGTGGCTTCCTTGCACAGCAGCCTGGTCAATGGTCTAGTGATCATGGAGAAGTTCTTGATGAATCTTCTGTAGAACCCATCATGACCAAGAAAACCTCTGATGTCTTTCACTGTCTTCGGTGGGGGCAAACCAACTATAACATCGATCTTAGCCTTATCCACCTCAATCCCCTTCTCTGAAATCTTGTGTCCCAGCACAATCCCTTCTTTAATCATGAAGTGACACTTTTCCCCCATTCAGCACAAGGTTGGTGTCTTCACATCTCTGTACGACCCTTACACCATGGGGAAGGGGTTTAAGCTTCACTTTAGGCGCCTTAAGCTCGCTCCAGTCATCTTGATGGGTGTCCTCTTGTTGAGTGACTGAGGCTTCTTGATGAACCACTTGTGGCAGCTCCTCATACTGATCTTTACTAACAAATCCCTTGTGTGAATCCAACATCATCCCATAGGCAGTACTCTCCAGGTTCTCAATCACTTCAACTTCTCTCTCTATCGTCAAAGCATGCTGTAGAGGGTCTTCTAGTGACAACTCTTCAAGGAGCTCATCAGCAAGGGCGTCCATCTCTTCAATGTAGAAGACTTGCTCTTGAACTTTTGGTTTCTTCATTACCTCATTGATGTCAAAGTGAAGAACATGCCCTTTACCCAAGTGGAGATCAATCTTGCCCTCTTTCACATTAACAATTGCTCCTGTTGTAGCTAAGAAAGGCATTCCAAGGATTAAGGGATCTTGAGCTTCCTCACCCATCTCAAGCACCACAAAGTCTGTAGGGATCTCATAGTTTCCAACCATAACGGGGAGGTCCTCCAAGATACCCACAGGGTACTTCACTGAACGATCAACCAATACCAGAGACAGTCTACACTTCTTGTACTGAGTGAAACCAAGCTTCTTAGCAACAGATAAAGGCATCAAGCTGACACTAGCTCCCAAATCGCAGAGACATCTATCAAATACCATATGTCCAAGAGCACAAGGTAATGTGAAGCATCCTGGATCTTCTAGCTTCTTTGGAACAACAAGCCTCTGGAAGATGGCACTGCACTCATGAGTGAGAATCATCATGCCCTCCATCTCTTTCTTCTTTGCAGATACAACATCTTTCAGGAACTTGCTATATTGAGGAATCAACATGAAAGCATCAATGATGGGCATTGTGACTTGAACTTCACTCATTTGCTTCTCAAATAGAGCTTTGTGCTTCTCTAGCAGCTGCCTCTTGAATCTAGCAGGGAATGAAAGTTTGGGTTCATAGGGAGGAGGAACAAAAGAATTCTCACTTGCTGGAGCAACAACTTCACCATCTTTCACTGTTTACTTCTCTTCCCCAACCTTTCCTTTACCTTTGGCTTCCACAATCTTCTCCAAGACTTCATCATTGATTTTCTCATCAACAATCACCACTTCATCATATATGTTAATGGCAACCCCCTCACCTTGTTTCTCAGCATCCTTGGTGAGAGCTCTCTGAGGTAACTCCTTACCACTCCTGAGGGTGATAGCTTTCATGGTCTCCTTGGGGTTTTGCTCAGATTTTCCAGGTAAAGAACCTTGTGGCGATTTTGTTGAGTGTTCATGGCAGCAAACTGGTTCTCCAAGGTTCTGAACTTGTTGTTGAGCTCATTGTAGCTTCCATCAATCTTTGAGTGAAGGTTCTTCAACTCATAGCCAACATGCTTCTCACTTCTTGTCTGAGACTCCAAGATTTGTTTCAGTAGGGCATCAGTGCTGCTGACTTGAGGAGTAGAGGTAGAAGGATTAGCTTGTTGTTGGGAAGAATGGTGTCCTTTGTTGTTGAAATCAGGAGGAGGGTTTTGTTGAGGCTGATAGCTGCCTTGCTGGTTGTTCCGAGGCTGATAACCACTCTGTTGGTTGTTGGAATAGGATTTCTATTGGTAGTTGTTGTACTGAAAGTTGGGCTCTTTTTTGTACCAGCTACCATTGTTGTTGATAAAACACAGCTCTTCTTGACCTTCCAAACCCTCAACCTCATGGACAACAGGTGGTGTCTCTTGGCTTGAGTTACCAACAAAGTTCAGCTGCTCTTGGGTGGCTTTATCAGTAATGAGGATGTCTATCTTATCCTGTAGAGCTTTCAACTCCTTCCTCGTCTGCTTGTCATCTGATCTACTGCCTCTGTCGTGGCCTCCACTGTAGACTGCATCACTCTTTACCATGTTGTCAACCAGTTCTTCTGCATCTTCCTCAGTTCTCCCCAAGAAGAACCCATTGCTAGCTGTATCCAGTCTGGCCCTGTACTTAGGAAGAGCACCCCGGTAGAATGTGCTCAGCAAGCTTTCCTTAGAGAAGCCATGGTGTGGGCATTGAGCTTGGTAGCCCTTGAATCTCTCCCAGGCTTCACTGAATCCTTCCAAGTTCTTCTGTTGAAAGCTGGAAATCTCATTTCTCAGCTTAGCAGTTCTTGAAGTAGAGAAGAACTTCTCCAAAAATGCTTTCTTGCAGTCATCCCAGGTGGTTATAGAGTCATTGGGTAGAGACTTTTCCCACTGACGTGCCTTATCCCCCAAAGAGAAAGGGAATAGCTTGAGCTTTAAGGCATCTTCGGACACACCATTGGTCTTTGACAACCCACAATAGCTGTCGAACATGTCCAAGTGATCAAATGGGTCCTCTAGAGCCAAGCCATGATACTTGTTGTTCTCGATCACGTTGAGGAGTCCTGATTTGATCTCAAAGTTGTTGGCTGCTACAGCTGGTGCTCGGATTCCCAATCTATGACCATGAATGTTGGGGCGTTCATAAGTGCCAATAGGTCGAGCTGCTCGCTGTTGGTTTTGTGGAACGTTGTTAGCTCCATTGACGTCCGCATCATTTTGAGGTATGTCTCCCATATCAGTATCCAATCTTTTCAAGTGAGCCTGCTGCTCTTCTTCTCTTCTCTTTCTGCAAGTGAGCCTGCTGCTATTCTTCTCTTCTCTTTCTAGCACACTCTCTCTCTAAAGCTCTGATGTCTGCAGCTCTTGGAACTAGGTTTGATGGACCCCTGCTCCTCAAGTTCATACACCTGTAAATTAAAGGGAGGTGAAGAAGGAGAATCAGTAACAAAAGAAAATAAAAATGACTTAGTCTCAAGCAACTGACTAAATCTCAATGTTCAAATCTACTCAGAATTTGGCAACGGCACCAATTTGATGTTAGGAGTTTTCAAGACTCCTAAGACAAATGATGTAGTATAAAAGATTGTCGAACCAATTCTAAGGGATTTCAAAGCACCGAGAATGCAAGTACGTACTTAATCTAAGTGCAACCGATAATTTGGATGGTTTTAAACTACTACTAACAATAGAATGCAAAAACAGAACAATAAAACAATAAAAGAAGTGACTTTCTTGTTTATTATAAAAGAGAACTCGTGAGTATAGAAATTAGACCTTGGGTGATCAAGTTTCGAACTAAGGATGACAAATGATTAATCAAACTATCAACCTTAAGCTTAGGCACAATCTTAAACAAACTCTATGTCTAGATGAATGTTCATTTACTAACATATTTCAAACATCAAATGTCTTTGGTTGAATAATATGAAAGCAATCATTACTAACAAGTCTATTGGCTATCTTAACACCTTTAACAACAAATGTTTTTGGTAAAGTATGTTAAAAGCTTAGGAGAGTTGTCTCAAGCATTTCATCAAACACCTTGTGGGTGAAAAATGCCTAAAGATCAACTTTTGAGAGGCTAACTCAGAAGATGCATTATGAATACTCTATTAGCAAGGAATAAGAAGGATCTACACTATAACATCCTAGATATAGCCTAATCACCCTTAATCTCCCTAACCCATGAATTCAAGAATGGATTACTCACTACTCTTCATGATTCCTCTTAAACCCATATTGAATTTCAGATTAATCATGTAGAGAAATACAGATAATAGATATGAAAACAATAGAATTTGCAATAACAAAATGATCAATTGATTCAAAAAGATGAACTTTCCAAGAGGTTTTGGTGGTTTTCTTTTGATAAAAAATAATCTGCCTCTAATGGCTTACAAAAGATACTTAAACTTAGGTTTAGAAAGTAAAACCGTGCATAATAAAATGACCAAAAGGCCCTTGATAAATCATAAGTTCGACCAAATAAACGACGCGCATGGACCTCGGGGTGTCGCTCCAACACGTCGCTCTGGGCTTCGGGAGCGACCTGAGGTAGTCACTTTGGAAGGTTGCTCCGGCTCCATTTTTGAATCTCCAGACGATAAAAGGGCGAGCGACTTCGTGACGTCGCTCCGGTAAGGTCGCTTTGAGAGGTGGGGCATACAGACTTCGTGGTGTCGCTCCGGTAGGTCGCTCCCATGCACTTCTCGTCCAATGATCACCCTTATCACCTCTTTTGAGCTCCAAATTCACCCAAATGTCTCCAAGAGCTCCATGTGGTACTTCAATACCTGATAAATACTCATGTATGCAAAATGCAACATAAACATGGCTAAATCCTAGTCTATATGATCAAAATGCACATGGGTGAATGGATAAAACAATGGAAATATGCAACATATCACTAAACAGTCAACAACCACCTATCAATGAAAACCCAACTCAGTTTATGAGTTTTCAACCCTCTCCAGACCTTGGAGGATCTGGTTCACGTGCAGAAATTGGTGAGGACCGTAAGCAAAGGTCGAAGTGGTCAACTGCTGAAGACCTGGTCCTCATCAGTGCATGGTTGAACACCTCCAAGGACGAAGTAGTTGGGAAGAGGGCTGGAACCTTTTGGTTGAGGATAACCTCTTACTATAATGCAAGTCCCAAGGTCGTTGGTTTGGCTAAGAGAGAGCAAAACAAGTGCAAGAAAAGGTGGGGGAAGATAAATGAAGGTGTCTGCAAGTTTGTGGGATGCTATGACACTGCAACAAAACAGAGAACTAGTGGGCAGAGTGAAGATGATGTTTTGAAGGCTGCACATGAAATTTTCTTCAACGATTACAAGGTGAAATTCGCATTGGAGCATGCCTGGAGGGAGCTTAGGAATGATCAGAAATGGCGTGGGACTTATGGAAGTACTCAGCAAAGCTCTGGTTCAAAACGAAAGAGAGTCGAGGAAGAACAAACTTTTCACTCATCATCATCTATGCCCAGTGTCAATGGAGAGAATGAAACAAGGCCTGTCGGTTTTAAGGCAGCCAAGGCAGCCATGGCGAAGGGTAAAAGGTCACTGGTTGACGAAGGGAAGAATCTGCAACAGGTGTTAGCTTTGAAGCAGGAAGTTAACAAGACCAAACTGCTTGACATTTTGCTCTCCAGGACAGAGCCACTTACTGAATTAGAAGTGGCGCTTAAGGATAAACTCATTACTGAAATGTTATCTATGTAATCTTTTAAACTGTCAATGTTATCAAACTTGATGTGTGATATAAGTTTATGTGCATTTCTCTTGTTTTTATTTAACTGCCAATGTTTTAATTTAACTCGGTGAAGCAATTCAATGTGTTTAATAATCTCTCTGTTTCTTTTAAACTGTCAATGTCTAAATAATTTCTCTGTTTATTTTTGCTTTTCAGGGGTTCAAGTAACACACATCCACAAATGGAAGCAAGAAAACCGATTGTCTGTGGCCTCTCAGCAAGAGGAATCATACCACCTCTCCCACAAGAAGTTCATGTTGCGGATGTCACACCAGCTGGAGTAGAAGTAGTGGAGATATCAGATGAAGAAGAAGCCGACGTGGTGGAGTTATCAAGCGAAGAATACATGAGGAGTATGGGTTACTTGATTAGGGTGGAGGAATCAGAAGATGACATAGAACCTGAGGTCAGAAGGATGTTGAAAAGGATGCATAAGGAAGAGAAGAAGCTGAGAGAGGAGAAGTTCAAGGTTTTGAGGTCTGGAATCAAGCTAGAGGAAGGAGAATCCTCACGGACTTCATGAAGACAGCTTGTACTGTCTCTTGTCTTGTTTGTTTGTACTGTCTCTTGTCTTGTTTGTTTCTGTTGTGTCTGGTCTTGTTTGTTTCTGTCACGGGAGTCATGAAGTTGTTTCTGTTTTAGACTTTGAAGCTCACAGACTATGAGCTTTTTATGTATCACGGACTATAAACTTTTTATGCATTTTGTATGTCACAAACTCTATTTATATTCTTCAACATACTCATCTTCTCTCCACGAGAAGAACAACAAACTCTTCTTCTCTTTAAAAGACCAAACACCAAACATATCAACAAACTCATCTTCTCTCTATTTTTTAAACACCAACCATATATCAACAAACTCATCTTCTTTCATATTATTCTTAAACACCAAAGCCATATTTTCAAAATATGGCTTCTTCTTCTGAAAATACATTTGATGAATCGGTTGATGATAGAATTGAAGAGCTCTGTGAGCAACATTTTGAGGAAGCTTTTGAGAATTTAACTTTTCTCGGTAATCAAGAAGAACGAAAAAAAAAAATAAAAAATGAGCTTATATCGAAAGACATCGTGAAGAGGAGCATATTCGTTTATGGACTGATTATTTCAGTGTAACTCCAACGTATCCTGAAAATATCTTCTGACGACGTTTCAGAATGAACAAGCGATTGTTCATGCACATCGTTTATCGACTCTCCAATGAAGTTCATTACTTTCAGGAAAAAACAGATTTTCTCGGAAGGAATAGTCTCACACCTCTTCAAAAGTGTACCGCAGCAATTCGTGTATTGGCGTATGGTTCTGCAGCTGATACTGTCGACGAATACCTCCGGCTCGGTGAAACAACAACTCGGTTATGTGTGGAATATTTTGTCGAAGGTATAATATATTTGTTCGGCGATGAGTACTTAAGAAGACTGACACCGGCTGATCTCCAACATCTACTTGACTTTGGAGAGTATCGTGGCTTTCCCGAGATGATAGGAAGTATCGACTGTATGCACTGAGAGTGGAAGAATTGTCCCACCGCTTGGAAAGGGCAATATTCTCGTGGTTCGGGTAAACCAACGATCGTTTTGGAGGCGGTTGCTTCATTCGATCTCTGGATATGACATGCGTTTTTTGGACCAGGTACATTAAATGATATCAATGTTCTTGATCGTTCGCCTGTTTTTGATGACATAATAAACGGTCAAGTTCCGAATGTCACTTTCTTTGTCAATGGAAGAGAGTATCATATGGCTTACTATCTCACCGATGGTATATATCCGAAATGGGCAACTTTTATCCAATCTATTCCTTTACCACAAGAGCCGGAAGCAGTTTTATTTGCTAAAAAACAAGAAGCTGCCCGAAAAGATGTGGAGCGTGCTTTTAGAGTTTTGCAAGCTCGGTTTGCCATTGTTAAAAATTCGGCTCTGTTTTGGGATAAAGTCAAAATTGGCAACATTATGAGAGCATGTATCATACTCCATAATATGATAGTCGAAGATGAGCGAGATGGATACACTCAATATGATATTGCAGGGTTCAATGAACGAGAAGACACCAGAACTTCACATGTCGATCTCAATTTTTCTTCACATATGCCTACACATATCACCGAAATGATGGAAGCTCGAAATGATATTCGTGATAGACAAATGCATCAACAACTGAAAGCTGATTTGGTTCAAAATATATGGCATAAATATGGATTTAGTCAAGACAACAACTGAGCTCGGATGCTTCTTTCAAGTTATTCTCGTTTTTGTTAACTAATCTTTATTTCTCTGTTTTTATTTATCATTATCTATATGTAAAATGTTATGTTTAATAATTGTATTAATAAAATTTAAGTTTAACAAAATAATTTTTTTTTTAAGAATCCGTAAATAAGATACTTGCAATGGACCATGTAAATTGTCCTGACTCTTAAATAAGACTCTTAACCTAACTTTTTCAACTTAAAATATTTAAATATGCTTAAGAGTCCTTAAACACCTCTTAGGGATAAAGATGCTCTAAGAGAAGAACAAAATGCAAACGCTTCTTGGTCAGCCATGTATGTATAAGATGATAAGATCAGTCCTAGGAGACAATCTTGTATCGTGGTCTGCAAAGAGACAACCAACGGTGATAAAGTCTAGTGCAGAGGGCGAGAAGCAGAGGCAGAATATAAGGGGTAGCTAAAGCTGTAGCTGAGGGGTGTTAGACATGAAATCTGCTGCTTGAAATGGGACAGCCTCTTCGCCAAGCAACGCTGCAACGGTGGTGTTTTGTGATAACATAATTGTAGTATATCTCTCTTCTAGTGGCGGATCCAGGCTGTGTTTTAAGGAGGGTCATAGTCTTTGGGCCAAAGTCCAGTTTAAAAATAAATGAAGGAAAAATGAGCATTTGTGAGGTTTGAACCCAGGAAAAAGTGTGTCAACGATGAACTATATACACCATTTGAACTACAAAAATTCTCTTGTATTCACAAGGAAAATACTAAGTTATAAATTTAACCTGTATCACATGACACCCCATCCCTCAAAGTAGGTCCGCCACTGCTCTTCTTCTAATCCTGTTCAACATAAACGAATAAAGCATATAAAGACAGACATTAGACATACATTTTGTTTGCGAAAAGGTACAAATGGGAGCAGTTCGAGTCACCATATACCAGCTTACAGACATTTTTACTAAAAGATTTCCATCATTTCTCTTTACAAGCTTTCACGGCAGTTTGGGTGAGTAACCCATGCTGCAACTGAGGGACTGGTACAAGATGATAAGATCAACTGTAATTAGTTTTGATATGAGAAGATTACTCAACCGAGTCAAAAGGAAATATCCCACGATCGAGTGAATAGGATATAATATACCTCATTGATAGTACAACTGTCCGGTAGCTTTAGAAGCACAACATTCACGTTCTGGGATAACTGTCCATACCTTGCATAGCATCTTTGCAGCAATAAATTTTTGAAGATGGCTGATCCAAACAGTCTTCCAAGTCACCATTGTCGGCGAGCCCCTTCCGCGTAAGCATATTACATGTGAGAAGTCTATAAGTAAAACGACCAAACTAAGATCGCACTAGTAGAAAAAACGAAGGAGAAACACATAAACACAAATTCATGAAAAGAAAGGAAAATCATAAAAGTAATTGAAAACACACAATATCTGGACTGAAAACACAAGGGTTAGATCATCTTTAATCATATTTTATTCTTTTCTGCAAACTCCATTTGAAATAAGATATTTTCAATTCCACTTTTTTGCTTCAAGAATGAAACATTGTTGTATCTTTTTATAATTCATTATTCAATTTCTCGCTCTAAAATGAAGTTAGGTCGGAGTAAAATTCATTTGAGTTTTGGAGTTAATTCTTATTTTAAAGACTATAATACATTAGAGAATATTAATTTAAACAATAGATTCCATACAAATGAGGAATTATAAAAATCAAGGGCTTATAGAAGAGAGTGGGGAGTCCGGATTACATGTATCCCAACGAATACATTCTTAAAAAATAATAATTACAATAATGTAAGTACTGTGTACTACAGTTTAACACCATTTGTACTGCATAAAAGACCTGCGTACATACACATAAACCAGACCAGACATTAGGAAAAACTGAGACTTTGACTATATGACAACCTCTGCATCCTTAAGAAGAAGATGAATCAGGTAAGAATCTTTGGTTCTGTCGTAAGATTCCTTTTCGTTTTTTTCTGTTTTCTTCTTTTTCTCTCATACCGGTATTGTACTGCAGAGCAGTGCCGGCTTAGAGCATGTGCTCACAGCACATTTGCACAGGGTCCTGTTTTTTCCTTTACAAAATTAGGGCCCTATTCTGTTAAGAATTATAAATATTAAGGTCCTAGGTTTCAAATTAACTATAATATAACTAAAGATTGAAAAATAAATAAGGCAGCACAGGGCCTTTTTAATATTTGAGCCGGGCCTGCTGCAGAGCCCATGATATTATACTACTGGAGTACTGTTCCCCACTCCGGCCAACTTGCTGTGAGCTGTGAATCTTTGAGATTGTCTTTATTTTTATTTTTACTATTATCTTCTAATATATTTAAGTTTACATTTTGCTTGTACATATGAGACTGCCTTTGGAGTGCTTTATTTTTAGAGAATATAGTTTGTGGGGGCTTAATTGCATTGTTATTTATTCTCATAGATACTACTTATGGGGGTTGACTTGGGCTAATTCCAATGTATATCTCTATTATATATACACACCTACATACATATATCATATCGTCATTCAAGATCATCTTGTTAACTTGATTAGGGTTTAGAGGTTGATTAATTAGGTTGAGTATAAACTAAGACCATCTCGTTTAATAGAAGAGAGATCGAAGCCTCTTTGTTGTTGCCGTATTTGTTTCTCTTTCCGTTGGTGCGTATGGACAATCATCAGACTTTAGCAGCCAGTTTACTAGACGATCTCTTGCATATCCCTGCAGAAACTATCGGTGCGTCCGGAGAGAAGAACGATACGTGCCTAGCTCAATCAGAAAGTAAAGGGAAGGAAGTAGTAGTAGTATTGCATGATCAAGATGCTCATGGCCCAAGTAGTGTAGCAAAGAAACAAGAACGTAGCGCCAATGAGCGTCTAAGGAGGCTGAGACTTCATGCCTCTTACCTCACTCTTGGCACTCTTCTTCCTGATCATTCTTCTTCCTCCAAGGTTTGATGATCTCCCTTTTGCTTTTGAATATATATATGTATACATATATAAATCATATAGGCTTGTTAACAGAAGAAATGGTGTGCGCCGTCTATAATGGATAGAGTGGTCACTTACATTCCTATGCTACATAATGAAGTTGAAGAGCTAACTCTCAGAAATCAGAAGCTTGTAGAAGCGGTCCAGAGCAAGAGATTCAGGGAATTAGAGCGACAAGATCCTCACATTCGTGCAATCTCGGTTCTTGAATTGGAGGGATCAGGTGATGAGGTTGTTGTGCAGATAAGCATGAAAAGGGTAAAAGCAGACGAGTTCTCGAACTTGCTTCACGTAATGGAGATGCAAGGTTTTTGTATTTTAAGTGCGTCCACATCTCTAGTGTGCCGAGACCAAAAGGTGGTTTGCTACAACTTCCATGTTAAAGTACGTGTTTTCTCTTATCTATACTTCATTTCTCAGGCACATATATGTTTTGCTAATCAGTTTTAGACATGAATATGGATAAAGATGTTACTTTCTTATCCAACAATATTTGCTTCATTAGGGTTCATCTTAGGAGGATCGCTTCTAGTTAATATTGAACGGATTTTTAAGACACATGCAGTTTCTTTCGGTTTGAGAGAAAACTATTTGGATCTTGATTACATATATATATATATATATATATATATATATATATGAGTGTCATATTGGGTATAGAGAGGGATAATTTACACATATATGTATCTATTATTGACAGCTGATCATCGATGATATATACTAAAAATCACTAAACATAATTCACTAATTAGTTTTTAGCAATTATATAGTGAGATAGTGAAAGCTGACACAGTCTCTAGAGAACTAACAATTGAGAAGTTTATGGAAAAGTGTAGATTGATGAGAAGCCATCTGAAGGTGAAGACTACATCACAGTGTTGAAGAACAACATCATCTCTACGCTCTCTTGACAAGACAAAATACAAATGAAATTAAGTGAGATGAAGACTATGGAATCACTTTACCGTGGAGTTCAACTCCTGTTGTAATCACTTAAACCTTTTGGGCTTATAATATATTGTGTTAAAAAAAAAAAAAAAAAAAAAAGAAGACTATGGAATAGTTTTGTTGACGCATATTTGATCATGTTTGGTTTGGCGTTTGAAATCTCATAATTCAAATTTACATGTAGAATATGTTTTCATTTGCTTAAAATACTTCTTAGTGATACTAAATAACCAATTTGGGGATTGAACTCGCGTGCTTCGTACTTTTTAAAACAAGTTGTGAAAATGTTGAATTAGATTCGAGAGAGTTTTGTGTCATTTTGATCATTCTAAGGGAACAAGTTTGAAGTCGCACTACAAGAAAACACATGCTTAACGACGAAAATTAACGAGGAAAAACAATCCTCGTAAATTTGCGTCGAGTTTATGACGAATTTACGTGAAAAACTAAAGTCATCGTTATTTCCTCGTAACGTAACGACAAAACTGTTTCGTCGTAAAGTGGATGTAACTTTACGAGTATTTTACGAGGAAAAACTATTTCCTCGTAAATACGACGTAAACTTTGCGTGGTATTTACGAGGGAATAGTTTACGTGTATTTAGCGAGGAAATTTTTGAATCCACCAACTTTATAGGTGTTACACGTTTTTTTTGCCCACCTAATTAATTTTCGTCGTAAATTCATAGCAAAATTACAACTACCAGATTCGAATTTTCCTATAAATATGGATGTTTAAACATCATTTTAAACACACCAACAACAAAAAACGTGAAAGAAAAAAAAATGGCTGGCTCCGGGAATATTTACGAGTTGCGGAAGTGGATGTATATGCATAGAGATGCTAACGGGAGAGTGACGAAAGAATACCTTGCGGGTCTGGAGACATTTATGCATCAAGCAGATTCAACACCGCTCGCCCAAGAAAGTGGTAAGATGTTCTGTCCTTGTCGGAAATGCAACAATTCGAAACTGGCAAACCGTGAAAATGTTTGGAAGCATTTAATAAATAGAGGTTTCACGGCAAATTACTATATCTGGTTTCAACATGGAGAAGGTTTTAATTATGATCAGAATGAAGCTAGTAGTAGTAATAGCAATTTTCAGGAAAAAGAACCGGTTGATCATCATTTGCATAATGAACATAGTTACCAGCAAGAGGAGATGGTAGATTATGATAGGGTTCATGATATGGTAGCTGATGCATTCGTAGCTCATGATGGAGATGAAGAACCTAATATAGATGCAAAAAAGTTTTACGAAATGTTAAACGCGGCGAATCAACCACTTTACAGTGGTTGTAGAGAAGGTCTCTCTAAATTGTCGTTAGCTGCTAGAATGATGAATATTAAAACTGATCACAATCTACCTGAAAGTTGCATGAACGAATGGGCGGACTTGTTTAAAGAGTATTTGCCGGAAGACAATGTGTCTGCTGATTCTTATTATGAGATTCAGAAACTGGTTTATAGTCTTGGGTTGCCTTCTGAGATGATAGATGTTTGCATCGACAACTGCATGATCTATTGGGGAGATGATGAGAAGCTAGAAGAATGTCGATTCTGCAAGAAGCCACGATTCAAGCCGCAAGGACGGGGACGTAATAGGGTACCATACCAAAGGATGTGGTACCTACCAATTACAGACAGATTGAAAAGATTGTATCAATCAGAGCAGACTGCTGGAAAGATGAGATGGCATGCCGAGCATACTCAGACGGATGGTGAGATGACTCATCCATCAGATGCAAGAGCCTGGAAACATTTCAACAAAGTACATCCAGATTTCGCTAGCAATATCCGGAATGTGTATCTCGGATTATGCACAGATGGATTTAGTCCGTTCGGAATGTCAGGGAGACAATATTCATTGTGGCCAGTCTTTCTTACTCCATACAACCTGCCACCGGAGATGTGCATGCAACGGGAGTTACTATTCTTGACCATATTAATACCTGGTCCGAACCATCCAAAAAGGTCCCTGGATGTTTTCCTACAACCACTGATAAAAGAGTTGAAGGATTTGTGGTCAACAGGGGTGAGGACGTATGACTGTTCAACGAAGACGAATTTTACGATGCGAGCGATGCTTTTGTGGACCATAAGTGATTTCCCTGCCTATGGGATGTTGTCTGGATGGACTACACATGGGAGATTAGCTTGTCCATATTGTAATGGAACGACAGATGCGTTTCAACTGAAGAATGGTAGGAAGACAAGTTGGTTTGATTGTCACCGTCGATTTCTTCCCATTGGCCATCCTTACCGAAGAAACAAGAATTTGTTTAGGCACAAAAGGGTTGTGAGAGACACTCCTCCTCCATATCTAACTGGAGAACAAATTGAAGCGCAAATCGACTACTACGGAGCTAACGAAACAGTTCGTTGGGGTGGTAATTGGCATGTCCCTCGTAATATGCCAGATTCTTACGGTGTTCATCACAACTGGCACAAGAAGAGTATATTTTGGGAGTTGCCATATTGGAAGGATCTTCTTCTGCGCCACAACCTCGATGTGATGCATATAGAGAAGAATTTCTTTGAGAACATCATGAATACAATATTGAATGTCCCAGGGAAGACAAAAGACAACATAAAATCGAGGTTGGACTTGCCGGATATTTGCTCAAGAAGCGAGTTACATATTAAAAGCAATGGACAAGTTCCCGTTCCGATATTCAGATTATCTTCAGAAAAAAAGTCGGTGTTGTTCAACTGGGTGGCATCAGAAGTGAAGTTCCCCGATGGGTATGTTTCGAATCTCTCTAGATGTGTTGAAAAGGGTCAAAAGTTCTCCGGGATGAAGAGTCATGATTGTCATGTATTTATGCAACGACTACTGCCCTTTGCATTTGCGGAGCTACTTCCAACAAACGTACATGAAGCACTTGCAGGTACGTAGTGTATTATATCACAATAATTTACAAAATAATATATGACTAACAATGTGTTTAATTTTTTTTTGAATATAAAAGGCATTGGAGCATTTTTCAGGGATCTGAGCACACGCACTCTTAAAGAAGAAGTTGTGGAACAGCTTCAGGAGAACATTCCCATCTTATTGTGCAACTTGGAGAAGATATTTCCTCCCGGATTTTTTGACGTCATGGAGCATCTAGCTGTCCACCTCCCATATGAGGCATTGCTTCGTGGACCTGTACATTACGGATGGATGTATCAGTATGAGCGAGCCATGAAATATTTGAAGGGAAAAGCAAAGAACCTCGCCAAAGTTGAAGGTTCTATAATTGCTGGAAGTTTGACGGAAGAAGTTTCTCACTTCACATCGTACTACTTTGCGTCAAAAGTACGTACACGGAGAAGAGCTCCAAGAAGATATGATGATGGTGGTGTTGCGCCAACATATGCAGTTGCTGGTGTTCCAGACATCTTTAGCCAGATTGGGCGACTCGGTGGGAAGTGTAAAGAGGTTTGGTGGTCGAGTGAAGAAGACGCTCATAGTGCACACACCTATATTCTACTCAATTGCGAAGATCCATTGATGCGTTATTTTGAAAGGTAACATATATTGACACTTCGAAACACATATAAGTATAATTAATTGTATAATTGCGAGAGATTCATTCCTATAAAATGTGATTTTACAGCCTATTTGTTTCTCAAGTCGAAGAAACATTTCCTGGTATATCCACAAGTGACGTAGACAAAAGGAAAGATCAACACTTCATTAAGTGGTTGCGGAATCAGGTACTAACTAAAACTTTTTTTTCATACATTATCTGTATTTCATTAACATTCTCTTTATTTTTGCAGGTTGATTATGACGACGACGATGCAGATTATCCTAAGTGGTTACACGAAGTAATTCAATCTCCACTTGTAAAGGTCACCACATCACAGATGTATTTCACACGAGGCTATACTTTTCATACATATGACTATGGTAGACAGCGGGCGACCAGTAACTATGGAATATGTGTGAAAGGGGAAACAGATTTCTACGGGATCTTGACGGAGATTATTGAAGTCGAATTTCCAGGGATACTGAAGCTGAAATGCGTCCTCTTCAAATGTGAATGGTTCGACCCCGTCGTCAACAGAGGTGTTCGGTCTAACAAATTCGGTGTAGTTGATGTCAACGGTGGACGAAGGTACAACAAATTCGAGCCTTTCATCTTAGCTTCACAAGCAGACCAAGTTAGCTTCCTTCCATACCCTCGGATGAGAGATTCAGGTATAAATTGGTTAGCAGTGATCAAAGTTACACCTCGAGGACGAATCATCAGTGGAGAAGAACCACCATTGCAAGAAGAACAGATAAATGAAGTCGAGGAACCTGAACAAGAAATTGATGACATCCTTCTCATTGATCCGCATAATCACGAGTACGAAGATCTTACCGATGATGCCACAGACGAAGCTGTTGAAGACGAGTTTAATGAAAATGATGATGTTTCTAGTGATGACGAGAATGTCGATGTATCCGATTGATGTATTTGTTTTATGAATAAGATGAGGGAGTTTGTTTTATGAATAAGATAATGTGGGGTTTGTTTTATGAATAAGGTAATGCTGGGAGTTTGTTTTATGAATAAGCAAATGTGGGATATTGTGGTTTGGAATGGAAATAAAGATGGAGTTTGGAATATATGAAGTAGAAAATAAGGAATATGGGGTTTCGGGTTTTTGGTTTCGGGTTTTGGGTTTTGGGTTTCGGGTTTGGGCTTTCGGGTTTCGGGGTTTGGGGTTCTAGGGATATATGAAGTAGAAAATTAAAGATGGGGGTTTGGAATATATGAAGTAGAAAATTAAAGATGGGGGTTTGGGTTTCGGGTTTCGGGTTTCGGGTTTGGGGTTTCGGGTTTGGGGTTTCGGGTTTCGGGTTTGGGGTTTCGGGTTTAGGGTATGGGGTTTGGGGGTTGGGGTTTCGGGTTTCGGGTTTCGGGTTTCTGATTCTAGGGATTTAAACATAACACTCGTTAATTCCACGTAAGCACAAATCGTCGTAAAGTCCACGCAGGATGAAATCGTCGTAAAGTCCACGCAGGATGAAATCGTCGTAAAGTCCACGTAGGATGAAATCGTCGTAACGTCCACGCAGGATGAAATCGTCGTAAAGTCCACGTAAGACAACGAAGAAATAACGACAAAACCTAAAATTAAATATGGGGTTTGGAATATATGAAGTAGAAAATTAAAGATGGGGGTTTGGAATATATGAAGTAGAAAATAAGGAATATGGGGTTTGGGGTTTCGGGTTTCGGGTTTCAGGTTTCGGGTTTGGGGTTTGGGGTTTCGGGTTTCAGGTTTCGGGTTTGGGGTTCTAGGGATATATGAAGTAGAAAATTAAAGATGGGGGTTTGGAATATATGAAGTAGAAAATTAAAGATGGGGTTTGGGTTTCGGGTTTCGGGTTTGGGGTTTCGGGTTTGGGGTTTCGGGTTCGGGTTTGGGGTTTCGGGTTTCGGGTTTCGGGTTTCGGGGTTGGGGTTTCGGGTTTGGGGTTTCGAGTTTTGGGTTTCGGGTTTGGGGTTTCGGGTTTTGGGTTTCGGGTTTCGGGGTTGGGGTTTCGGGTTTCGGGTTTGGGGTTTCGGGTTTCGGGTTTGGGGTTTCGGGTTTGGGTTTCGGGTTTCGGGTTTGGGGTTTCGGGTTTGGGGTTTCGGGTTTCGGGTTTCGGGGTTGGGGTTTCGGGTTTCGGGTTTGGGGTTTCGGGTTTAGGGTATGGGGTTTGGGGGTTGGGGTTTCGGGTTTCGGGTTTCTGATTCTAGGGATTTAAACATAACACTCGTTAATTCCACGTAAGCACAAATCGTCGTAAAGTCCACGTAGGATGAAAACGTCGTAAAGTCCACGCAGGATGAAATCGTCGTAAAGTCCACGTAGGATGAAATCGTCGTAAAGTCCACGCAGGATGAAATCGTCGTAAAGTCCACGTAGCATAAAATCGTCGTAAAATCCACGTAAGACAACGAGGAAATAACGACGAAACCTAAAATTAAATATGGGGTTTGGAATATATGAAGTAGAAAATTAAAGATGGGGGTTTGGAATATATGAAGTAGAAAATAAGGAATATGGGGTTTGGGGTTTCGGGTTTCGGGTTTCAGGTTTCGGGTTTGGGGTTTGGGGTTTCGGGTTTCAGGTTTCGGGTTTGGGGTTCTAGGGATATATGAAGTAGAAAATTAAAGATGGGGGTTTGGAATATATGAAGTAGAAAATTAAAGATGGGGATTTGGGTTTCGGGTTTCGGGTTTGGGGTTTCGGGTTTGGGGTTTCGGGTTCCGGGTTGGGGTTTCGGAGTTTCGGGTTTCGGGTTTCGGGGTTGGGGTTTCGGGTTTGGGGTTTCGAGTTTCGGGTTTCGGGTTTGGGGTTTCGGGTTTTGGGTTTCGGGTTTCGGGGTTGGGGTTTCGGGTTTCGGGTTTGGGGTTTCGGGTTTCGGGTTTGGGGTTTGGAATATATGAAGTAGAAAATTAAAGATGGGGGTTTGGAATATATGAAGTAGAAAATAAGGAATATGGGGTTTGGGGTTTCGGGTTTGGGGTTTCGGGTTTCGGGTTTGGGGTTTCGGGTTTGGGGTTTCGGGTTTCGGGGTTGGGGTTTCGGGTTTCGGGTTTGGGGTTTCGGGTTTGGGGTTTGGGGTTTGGGGTTTGGGGTTTGGGGTTTGGGGTTTGGGGTTTCGGGTTTCGGGTTTGGGGTTCTAGGGATTTAAACATAACCCTCGTTAATTCCACGTAGGATGAAATCGTCGTAAAGACCACGTAAAAAGATTTAAACATAAATCACGTTAATTCCACGTAAGCAAAATCGTCGTAAAGTACACGTAAAGAAAAACACGGGCCTTTGTGATTCCTCGCCATTTCCTCGTAAAAAAAAACACGGGCCTTTGTAACTGCTCGCTATTTCGTCGTAAATTTACGACGAATTTGCGACGATATGTAATCTTATATATACACCCGACCGCTCACTCTTTCTTTCCTCTCTACTTCCTCTCTACTTCCTCTCCATTTCGTAGCAATGGTAAGCCTCTCTGATTCCTCTCTAATTTGGTTAGTTTAGGATATATTAGGTGGTTAGTATAGGGAATTTAGATAGGTTTGCGGATTTTATGTTATTTAGTGTTGATTAGGTGGATAATGTTGGAAAATATATTGTTGATGTTAATTTTAAAAATTTCATTTTTTTTCCAGGTTCGAAAAGGAAGACTTACTGCCCATTACAGAGAGATCTTCGGTGAGCCGGGTAGTCGTTTAGACCCGGCCTCTTCTTCCGCTCCCAGTTCTTCGGGCCAGGAGACTGTCCCCGAGACTCAGTACACTCAGAGAGTCTCTGGGTCTACTTCTTCTAGTGCACCATCGGCTCCTCATGTGCCTCCTCCGATGCCTCCTCCTGTGCCTCCTCCGATGGCACCTCCGATGGTCGCTGATATTCATCCTGATCTGATGGTGCCTCCGAGTGCTCCTTACTCGCAGTACACGGTAGAGGACATTCTCAGTCTGCCAGGCAGAGAAGGTTTACCAGTCATCGACCCAGACCGACCGGACGGAACGTTGTGGTATGTTGCATTAATTTTTTTAATTCGTTTAAATATCTTTTATAACATTAAAAAATAATTTATATTTTAAATTTGTATTTTCCAGGTGGGGGGTTGACGGATGTCTTGCATCGGACGTAACCGACACGATCAAGGGTTACTTCTCCATGGCACATCCAAACTGGAGTAAGACGCCTCACTACGTCAGAAAGACGTGGTTCAAAATTTACGCTGTAAGTTTCTATTAATTAATTATATATTTTTAATTTTTTCATGATTTATATATATACTTTCTAAAAAACTAATTGTTAATTTATTTTTTCCAACAGCAAAAATATAATTGGGCTTTGGGGATCACTGAGAGGGTGAGGAAGAAGTTTAACGCGAAAGCGAAAGTTCGCTTGTTGGACACGGTCTCCAACTGGAAGGGTGACTGGATCGTGAAGGGGTATGAGCGTGGCAAACCCGCTGAGCTCACCACGGACGTGTGGGATGGCCTCATCCGTTATTGGCGCCTTCCTGATTCGATTAGAATCGCCCAGGCTTGCTCTAACTCCCGTAACACGGTCGATGAGCACGGGAACGGGCCGATGCTTCACACTACGGGCCAAAAACCCCACGCCGGTGTCCGTTTGGAAATGGTAATTAAATATTTTATTAAATAATTTTTTTAATAATTATATTAATTTATTCTAACTTTCTTAACTGTTTTTTAGGCCAAAGAGACGGGACATCTCCCGTCTCTTATGGAACTTTACGAGAGGACCCACAAGAACAAGGCGGGCGTATTTGTAGATGGCAAGTCCGAGCAAATCTACAACGACGTAGTTGCTCGGGTTGAAGACCGCCAGACTCAGCTGACCCAGCAGTCTACCGACGGATTACCCGTCACCTTATCCACACTTGAAGTGGATAAGATTTACGAGGAGGTAAATTTTCAAAAAAATTAATTTTTAATTATTCATTTAATTTAACTTTAAATATTTACTTACAATATTTATTTTTTTGTTTTTAAGGTTGTCCCTAAAAAAAAGGGACGGACATTGGGTATTGGTTCCGTCAACGATGTTCCGAGAGCGACATCGTCTTATGGTCAGCGACGGGATGATGAAGTCACGGAGCTGCGTAGAGAGTCCGCTCAGCTGCGTAACGAGTTGACCGCGACAAAATCTCGTATGGGTGGAGTCGAGGGCTTCTTAGACGTTATTGCGGCCACAAATCCGGAATGGGAGTCCATGTTGAGGAACATGCGACAACAACATCCCATTCATGGCGAGTCATCCGGCGACGTACATAACGAGGCGGATGTTACGAGGAGGAGTGATGAATTCTACCGGGCGATGAACGACCCTTAGTTTTTTTTGTTGTTGTATTATATAAAT
This sequence comes from Brassica napus, assembly GCF_020379485.1. NCBI lineage: Eukaryota > Viridiplantae > Streptophyta > Magnoliopsida > Brassicales > Brassicaceae > Brassica > Brassica napus. The sequence goes on along the minus strand of NC_063445.1, from coordinate 21,907,065 downwards.
TCAAAACTTATTTATTTATAAAATATTTTCATATGAATTTATTTTTATTTTGAATTTTAATTTATTATTAAATTAAATAATTTTAATTATTTTTTTATTATATTTTAAAATTCTGTAAAATAATAAAAACGAAGTAAATTCGTAGCTAATGTACGACCTCTTTACGTGGAAATCTTACGAGGAAATGACGAGAAACAGTTTACGAGTATTTTACGAGGAAGTATTTACGAGGAAATAACGAGGAAATGTTTACGACCATTTTACGAGGAAATCATTTCGTGGTTGTTACGTGTATTTTGCGAGGAAAATCTTTCAAGGTATTTACGTGTAGATTACGAGGAACTGTTTTCGAGTTATTTACGAGGAATTGTAGCGACGTCCTTACGAGGAATTGTAGCGACGTCTTTACGATGAATCGTTCTACTTCGTCTTTACGACGAAATATATTCCTCGCTAAGTTACGACGAATTAGCGAGGAAATATGTGTTACGACGGACGTGTAACGAGCAAACGCGTTTCCTCGCTAATTCGTCGTAAAGCCTCTTTTACGACGAAATAACGAGGAAAACCGCCCTCGTTAAGATTATGTTTTCTTGTAGTGTCGGTTATAAGCAATGTTGGGGTTGAGCTTGGAGCAAGCTTGTACTCAAGTTTGGCCCCACCAATTAGGTAAATTCACACAGTTGCTACCTGTTTTAGAGTATGTCCAAAAAAGAACTCTATTTTGAAGTTTCCAAAACTCTATATTTAAAGTTTAAAAGTGTTATTCTCCAAAACCAAAACTTTAAACTCAACTTCAAAACTATTTCTATTTTATAATATGGTCCTTATATTTGTCATAACTAATTTGAATCCACAAAATTTTTGTAAACAACTAGCACATGTATAAAAATATTACAACAATGTTAATTAATAAAATATTATATAAAAATATAAAAAATTTAAACAAAATAACTTAATTAATATTAAACTTCAAGCAAAATACCATATTATTCCATAAAGTTATTTTGTAATGCATATATGATATACTAGTGCATTTCGAAGTAAAAATGACTCTTCACATTTTAATTTGTAGATTAAAGATAAAAATTGTTGAAATTGGAGTGATATTAATACTTGTAAATACATTAGATTAGAATAACAAAGTAGAAGAGAAACATAAAATATTGCTAAAAGACTAACTTTTATTGATGATATTAATACTCGTGAATATATTCAATATGAACAAGAAAGAATTGTACGAAAAGACATCATCAACAACAACAACCATCTTCAGTTACACAAAAAACAAATTGGACAATATTTTGAAATTTTGAAGGTTCCTGATCAAACTTACCTGACTATTAGTGTTGTTGTAATATTTAAATTTGTGTAATAGTTATGTCGTCATGTAATTTTTTAAAAGTTTTTTTGGTAAGTTTCTTTTGTATACTTTTGTTATCTAAATCTAGTTTTAAATATTTTAAATCTTATTTTAAAGTTTTATTTAATTTTATGTGTAAACTTAAATTTTGTAAACAAAACTTAAAATATTTATGAGATATAATTTTTATAAGGATTAAACAATAAACAAGAAAATATTTATGAATCATATATGTGATGTGTAATTGTAGGGACCAAAATGCAAATAAAAATATGAAACTTCAAATTTGAAATTTTGAGTAGTGAAACTTCAAATATAGAGTTTCACTCCTCAAAACTCCAAATTTGAAGTTTTGAAGTTCCTTTTTGGAAAGCAAAAAACTTCATATTTGAAGTTATAGCACGAGTTCACAGGGAATTGCAAGTTGCAACATATGTGTAATCTTCTTAGTTCTTATTATAAATTGAACAAAACTAGATAGAAAACACAAAACTATACGAACTAAACTAAGACCATCTCCAATGTGACTCTATTTTTTCTTCTATAAATTACTCTATTATAGAGTGAAATATAGAGGAATATCATATTTTTGCTCTATATTTGGAGTGGAAAGTGATATTACTAAGGGCATCTCCAATGGTGCTCTATAATTTCCTCTTTAATTCCCACTAAAATAGAGTAACTCTATTATAGAGTTGATTTTGCTCTAATGGTTAACTTTATAATAGAGTTACTCTATAATAGAGTGGAATATAGATTAATGTTGTTTTTACTCTATATTTGGAGTAAAAAAGTAACATTGCTCTATATATATAAAAGTAACATTGCTCTATATTCTACTCTATTATAGAGTTAACCATTGGAGCAAAACTAACTCTATAATAGAGTTACTCTATTTTAATAGAAATTATAGAGAAAAATATAGAGCACCAATGAAGATGGTCTAATACTCTGTAATAAAATATAATAAAACAACTAACATAAATATAATAGTTCTCAATACTTTATAGCAACTTCATATTACCAAACAAATATTCTTAACATGTTTTTAATAGTTGAATTTTATTTTATTTTTAAAAGTAAAACCAATGACAAATGGCTAAATGAACACCAATACATTTTGTTGCTACATAGTGAAAAAGAAGAAAAAAGTATATTGTGTTTCAATTTTATAAGATTTTAAAATTATAATCTTATAGTGTCTCTTATCTTACTTTACTTAAATCTTTGATTTTATAGTATGTTTATAAATCAATTTTTTTTGTCTTTTTAAGAAAATGTATACTAATTTATATCATTCCATTTACATATTTTATGACCTAACTAAACAGTAACAAATGATACAATAACATACTATCGTACAATTATATTCTTCATAAAGAAAAGAGAAAAAGACAAAAATAGCACTAAATCAAGTTTTTGTTCCCAAACTAGCACTCAAGGTCAAAAGTCACAAAAATAGCACTTAATGTTTTATCAAAAGTCACAAACTTAGGGTTTAGAGTTAAAGGGTGGGGTTTAGGATTTATAGTTTAGGGTTTAGGGTTTAGAGTTTAGGGTTTAGGGTTTAGAGTTTAGGGTTTAGAGTTTAGGGCTTAGGGTTTAGGGCTTAGGGTTTAGGGTTTAGAGTTTAGGGCTTAGAGTTTAGGGTTTAGGGTTTAGGGTTTAGAGTTGAGAAATGAGGTTTTGGGGATAAGATTTCAAATTTTGAAAAATAAAAAAATTAAAATTTTCAAATGATAAACTTAGGAAGATGCTATTTTGGTTATTTTAGTTTTTGAGTGCTATTTTTGTGATATAAACTTAGAAATATGCTATTTTGGAGATTTGCCCTAAAGAAAATAACTAACAACAAAAATTTATATTATTTTATATTATTCACATAAGTCGTAATATAAATTAACAATAGCATGTTATAATTTTGTTAGTTATAATTATCTTATATAATTTCTAATTAAAATCTATAAAAAATAACATTTGGTATTCCCTATTCTTTTTAGAATTATACTTATTTTTATATTTTACTTATATTGTATATGTATATTGAATTTATCTTCTTCTTTAATTCTTAGTACTAGATTTTGACCCGCACTTTTGAAGCACGGATTTTTGGTAATAAATATTAGATATAAATTAATGTTTTGGTTTTGATGTGAATTATTAAGTTATAAAGTTGTATTATATAAAAGAAGGAAATTATTTTTTGTTTAAAATTAGATAATTTATCAGTTCGTTTATTTGAGATTTTTATGTACACTCTTTTGTTATAACGTCACTTTTATACTTTGTATATATTTTATAAGAGTTAAAGTTGCTGAGTTGGTGAGATATAAGATTTACTTGACAAATTTGGTATAACTTAGTATTATAATTTCGTATGGTTGTTAATAGTTTTTAGCAGTGTTTTAACATCCAATACATACCGTGTCAAACCAGTAAACCGGTGATCTGTACATAACCGATTCGAATTTAATTAAAACCTTATAAGTAGAAACTGATAAAACTCAGTAAACATTTAAAACTCATCATTATCCACAATCCTCATCATTACCCGCAATCCGATATTGGTTGAACCGATACAAACATATTTGCTAAATTATAACCAAACAAATATTTTGTTTGACCTAAATTATTAAAATCACAATTATAATAATTATATATTCTAAAAACTTATAAATAAACATTTATATAAATTTAATTCTATAGAGGTGTATAATGTATAGGAGTAATTTATGACATGGGATTGGAATTGTTAAAATATTGTCATTCAATAATGAATAAAGTTGTGTGTAAACCTAATAATATATAGAGCTGTGACCTAACATAATTATAGAAAATACACGTATATTAAAAATACTTTGAAATTTTTATTAAATACAATTTTGTGCATCATCATGTATTGAAATAGGTTTTCATATGATCGTAAGAAGTCTGATTTATTTATTAGAGTAAATTTTCATATATTATGTCTTTTTTGTTCAAATTTCATATATTATGTTAAATATAAAAATGTTGTTGTAAAGAGCTGTAAACATTACACATGTCTTATTGAATAGTATTTTTACTGTACACTGAGTTGTAAACTGACAAAAAATATGAAAATAATCAAATAGGGTCATTGAAATTTACTAACGGTTGCTAATTTTTCTATGATTGTTGTGTATATTGGTAATAATTAGTTAATTGTATATAAACTAACCATAACATAAATCAAAACAATCATTTTATTTATCTTATATAGTATATAGCTAAATTTCAATGTGGATATAGATATATAGTATATTTTAATATAAATATTTATTATTGAGAATTCATACTCACATGATAAATACAAAATTTCTAGTGTGCTATTTTTTAAGGTTTATATTTAAGACCCGTGCAACTGGTCTCAATAATAATTTTTTGAGACTCGTGTAACTGCGCGGTCTGGCCCTGGCTGGCCCATAAATATTTTGAGCCTAAAATTCAAAGTTTGGCCCGGTCCTTGTAGGACTATAAGGTTTTTTTGGCTTTTCGAAAAATAATTTGTCATTATCACTTTCATCGTTTTAATACATGTGAATTTTTATTAAAAAAACAGTTTCATTTTTTAGTTTTAAAATATAAAGTGAATTTAAACTTTTCTTCTTTATCAAAAATATTTTATGTTTTCATATGCTTTAAAAACATAATGCAAACAAACTAAATATAATAAGATTTAAATAATCAAAAATAAATAAAAACTAAATATATAAGAAAACAAAATTTATGATAAACATGGTCCAACGTTTCATACTTTGTATTTTGAAATAAAAAGAAAGTTGTACATAAAAGAAGAATATACATTTGCAAAATTTAAAATGTGACACTTGTAATGATGAAACAATAAAGTGCATTAACAACTTTTATATTTTCTTTATTAGAGTTTGGATAAAATATTAAAATAATATGTCAATACTAATAACGGTTTTAATTCAAAAATGATAATATTTAAGTTAGTGTATAAAATTTCGGGGGTTTTTTTCTGATGAAATTTCATATTTATTGATCATGGGGAAATTTACAAAAGAATTCGCCTACTAAAGAATATAAAAACTAAATATCTTAGTTGTAAGAATTGGCCCAAAAATTTCGGGTTTTTGGACCGGTCCTAGCCCAAAATACCCAAAGCCCAAATGGGCTTAACCCAAAAAGTCTGATTTTTTGGGCTTATAAAACGAAGCCCAAGCCCAGTAAATTTTAGTGTTGGGCGGGATCGGGCTGTTGGCTTCGGCCCTAATTAACATGTCTAAGCATAATAAACACAAATCTCAACTAATTAATAATAAATTATTTAGACTATCATTTAGTTAGAGAAAATAACGGTAGGACCAAAAAAAATAGTAAATAGGTAATTAATTGTTGCAGTAACTTTTTGTAAGTAGATTTTTTAAGAATCTTTCGCTTTTAATAGTATATACTAGATTTTGATCCGCACTTAGAAAACGCGGATTTATTTTTGAAATTACATAAATTATTTTAATATATTTTTTTATATAATAGTATTTAGGTTTGAAGACATTTATTCGGAAACGCGAACCGAACTTTACCAAACTGAAAAACCGAAACAAAAATTAAATTGAATTTCATTAAGAACTGAGTAGATCATATATCTCTAGAATAAAAAAAATTGAAACCGAATCAAAAACCAAATGGGTACTTGAATTTTTAAAATACAAATTATGTACTTACAAATATTAATTATATGTAATTTCTAAATAACAAAATATCTTAAAATGCTATTTATAAATTGAGTTATCTGGAAAAACTGAATTACCCAAATATTTTTATACAAAATATTAAAAAATTATCTGATATTTTTATTTGAACAATTTAAATTGCCCAATTTTTAAGCTGAAAACTCATAAATTATCCGATTTTTTTTGTTTGCATATTAGCAAGTTCTCAACTTTGATATCAAACCAAAAAACTAAATAACACAACTGACGGACGTTGTAAATTCTTGAACGGCTCCTAAATTTCTTAAACCAAAATACCAATAACCAAAATACCCAAACTAAAACCGAATGTTGAAGATTAATAGTGCATCTACATTTACATAAACGTAAACCAATGTACGTAAGCCTGAACCAATGAACATAAGCCTAAACCGGTGGTTAACATTGAGTTTGGGCGTTAAAATTTGCCAATGCATATTTAAAAATGTACCAACATTTCAAAAATAGTAGTATGACGTATTATTAAAGATCTCAATTAAATAAGTTTATTCCAGGAAATATTATCTAACTTCAAATGTATTTTATAGTTAATTCAGTTTATATATGTTGATATCACTTTTATGAAAAATGGTATGCAAATTTGTATAAGTGTCACGAAGTAAATCACCCTAAGATATAAATTAATAAAAAATACTCAGTACTTACGTACCAACATTGGCTAACTGTTAAGCAAATTAGTCGCACAAAGTTTATAATGTTGATTATTTATGTAATCGGTTTATTTAAATGGGGATTGGAGATTTGGCCCAGACGATTTATACAAATAAGTTATAATAACTAATAAGGCCCACACGATTGTAAGCATACATGTATAGTTTGTTATATTTTGAATTAATACGAAAGGAGTGTGATGTACTGCAGGACTAAATATCCCTTTCTTATTAAAGGAGAAACGTAGAAATAAACCTTGGCCTCATATGTTTATTACATGAATGTCATTTCTTATGTGTCATCACCTCATGCACTCTCACTAACTTTTTAAAAAAACCCTTTGTCAACTAGAATAATTACAACCAAATACCATTGGTCATATACTTTATACTATATAATTACAATCCGATTTGAAAAAAAAAACGGGAATTATGACAGGCAGAATATTAACTCTTTTGTAAAAAGCAACAAAATAAGTTCGACATCTATCAAATCGTTTTATGAACATTTTTGTTTACGTTAATTATAATGCAACATTTTATGAACATTTTTAAACTAATATCAAATCGTATTATAATGCAACGTTTTATGAACCTTTTTGAAACCGAGTCAACATTTTATGAACATTTTTATGCAACATTTTATGAACATTTTCAAACTAATATCAAATTTCTTTATAATGCAACTAAAGAAACGGGAATAATTTTATGAACAATTTTATGCTTATTTTAGGAACACGTATTATAATCGAACGTTTTATGAACATTTTTGTCAACGTTAATTATAATGCAATATTAACTCTTTTGTAAAAGGCAACATTTTTGTCAACGTTGAAAAAAGAAATTATACGTTACGGATATCAGATATATTTTGGTTATTTGGTCAAAATAAAAAGGAAACACAATTGAATTTCAATATACTCGATGCAAACTCAATATTCCAAATTATAACCTACGCTTAATTGGTCAAAATATTAAGGAAACACAATAATATTGTTAACGTATAAAAGGAAACAAAATTCAAAGAATCAAAATACTTACCTTAATCGATAGGGGAATATCTCTGATATATTTTTGGCGTGACCATCACGGATCTTATAATACCTATTTCACGAAAACGCATCACGCAATAACAAAATTATGTAAGTGGTATATACAGTATTAAAGGAGGAGTGACCATCACGTTTGATTTTGGCGTGACCATCACGTTTGATTTTGTGACAGACTAAGTGCAACCGTTTTACATCAGATTCGAAAAAATAATTCTCAAACATGTAATATATTACTTTAAAAATATTTATAACAAAGCTATGAAGTGAACAATATTAAACTAAGAATTCTTTAAAATCAATTTGTTTTTTTAATATTTTAATACTTCGAAGATCATGATCAAATTATGCATACATTTATGCAATATTTCGACCAATCATAAAACTATGCAATATTTGAAACTACATATAAGTTCAAAATTATTAATCTTAGTTAGAAAAACAATTAAAATCGACAGTAATTTTGGAAAATACATTAAATTTCCGTAAACAATTCATAATATTTGATTATGTCTTTCTTTCGATGATTAATTATCATTTCCGTAAACAATGCATAATTGATACAATCAAATTATTAATTATCAAAATCATCGGAAAAAAATCAAGGATTTGGCCAGTTTAGATTTTACAAACGTATCAATCAGATCTTAAATTTTGGAGTCAAGTGTGTAATCAATTCATAATTGATTTTCTTCCGATGATTTTCAAAATCAAGTCAATATTTTTCCCTTGACCTACAAACAGTTTAATGCTTAGATTGACAAGGTTTACTTCCTCAGATTTCCTTATTTTATACGTCCCAAATTTAAGCTACTTCTATATGGTTTGAATAAATTCCTTATTTATGGTATAAATATTTGTAATTTATAAGCTATAGAGAATGTGAATATTTGGTCATATACTACAAACATAATGATATGGATACTGAATATTCTCTTTCGCCATAATGCAAACCTTGATGTACAATACTAAGAATATGGATACTGAATATGGATTACCTAAGAATATGGATACTGAATATTCTCTTTCGCCGTAATGCAAACCTTGATATACAATACTATTTATCAAGTTTATAATCAATTCATAATCTTCACTAAATGAATTTTTAAAACCATCAAGTAATTTACCTCAATTATAGTCATTGAAAAACATGTTTCCATATACGATTCAAGATCCAAATTTTGCCTAATTTGAGAGCTGCTATTTTTAAAACAACATGTGAAAAGACCAGTTTTAAAGTAAATTGTACGGCAAGTATGGAAATATTAATTAGTAAATATTTGCTACTATAATTTTGGCTATTTGTTTTCATCATTAAAACTCTATATAAATACGCAGTGTCTGCAACACAACTCCTCACCACATCACTCTTTCTGAATCATCATTAACAAAACCAGAAGTACACCAATGGCGGACTTTATAGGATTGTAAACGAAGAGTTTTGAAGATACTTTTCACAGCAGTTGTAGTTTTTTTAGTTTATTTATTTATTTATTTTCCTTATTATATAGGATATGCTTTCACATTTTATTTTATTTTATCGCCTATGTTTCGTATTATCTTATATTCATATTTTATTTTCTGAAAGCAATAATATTGCATATATTTCGTTTTATCTTTATTTCATAATTAATTTTATATAAGTTTTTGTTTACTCTTATAGATTCATTTTCACGAACTATACTTCAATCACACAAAAAAAATAACACAAGTTTTAAAAAACTTTGAAGCTTACTTTATTTACATATCCACAATTTCGTTGAATTCCTTAACATAAATAACATGTAATATTTGTGTATATGACTTTTACATTTCTAATATCTATATATTCAAACTTATAATTTTTTTAAGTTTCCTCACTCCGCGCAGGGCGCGGGTGATCACCTAGTTAACATATTAATAGGCCAAACAACTTCTTAAAGTAGATTTTTGAGTACTTCTTCCCTTTTAATAGAATGGATTAGGGTTGAGCACTTTACCCGATATCCGAAGCCGCATCCGAACCCGATCCGAAAAACCCGAACCGAAATCCAAACCGAAATAGCAAAATATCCGAACGGGTATTGAATTAGGAGAGATTGGATATCCGAACCATAATGGATATCCGAAGATAACCGAACATATGTATAATTAACCTTATATTTCTAGTTTACATTTTGTATTTTATATAAAATATTTATATTGATACTACACATACTTTAAGTTCATATGATATACATACAATTATGGAGAAAATGATTTGCTACTCACTTAAAATGCATGTCAAACTTTTTATTTCAAAAATTAACAAAAAGTTACATCCAAAATTTAAAAACAATAACCAAATTAATGTCTTTTTAGTTTAAAAATGTTATGTTCAAATTTATTAACCATTCAATCTATTAAAAATAAAAAAAAATTAGTTAAGTGAAAGTTACATTTTAAATACAAGAAATTTGGGAAATGAAAAATTTAATATATTTTTTCAAAATCTAAATATCCGAAAACGATCCGAAATAACCGAATCCGAACTAAAAATACTCAAACCCGACCCGAAGTTCAAAAATATCCGAACGGGTTCTACACCTCTATATCGAAATACCCGAAAATCCAAAATATCCGACCCGAACCCGAACGCCCACCCCTAGTACTGATAGATATATATTTGAAATTTTTTAAATTCATCCTGTTTCTTCTCTTGTAATTTCCTGCTCGTCTTCTTTTCTGGTCACTGGTTTTCAAGTAGAAGATTGTTGCCTTGAGTCCATCATGGCTATATTTGTAATCGAGAGGATTGATGAGCACAAGGGTACATACTCCATTCTCCCTCCGCTTCTCACTGGCCTTGCTAGCATTCTCTATTGGAGGCAGTAGTCAATCTGAATACATAACAACCTAGAGTGGTAACTTATCTCATGAGGCTGTTGTAATTGTCAATGATCTTCGTCCATATGCTTTACTCCCATATTTGTTCCCAGCATTTTCATTCCATTTGGTGGCTATCACGTTACCCCCAATGTATACATATTCCACATATTGTCTCTGTGCTGCAGGTTAGTGCTCACTGTTTAGCTGATATGTTCTTTAGTTTACTTTCTTTTTTAACACATGAAGATATTCTTACTCTAGATTCACTTAGTCCCTAGATTCTATCTCCAACGTAGCAGTGGAAGAAACTCGTTCTGTTATGTTAGTAATGTGAAGATCCATCTCTTACTTTTGATACATCATAAATGTGTTATTATGATCAACTTCACTACACACACACACACATCAAACCGAAGACAAGTCTCATGATAACAGAACAACTGCTATCATCAGGACATACCGTTAAGTCTCCTGATAACAGAAACCACCCCTTGAATCCCCAACTTACCATCTCCATTCGCCACCATCCCAGAGAACAACTGCTTACTCAAAGCAGTCCCAGGCATCGCCGCCACGTCACCACCTCCCTCCTCCTCATCGGCCGCCATCCCCAAATCTTTCACAATATACTCCGCAAACCCCGTCGCCTTATAATCCCTCTCCGCCATCATCTCCCCGAACAGCCTCATAACCGCCGACCCCGCCGCACCGTCCTTCACCGCGTCAAGCCATTTCTTCGGATCCAAACCCGCCTTCTCCGCGAACACCATCCCTTCCGCGAGCCCCACCAAGTTGCTTCCAGCGCAGATCTGGTTCCCGATCTTGCAGCTCTGCCCACTCCCCGCTCCTCCCATATACTTAACCGTTCCCATATTCTTCATCACAGGACACAACAACTCCACGATCTCCGAATCTCCCCCCGCGAATATCGCTAACGTCCCCTCCCGAGCCCCCGCGTCGCCACCAGACACCGGCGCGTCAACCGCCCAGCAGTCTCTCCGCCTCGCTTCCGCGTGTATCTCACGCGCGAGCGCTGGCTGGCTGGAAGTCATGTCCACGGTTACTCCTCCCGGTTTGAGGCCGGGGAGCACGCCGTCGGGACCGAGGAGGAGTGATCGGAAGTCGTTAGCGTTTCCGACTATGGTGAAAACGACGTCGCTCATCTCAGCCAGCTCTCTCGGGGTGTTTGCGGTGCGAGCGCCTTTGGATTGGAGATCCTTTGACTTTCGGAGGTCGCGAGCGTAGACGGTGACGGAGTAGCCTGCGGCGAGGATGTGAGAGACCATGGCTGATCCCATGATTCCGATGCCGATCCATCCGATTCGAGTCGTCGAGGGAGTGATGAGCTTCGGGTATGGAGTTTCCATTTGAGAATAATTGAAGAATCTCTGAGAGACGACGATGCGAGGATAATTAAATAAATAAATTTTTTTTTATTTTTTTTTGTGTTCTTTACAACAATAATAATTTATTTATTAATAAATTTTTTTGTTTGTTTTTCCGGATTTTAACTATTTATTACATAATAATTTAACTATTAATCTGGTGTCTTTACAGAGATAGACACTGTCTTGTCTTAAGACTGATAGGGACTGACTGTCTTGTCTACTCTTCAGACACGTTAATGTTCACTTCCCTTGAAATCATGCAAATGATAGGTCACGAGAACTGAACTTCGTCCCCCTTCACATGCTTACCCTGTGATGCAACAACCTTTACGCTAAACACTATAACCCACACAAAACTTAAAGTCCATGTGTTTCACCATCTTCTTTCTCTCTTTTCTCAGCTTCGATCCATCAACATGGACACGTCTTCTCCTTTCATCAACCTCTCCCAAACCTTTATGAGCTTCTTCCACGTAGCATCAGCCTGTGTCGTCATAGCCGTCTTTAGTTACCATATCTTCAGACCAAGATGCATATACCTCATTGACTTCTCATGTTACCAACCTCCAGACTTCTTGCGAGCTACAGTCTCCAATTTCATCGAGCATCTTACCATATCCGGGGTGTTTGATAAAGAAAGCCTTGATCTCCAGCAAAAGATTCTAGAGCGGTCAGGAATTGGAGATGGCGCGAGTGTTCCCGTGACGGTTCATGAGGTTCCACCAAACTCTTCTCTATCAGCAGCTAGAGATGAAACTCATGACATCCTCTTCGCTGTTGTTGAAGACCTTTTCTTGAAGCACAAGATAGATCCCAAGAGTATTGACATCCTTGTCTCTAACTGTAGTCTCTTTTGTCCTTCTCCGTCTATAACTTCCATTATTATAAACCGTTTTGGCATGAGGAGTGACATCAAGAGCTTCAGCTTGAGTGGAATGGGGTGCAGCGCGGGGCTTCTTTCGATAAACCTTGTAAAAGATCTTCTGAAGATTCATGGTGATTCTGTGGGGTTGGTGTTGAGTATGGAAGCTGTGAGTCCAAATGGTTATAGAGGCAAGTGTAAGTCAATGCTCATTGCTAACACCATCTTCAGAATGGGTGGGGCAGCGATTCTTCTCTCCAACAGGGAGCAAGACAAGCACAAGGCGAAGTATAAACTCCAGCATCTTACAAGAACTCACGTCGGATCAGACAATGAATCATATGAGAGTGTAATGCAGCAGATTGATGAGGAAGGAAATGTGGGAGTAGCTTTGTCTAAGCAGCTTGTGAAGGTAGCATCAAAGGCCTTGAAGATCAACGTGGTGGAGTTAGGTCCTCGAGTGTTACCTTACTCAGAGCAGCTCAAATACATAGTCTCATTCATCAAAAGAAAATGGGGTATGCAGAAGGAGGTATACACACCTAACTTCAAGAAAGCTTTTGAGCATTTCTGTATACATGCTGGAGGAAGAGCTATAATTGACGGTGTGGAGAAGCATCTAAAGCTGGATAAAGAAGATGTAGAAGCGTCAAGGTCAACATTGCATCGGTATGGGAACACATCTTCGTCTTCGCTGTGGTATGAGTTGCAATACCTGGAGGCGAAAGGTAGAATGAAAAAGGGAGATAGAGTATGGCAGATTGGGTTTGGAAGTGGCTTTAAGGCTAACACTGCTGTCTGGAAATGCATCTCCGAGATTGGTTCAAAAGACCGGAATGCATGGTCTGATCGAATACACTTGTATCCAGTCTCTGGAGATGGTTCAAGTGCCTTGGAAACATAGCTCCTTTCTTGACATTGATTCAGTACTGCTCCACAGAATAGTTTATCCAATCCTTCACATTTACTCTAGCTTGCTGAAGGAGTGTTTCTACAGCTGTTCTTAACATTCACTCAAGTTTATCCAAAAGTCTTGGGCATCTTCATGCATTGTAGGAAAAAAAACTTTCCACATTCTTAGATTCTTGAGCAGTTTCTTTTGGATCACTCCTCTCAGAAGTTTATCGTTATTGCATTCTGAAATAGGATTTAGTCTTACCAGTTAACAAGATTTAGTATGCACCTTTTTTCATTTAGTATGCACATGCAACCATTTTATTCCGTATAACTGTTACTGAAGAACACACAAAAGTCAGGCAATGCCTGAAATACTGAAATTTAAGAAGCGTGAGAACCTTGAAAAAATTCCGGTGGTTTAATTTTAGTAGGTTTAGACATTCGAATATATGTTTGGATTCGGTTCGGATATTTCAGATTTTTAGGTAATTTAGTTTAAGAATTTACTACTGCAAGTATTTTCATATTTTGGTCGGGTTCCGTCTGGTAAGCTTTGGATTCAAGTATTTTGGATATGACTGAATATACAGATACATGATCTTTAAAAATACATAAAATATTGATACATCTTTAAGTTTTTTCATACATTCTTATATGTGTATCCAAACGAACACAAATATCTAAAAATGAAACTGAACTTCAAATAAACAAAACATAAAATATATAATTAACAAAAGACAGAACATGTTTGGGATTAGGAAATAATTATGTTTATAGCAACAATTTCAGATATGTTCGGATTAACTTTCGATATTACATATATCGAGTATTATATATGATCGGGTTTGGAATTCTGCCCAACCCTTTACTTTATGTCTTTCGTTAGGTTTTTATTCAATTTCAAACTAGCTCCACAAGATCTTTTTTGAATATTTATTAATAACTAATATTGTTTGATTAACGATTATTAACTTTTGATATTTTGATAGGATATCAGAGTCGGAATCAGAGTCTATTTATGCTAATGACAAAGAAAAACCTTCGATAGGAAAAAGAACATTATATGTCAATGTGTATGGGAAAGAAAGTAGATGCCATAACTCATGTGAACGTGCATATGTGTGCACTTTCTAATCCTTCACATTACTATATTCTGAAATAAAACACAACATTAAATGACAAAATGATCGAATAACTCTTTTGATTTTAACTGATGATCAGTCATGTTCGTCGTCTTCAAACTCATCACCCATCACTCTTTCTCGTGCCTTCCTTGCCTACAATTCCCACATGTTTCATAGGAATATTAAATATACATCACTTTCACTCAACTCTCGTACATTGACTTATCATGGTTGTGCTTTCACAATCATTAAATGTATGAAAGCAACATATCAAAAGACGTAACACTTGCAGTGATTTACTACTAGTAAATTACTAACCTGTTGTTTCCAGTTGGTGAAAATGACAATAAGACTGAGAAGAACAGCTTGTACACAAGACCCAACTGTAATACCAATCCAGAGTCCTCTTCCTCTCATGTTAAACCTAAATCCTAATACGACAGCAGTTGGTATTCCAAAGAGGTAGTATGCAGCTAGGTTTACATATGCACCAATATCTTGCCTCCCTGATCCTCTAGCCACACCTGTTTCATTTAATTAAGTTAGTCGCTAAATTAGTTAATAACATTATAGGAACAGATTCTAACCTGAAAGAACTGCGTGAAGAGCATCAAATATGACTGATAAAGAAACCAGAGGTGCCATTGTTCTTACATAATCCACAACTTCGGTTTCAGAGCTGAATAGGTAGCCATATTCGTTTCTTGCAGCAAAGACTATTGCACTCACCATTAGTGATTCTACTCCTGCCATAACCATCACTGTGTAAACCGCAATTCTAGCTCTTTTCGGTTTCCCGGCTCCTAGTTCGTTTGCAACTCTTGTACTGCAAGCAACCAAAAAAAACATAGAAACAAATGTGATCAGATGGTTTTTAGATATCTCTCATTTTCACTGCAACCATAGGACCTGCTATGTAACTGAGCCTCCTCATCTCCGTGAAAAACCCATCTCTCCTGTTGACTTATTCTTCTTCT
Source organism: Brassica napus (assembly GCF_020379485.1). Classification (NCBI taxonomy): domain Eukaryota; kingdom Viridiplantae; phylum Streptophyta; class Magnoliopsida; order Brassicales; family Brassicaceae; genus Brassica; species Brassica napus. The sequence goes on along the minus strand of NC_063445.1, from coordinate 21,891,151 downwards.
CCAACGGTGAGCAGACCCTTCTCCGCCGTGTCCATTTTCCTGACTTCTCTGCTGTTTCTCCGGAGACTTCGAGATTTGTTGTGAATATCAATAAAGTCTCCCTACTTTGTATAGTATAGTAGTTATTTATATTTGTGGAAGTTGGCGGAGTGCCGTGTTATGACTCTATACCTCTTCAAAATACAGCAGCGTCTCACATAGTGATGCAGCGAAGTTATGTCGACAAGCAACGAAGTTAACGTCTTCAGTTTAGGATTCCTTAATATTATTCTTGAATTTAATATTCTTGATCGATCAATTTTTTGGCTCTTAAACATTTTCTTAAAACCTTTTTTTGTTAATTACATAATTTGTTTACGAATGATCTGATCTCATTTTTAAAAATATTTTAGGTTAAAAAATCACTTATCGCATAAGAACCTAACGTTTAGGTCGAAAAATCTCAGACCTACTATTTGGTAACAATGAAACTATGCCAGATATGTTTTATATCATGATTTAGCATGAGATTTTTAAAATTATTAAAGAGATACAAACTTAGGTTAAGATCCGTGCCTTGTGCAGAATAAATATTTTATATTTATTCATTATTTTATGTTTTTTTCATATTATAAAATAATAAAATAATATTTATATATTAAATAATTAAGAAATCAGTTACTATTATGTAATAAATTGGCGTGCACATATAAATCAAACGACCGCTCTTTTTTATTCGCAATCATTTTAGGGTAAATAAATCAAAACAATCAATTTTATCTATCATTTATGATATATAACTAAATTTAAATGATATTAACATAAATATACAGTCTACTTTTAATATGGATATTAATTAAATGAGGTTTCTACTCATATGATTTAATGATTATATGCATATTTATGTAACAAAATTTTACACCAATGATTTTTTTTTAAATGTGGAATGTTTAGTGGTTTCAATAATTTATAATCATTAAAAAAATAATAAAAATTTCAAAATTAAAATATTAACTGTTCAATATATGTTTAACGCAAATATCAAAATATAAGTATGTATTTTCATATGATGTATAGTTTAATTTAAATGCTATGAAATAAATAAATATATATATATATATATATATATATTAACATAAACACCTATTAAAATAAAATTATTTATTCATATGATTTTATAATCATTGTATCTTATTATAGAAAAAAATTTAAACTTTGATCACAAAAGTTTATGTGAGATATTTAACCGTTTTTGTAATTTATACTCGTTTTGAAAAATTCAAAATACAACATATACAAAAAAAAATTAGATTTTTATTATATGATTAATGTAATTGTGTAATTTATTTTAGTAATAAATAATTAAAGAAAAATGATAGAAAGTATACAGATTATTGGCAAATCTTTATTATTTAATATCATTAATTGTCGTATATATTTTAATCACATTAGGTAATTTCATAGGTTTTATTTAAGGAAATGATATATAATAATTTCAATTTGATAAATGAATGGTCCATAATAAACATACTATATAATATAACATTTCTTAGCAATTAAATTTTTGGATTAACAAAATTTTCAATTGATTCAAGCCGCCACATAAGCAAAATTAGCATTCCAATTACGTGACAACTCATCAAGACATTTTTTTAATTAATACAAACTACATTTTATAACTTTTTAAATGTTTCTCCATTAATATATAGGAGATACAGATACATCTATACTATTAAAGCAAAATCTCAATTAGGATTATGCCTTATATATTTCCCTATAATTACAATATCATGCCACTGGATTTTTTTTTAAATAAAATAAATAAATAAAAAGGGAAATTGTTATGGCCAAATAATTTAATTCGAGATTCACGTTATTGCTATATCCGATTTGTTAAGATGCTATATACATTAACTAACTAAATCTTTTTATTATTCTATAGATATCTTTTCATTGTTATTAGACCAAGCCAAGACATTAGAGGTGGATGTTTGGGTATCCATTCGAATTTAATTCGGATCTATTTGGGTATTGGGTTTTACGGGGTTAAAGATTTCAATTTTATTAGGATATTTATAAATTTTGGGCCGGGTTCAGTTTTGGGTTTGTGAGTTCAAATAACTCATTTAAATTATTTTTAAAAATTAAAATTCATATATACTTTTAAATTTTCAAAATAAAAAAAAAATATATATATTACATATAAGTTTGAATAATCTATGCTAAAATACCTAAACTTAACATTTAAATTGGTTTGGTATGAATATTTGAATAGGATATCAATAGATATTTCAAATATTTTTGGTGTTTTGAGTATTGTTTAGCTATTTTAGCTATTTAATTTTGGAAAATTTCAAAATATCATATATATTTTGGATACTTTTTACTATATTAAATCTAAAAATTATCAATATATTTAAGTATATAAATCTATTTTGGATACATTCAGGTACCCGAAATACTTCAGTATGAATCGAGTTCGTTTTCGATTCTCTAGATACAAATTTTTTTTAAATCATTCGGATATTTAACTAATTTTGTTTTGGTACTAATATTTCGATCGGATTCGATTGTATTCTTCAAATTCGAGTTTTTTTGTCCAGCCCTAACCAAAATAGTCAAACTGAAATCAAATCCAAATTCATAAATAGCATAACGGTTCCTATATTTTGGATTGAAAAAACAAAAAACCAAAAATTGAACTAGAACCAAACAAAAAATAACAAAATATAATTAAACCGAAAATAAAAGCGCGGATCAAAATCTAGTAATCTTTTAAAATACATACAATATTGACATATCTTTAAGTGTTTTCATCCGAACTTATATTTATTTCCAAACCAAGACAAATGTCTAAAAATGAAACTGAACTTCAAATAAACCAAACATAAAATATATTGACAAATGACATAACATTTTCGGGTTTAGGAAAGAATTATGTTATAGCAACAATTTCGGATATCTTCGGATTAACTTTCGATATTATATATATTTTTTTTTGGCATTGAATAAAGAAAAACTAAAGCTACTCTGCTGCCGTTAGACTAGCTCCATGGGCTAGCCATGTGGGCGCTGAGACACTAACGAGGGGGCTTACCTTGCGTGATTGGCCACTTTTGGCGAGGGAACCCGCCTGTGCATTTAGAGTTCTTGGAATAGTAGCTATAGAGAAGCTTGAAAATTCATTGGATAATGCTTTGATTTCGTCCAGCTCCGGCGCTAGTGCTGGCCATTCCATGTCTGTGTGGATGAGCTTCACAAGTTGTTCGCAGTCTGAAAGGAGTTGTATCTCGCTTCTCCCAATTTTTATTAACTCCTGCACTGCCCAAATTATTCCTTCCGCTTCCGCATGGAGAGGTGAGGCCGAGCTGATATCACCTCTAGACCCAAACAAGATGGGAAGTTCATCGTCAAGTATCACAAACCCGAGCCTTGTTGCCTCCATATCATTTATCCAAGAAGCATCTACCTGAAATTTACATCTCTCTGTTGCAGACACATGTCGTCGCCGGTTAACCTCTGCTGGCCGGTCCTCTCCCCCGATATCGATAATCTCTGTGGCAAGTTGGGCTACCCGCCAACTCTCAGCTTCCTTTATCGCGAGTTGTATCGTATCCAGCGGAGAGATATCTTTATTGTTAAAAACTTTTTCATTCCTTGTCTTCTATATGTACCACATAATCCATGGAAAGGCGTCCAACTGTTGCGAATTCACACCTCGATATATATGGAGTATATATGATCAGGTTTGGATATACAGTTTGCTAACTCAATATCCATTCAAGTATTTTTTTTGGTTTGCCTTCAGATTTTTTGGATTGGATTCGTTTGGGAGTTATGCCAACCCTTTACTTAGTGTCGCTCGTTAGGATTTTATTCCATTTCAAATTAACTAGACAAGGTCTTTGTTTTGGATATTTTTAAATAACTAATATTTTTTTATTAACGATTATTAACCTTTGATATATAGGAAAAGAACATCATGTTCATGTGTTTGGGAAGAAAGTAGATGCCATAACTCATGTGCACGTACATGTGTGTGCACATTCTAATCCTTCCCATTACTATATTAGTATTTTCTGAGAATCAATCGGCATTCATACCTGGAAGAATCATCACTGAAAACATCTTGATCACTCATGAAGTCCTCAACTACCTCAAGGTATCTACAGCTGAAAAGAGATGTGGCATGGCAATAAAGACCGATGTTAGCAAAGCCTACGACAGGTTGGAATGGAATTTTATTCAATCTGTCCTAGAAAAAATGGGTTTCCATCAGACTTGGATCCATTGGATGATGCAATGCATAAAGACAATCTCCTACTCTTTTCTTATAAACAATGTGGTTAGTGGAAAATTCTTACCTCAAAGGGGCATACCCCAGGGCGATCCTCTGTCCCCTATATCTTCATTCTCTGCGGAGAAGTACTTTCAGGCCTCTGCAGGAAAGCTCAGTCAGGCGGTACTCTAGCAGGCATTAGAGTGGCCAGAAACAGTCCGAGAATTAATCACCTGCTATTCGCAGACGACACCATGATATTCACCTACTCCAACGCACACTGCTGCATTGCTTTGTCCTCAATCCTGCACAAATATGAACTAGCATCAGGGAAAAAGATCAATCCTGAGAAGTCTTCAATCACTTTCTCATCAAAGACTCCACCGGAGGTCAAGAACCAAGTGAAGACTCTACTAGGGATTGATAAGGAAGGTGGAGTGGGGAAGTATATGGGCTTACCAGAACACTTTGGACGGAAGAAGAGAGACCTTTTCGCCTCAATTGTAGACAAGATCAAGCAACGCTCCATTAGCTGGACTACGAGTTTCCTCTCAACTGCAGGCAAGGCTACAATGCTGCAAGCCGTCCTGTCATCTGTTCCAACCTTTGCGATGAGCCTGTGTAAGAAAATTCAATCAGCCCTAACGAGATTTTGGTGGGATTCTTCAGATGGAAAAAAAAAATTTGTTGGGTATCTTGGGAAAACCTCACAAAGCCAAAAGCTCTAGGCGGCCTAGGATTTCGCGACATCATCCTCTTCAACCAGGCACTCTTAGCTAAGATAGCTTGGAGACTAATAAGGAAACCGGATTGTCTCTTGGCCCGTGTTCTACTGGGAAAGTACTGCCATAAATCATCCTTCCTCAAAGTCAATCATGGTTCCTCATCTCACGGTTGGAAAGGCATTCTTTGGGGACGTGATCTACCCCTCAACCACCTAGGGAAGTCTATCGGCAATGGGGAATCAACTAGAGTATGGCAAGACCCTTGGATCCCATCTGCTCCATCGCCAACGCCCTATGGACCTATACAAGAAAAAGATCAAGACCTTATGGTGTCAGACCTCCTCACAAGAGAAACAAAGGAATGGAATGCACTTTTGATCAATGAGCGCTTACCAGAGCTACTTCACCATATCCAACTGATCAAACCCAGCCTCCTAGGAGCTCCAGATGCATACGTATGGAAGGCAGACAGTTCTAGCTCATACTCAGTTAAGTCAGGATATAACTCACTGCATTACCCTTGCTCCCGACCAACAGTCCCACTATCAAGACTGCTAACAGAGCCACAAAAAGATCCCAACAACAACAATGCAGCCGCTACTGTCGCCCAAGATAACAACTCGGGGGACTTTGATTGGAAGAAGAACGTCTGGAATATACCCTCTTCCCCAAAGCTCAAGATGTTTCTGTGGAAAGCGGCTCAAGACTCACTCCCTACAGGTGCGAACCTATCACGGCGTGGAATCTCGTCAAATGTGAACTGTGTCCACTGTAACTGCCAGGAGACCACGCTACACGCTCTCTTCAACTGTCGCTTTGCGCAAGAAGTTTGGAAGTCAGGACCTTGGGAGAGCTATATGGATCACAATACACTCAACTCCTTCCGAGGACTCCTGGTGAGCTCACAGAGAAAGAAGAACCTCCCACCATATGGAGTCTCCATCAATCTTCTCCCCTGGATCTGCTGGTCCATTTGGTGCTCTCGCAACTAACTCCTCTTCTAAAACAGGACATATTCACCACAGGAGACCTTCAACAAAGCTATCCTTTTGGCGAGGGAATGGGAACATGCCCAAAAACCCAAGCCAGCAAGAGGACCTGCTACCATCGCAGCCCCGCCGCTCCCGACTGAAACGAGCTCTGCAATCCGATGTAACACAGACGCGGCCTGGAAGCCAGACTCAACAACAGCAGGAATCAGCTGGATCTTCACAGCTCCATCTACCGTGGAAGTCAATAGGGGATCGAAGATTCAGATGCATGTCTCCTCCCCACTTCTCGCAGAAGCCTTAGCCATCAGGGAAGCTCTCCAACAGGCGATCTCCCTTAAACTCACTCATATCTGGGTACGCTCAGACTCCCAAGTGCTCGTTAGAGCAATCGACCGGAATCGAAGTTCATCGGAACTCCACGGAGTTCTCTCGGACGTCACCGGCCTCACATCGTCGTTTATTTTCTGTTTCTTTTCTTTCATTTCTAGGAATTCAAATGGGCCTGCAGATGCCCTAGCAAAGGCCTGCCTTGCAAACTTTGTATCATCTGGGTTTTAAGCTACCTTTTTATTTAATGAAAGTATTAGTGTTTCAAAAAAAAAAAAAACACAACATTAAATGACAAAATGATCCAATAACTCTTTTAGTTTTAACTGATGATCTCTACATGTTCGTCGTCTTCAAACTCATCACCCATCAATCTTTCTCTTGCCTTCCTCACCTGCAATGCCCACATGATTCATATGAATATTAAATAGACATCAATTTTACGTAACTCTCTTACATTGACTAATCATGGTTGTGCCTTCACAATCATTAAATGTATGAAACCAACATATCAAAAGGCGTATCACTTTCAGTAATTTACTAACCTGTTGTTTCCAGTTGGTGAGGCTGACGATAAGACCAAGCAAAACAGCTTGTACACAAGACCCAACTGTGATACCAATCCAGAGTCCTCTTCCACTCATTTTAAACCTAAATCCTAATACAGCAGCAGCTGGTATTCCAAAAAGATAATATGCAGCTAGGTTAACATATGCTCCAATATCTTGCCTCCCTGATCCTCTAGCCACACCTGTTTTTATTCGTTAAGTTAGTAGTCTCTTAATTAGTCAATGACTACGACATTATAGGATCAGAATCTAACCTGAAAGAACTGCGTGAAGGGCATCGAATATGACTGATAAAGAAACCAGAGGTGCCATTGTTCTTACATAATCCACAACTTCGGTTTCTGAACTGAATAGGTAACCAAATACGTTTCTTGCAGCAAAAACTATTGCACTCACCATAACTGATTCTACTCCTGTGATAACCATCACTGTGTAAACTGCCATTCGAGCTTTTTTCGGGTTTCCAGCTCCTAATTCGTTTGCAACTCTTGTACTACAACACCAATAAAACAGATGTGATGAGATGGTTTTGAGATGTCTCCCTTTCTTATTAAATCGAAAAAGAAAAAACCTTGCTGCTGCGCCTAGACTCTCAGGTATTTGGTACAAGGAGGAGATTGTTGATAGACTGTTAAAACAAGGAAGCATAAGTGTTTTTATATGATGATATTTCATTCCAAAATACAAGCAGAGTTGGTCATGGACATAGCGAAGTAAAACATTAGTCTTACACTACAAGAAAACAGCGGTATTCTGACGGACATTCCGACGGAAAATGAAATCCTCGGCATATCCCGAGGAATTTCCGAGGAAATTCCGAGGAAACACAAAATTGGGTTTCCTCGGAATTTCCTCGGAATATACCGACGGAATTCCGAGGAAATATCAATCCGTCGGAATATTCCGAGGAAATTCCGAGGAAAAATGGGTTCCTCGGAAAAAACCGATGAATTCCGAGGAAATATTATAGCCGTTGGAGAGCCGTTGGGGGATTTTACAAAATTCCGAGGAAATTCCGACGAACTAGCCTTTTCCGTCGGAATTCCGTCGGAATTTCCTCGGTCTGTCGGCATGATTTAAACTATAAATACAAGCACTCCTCTTCCTCTTCATTCACTCCATATCTTCATCCTCCCTCTTACTCTATTTACACACGAATTTGATTCATAAAAAATATGTCTTCTTCAAATTATTTTCGTTCTTGGATCGATCGACCTCATTTGGATCCGAACACGAGATTGCTTACGGAAGAATACCAACGAGGTATAACCGAATTCATGGGGTTAGTTCACCGACAACCGGAAGAAAAAACAGGTATGTTAAGATGTCCTTGCTCTAATTGTAAAAATAGAAAGGTTATTAAAGAGTGGGATGTTTGGACTCATCTATATTTGAGTGGGTTTACACGAAGTTACAAAATTTGGTATCATCATGGGGAAACTGATTATGAACATGGTAGTACTAGCGAACCTCAGCCAGCGGTTAGATTAGAAGAACCAATTAGAACGGATGTAGATTATGGTGTAGGTACTGAGCAGATGGTAAATGATCATTTTAGAGGGGAAGATTTACCCAATGCAGAAGCTAGGAGATTTTATGATATGTTGGATGCTGGAAAGCAACCATTGTACGAAGGTTGCAGAGATGGTCATTCAGCTTTATCATCTGCTACAAGATTGATGGGCATTAAAACAGATTATAATTTGGCTGAAGACTGTGTGGATGCGATTGCTGATTTTGTAAAAGGTATTCTACCCGAGGATAATGTAGCTCCTGGTTCATACTACGAGGTTCAGAAACTCGTAGCTGGTCTTGGTTTATCGTATCAGGTAATAGATGTATGCAGCGACAACTGCATGATTTATTGGAGGGCGGATGAACAGCGGGTTACATGCAAATTTTGTGGAAAGCCTCGTTATAAAGATACGAGTGGAAGAGTTCCAGTGCCATATAAAAGGATGTGGTATTTACCTTTGACGGAAAGGTTGCAGAGGTTGTATCTGTCTGAACGCACAGCGCAACCAATGAGATGGCATGCGGAGCACTCAACAGATGGTGAGATCAGACATCCTTCAGATGCAAAAGCGTGGAAGCATTTCCAATCAAAGTATCCCGACTTTGCGTATGAGAGAAGAAATGTCTACCTTGGATTATGTACTGATGGTTTCAGTCCGTTTGGCAAGAGTGGAAGACAGTATTCTCTATGGCCCGTCATTCTTACACCATACAACCTACCCCCAAACTTGTGCTTGCGACGAGAGTTTTTGTTTCTCTCGATTCTCGTTCCCGGACCAGAGCATCCTAAGAGATCACTTGATGTGTTTCTTCAGCCACTAATATATGAGTTGCAACAACTATGGGCTCAAGGTGCTGAAACATACGATGTTTCGTGTAAAGAAAACTTTCAAATGCGGGCAGTACTAATGTGGACAATAAGTGATTTTCCAGCATATGGTATGTTGTCTGGATGGACAACGCATGGAAGGCTATCATGTCCATATTGTCAAGATAACACTGATGCTTTCCAACTAAAACACGGAAGGAAAACGTGTTGGTTTGACTGTCACAGGAGATTCCTACCACCTGATCATCCATATCGTAGGAGTAGGAATTTGTTTACGAAGAACAAGAGGGTGTTTGACAGTCCACCTCCGGAAATTTGTGGGAAAGATTTGAAGATACAACTAAGAGATTTTGGTGCAGAAAGGACGCCAGACGTCGGTGGACATGAGCGTTTTCCGGTAGATGCTGTTGGAGAACTACATAACTGGCACAAAAAAAGTATTTTCTGGGATCTGCCATACTGGGAGGATCATCTGCTAAGGCATAATTTAGATGTCATGCATATTGAGAAGAACTTTTTTGACAATCTCATGAACACGATCCTTAATGTTCAAGGTAAAACAAAGGATAATTTGAAGTCAAGACTGGATTTAGTCGATATATGTGCTCGTTCAGAACTTCATGTTGATGAGAATGGTAGGGCTCCTTTTCCCATATACCGACTTGATGCAGCGGGAAAAGATGCGTTCTTTGATTGGATTTCAAACGATGTGGAATTTCCAGACGGTTACGCATCAAATTTGCGTAACTGTATCGACAGAAAGGAAGGAAAGTTTACTGGCTTGAAAAGCCACGATTGCCATGTAATGATGCAGCGCCTCCTTCCGTTCGCCTTCAAGGAACTATTACCACGAAATGTTCATGAAGCAATTGCAGGGATAAGTGGTTTCTTCCGCGATTTATGCACGAGATCAGTGACTCTTGAAGGTATTGAAAATTTGAAGACTAACATAGCCGTGATTCAGTGCAACCTTGAGAAGATATTTCCTCCCTCATTTTTTGATGTTATGGAGCATCTTGTTATTCACCTGGCAAGAGAATTGGAACTTGGTGGTCCTGTGCAGTATAGATGGATGTATCTGTATGAGCGGTATATGTTCCATTTGAAGAAGATGGTGAAAAATTTAAGTAGGGTGGAAGGTTCTATAGTCGCACAGATGATCAATGAAGAAACTTCAAACTTTGCCGAGTACTACTTTCCAGCAGAAGTTCAGACCAAAAACAGAAGACCTGCTCGGCATGATGATAGAGGCGAACGGGCAACATATCATGTTACGGTTCCAGACATTTTCACAGACGTTGGACGACTTAGCGGAAAACCAAAGGACCGTCGACTTACTGAGCAGGAGCGCAGTCATTTGCAAACATATTTGCTCACCAACTGCGAAGACGTTCTTCAATATGAGAGGTAAATAAATGAGCTTACAAATTTTTATTTTAACAAGTTGAAATTTAAATCTTAATTAATTACATTATTGTCATCATATACAGGATTTTCATGGCAGAAAAGCGGTTCGAGTATAGATACGCCACAGAGGACGAACTAGAAGAAATGAAGCAGAGAGAATTTACTGGATGGATGTTTACTTATGTGAGTGCTTTAAACAAATTAAAATATATTTTATCACATATTTATACTAATTCACATTTATTGATATAACATATATATATGTGCTATTAATAGGTGTCTGCTGGTTTGGCCAGAGGTGAAACATTTGACGATTGGATACGTGAGATGGTCGTTGGACCAAACTTTGTTGTGAAGTCATATCCGAGATTTTGTACTCGAGGATATGCATTCACAACTCAGAAGAGGAGACGTTCGAGTACGACTTATGATGCTGGCGTTTGTTCTGCATCAGGAGATGATGTATACTACGGACACATACATGAGATTTTGGAAATCAAGTATTTGGGCATGGTTGGATTGCGCTGTACTGTTTTCTATTGTGATTGGCACGACAACACTCCAGATCGAGGTGTGAGAACAGATGCATTTGGTGTTACATCAGTAAATTCGAGGCGAAAGCTGCAATATTATGATCCTTTCATTCTTGCTTCTCAGGCCGATCAGGTAATTAAATGTTAATTATTCAGAATGATTCATCATCATGTGTATTAATTTATAATTTTTCTAAATGTTACAGGTTTGTTATATCAAGTACCCCCGGGTAAGGAACAGAGATGATCCATGGGTTACTGTTACAAGACTCAACCCGAGAGGCCGAGTTCAGGGAAGTTCTGAGCTGGAAGACCCACTACAACCAAGCACATCCGGCAACTTAAGTGCAGCAGAAGATTTAGCTGGAGTTGGCCTTGTAGTCGATTTAACCGACTTTGGAGAGGAAGCCGTCGTTCACGTAGAGGATGAACCAGTGATTGGAGAGTTTCACCAAGATCCAGATTCAGATTCATCTGGTGATGATGACTCGGAAACAGACTACCATTGATTTTTTTTTTTTTTTTTTAAGAAATACCGAGGAAATTCCGAGGAACACTTGATATAACCTCTTTCCTCGGATATTAGTTATTTGGTTTATCTAGCAAGGCAAAGCTGAATACGAATTAAAAACTACTCAAAACACAACCAAATAAAACGAAGAAACCATGTAAAAGAAATACGAACTCATAATTAAGAAAAAAAAAAACTAAGTTCAAAATTAACAGAAAATAAGACCATAAAACGTTAGAATAGAAAAGAAAATAAAATAGCGCGGTCGGAAATCAAATGGCAATACTGGCCGGTGATAGCTCCTACTCCTCGTCTCCTGCTCCAGATGTTCCTGCATCGTTGGGTCTCTTGGACCTCTTTCTTACCCTGTGTGTACCACTCGAACCCGAACCAGAGCTGGATGGAGAGTTGTCCCGATGAACTACATCATCCTTTTGGCAACGACACGGCCTGATACGTGAAATGGCAGCCCAGATCTTGTGTAGCATGTCGTTGTTTGTCTTTATGCTCTGATCTCTCCAATGTTGTTGCTGGCGCGAAGTGGCGTTCGGTGGAAGCTCTTGCAGCTTGTACTGGCTGGAGTCTGATGGGAGTAGCTGATGGGGTTGTGAATCATCTGGAATGGCTTGTGCAGCCTCATCTTCTCCTTCTTCATCAACCACGGCCTTGCCTTTGGTCTGATATTTTGGCGTGAAGAAGGATGGCTTGTCTACTAGTGCGGTAGCAGGGGGTAGGAACTCAACTGCAGCCTCTGAAAGTAGAGCAGTCAGGCCGATCTGAGGCAGGTGGCAGTAGAGTGTTTTCTTCGCTCGGTCCTGGAATACGTAGACGTAAGGACCATCCCGATCGATCCTCGAGTGGGGACCAGCTATGAACTCCTTACTTACAAGATTTTTGACATCCAGGTAGTTCCAAGCAATGTTGTTCGATCTGTCCAGTGCTACCTGCTGGTTCTCGCAGTCTACACCCACATGTCTAAGGATCCGAGTAATCACTGCACCAAATCCACATGCATTGCTCTTGGATTTGGTTACTTTCCCCTTGTATCCTGCTAAGTTTGCGGCCAGCACCGCTCCCATGTTGAAGGCAGTAGCAGGTGGGAATGTAGAGTTTCCAAATGCCGGTAGCAAATGCCTCACACCTTGGTACAGGAGGCACAACTCCCATTGCGTGACTGATGCGGCTGTGGTTGTCCCGTATAGCAATGAGCCAATGAGGCGTGTGGCATATCTCAGTACTGGGCTCCGGATAAGTGACTCCTTTGCCTGAGAAGATCTATAAACCCCTGTGCCAATCGTTTCCCAGAAGTTCAACAGCTCTGAAGTCCAATAAAGACCAGATGTCCTCTCCCCTGCACTCAATCCAAATAGTCCGCAGAGGTCTGTGAAAGATACCTCAAAGTATACTTTCTGCACTACGAATGCCAGAAAACCTTCCTGATGGCTATCATTGGGACGGCTGACGTATGCGGATGCTATGAACTGGCGTACCAACTCCGGATAAGTGGGTTCGTTGAGGTTGCATAGTTGGCCTAGACCCATGTTCTGGAACAGCCCAATGTCTGATTTGATTCCCAATATTGTCATCGTCTCAAGACATGCTAGTTGTGTAGTCGGAATGGCTACCTTCTTCATGTTGTTGTAGTGGGTGGTATCAGACTTATCCCACTTCTTTGGCCTTTGCTTCTCTCGCTGAGACGAACCCTCTTCTTGTGTGTTCTTCTTTGCTGATGTTTTCGTGCGCTTCATTCTCTACAAAATAGAATCATTGCTCTCAACATGGTTATAATCAATTAAGAACTCAAAGCAACATGAAAATGAAAGGCGAAATCGAGTTGTGATAAAAAAAAACCAAATTGAAAAAAATTCTCAATCCCTAAATCATCTCAAATCCTGTTCCAAACTCGTTGATCACAGACAATTGTGTTCTATTCCATGTTTAAACATCTGTTTCATGCATATTTGATCAAGGAATCAACACGGAAATAAGAAATTCACAAAACCCAAAAAATTGCTCAAGAACACGATTTCAGAATGTGGAGATTCGCGGAGTATACCTGTCTTAGGGTGAAAACGAGTGTAGGAATCAGGTAGAGCTCGAAAAATCAAGGGGAATAGAGCCCAAAATTGTTCAAATCGGATGATTATAGAGAGAGAAAGGGGGGGCGAATTATAGGGGAAATCGGAGGGGATGAGAGTTCTGAGGTTTAGATCCAAAAAAGGTCGGGTTTTGCCTTATAATTCTGTTTCCCGCACACGCATCGATCGATGCGTTTTTGAACAAATACGGATCGATCGATCACATTCTTACGCTTTGGTCCATCTTAGTGATCGATCGATCCGTTTTTGGACATATATCCATCGATCGATCCGTTTATAAAAAAACTTACAAGATTTTCCGAGGACATTCCGAGGAACATTTGAGATTCTCGATCGATCGATGGGATAATCTCATCGATCGATCACATTCTTACGGTCCGGTGCATCTTAGTGATCGATCGATGCGTTTTTGGACATATATCCATCGATCGATCCGTTTATAAAAAAACTTACAAGATTTTCCGAGGACATTCCGAGGAACACTTGAGATTCTCGATCGATCGATGGGATAATCTCATCGATCGATCACATTCTTACGGTCCGGTGCATCTTAGTGATCGATCGATGCGTTTTTGGACATATATCCATCGATCGATCCGTTTATAAAAAAACTTACAAGATTTTCCGAGGACATTCCGAGGAACACTTGAGATTCTCGATCGATCGATGGGATAATCTCATCGATCGATCACATTCTTACGGTCCGGTCCATCTTAGTGATCGATCGATGCGTTTTTGGATATATATACATCGATCGATCCGTTTATAAAAAAAAATTGACGTATTGAAACCCCAAACACTAGTTCCTCGGAATTTCCTCGGAATATTCCGAGGAAATTCCGAGGAAGAAGAGGGTTTCCTCGGAGTTCCCTCGGAATAATCCGAGGAAATTCCGAGGAAATAGGGTTTTTAAACCGAAAACAACGTTTTGCGGTTTGAATAACACCTATATAACCCTTATTAAGTGTCTTACGTTCATTATGAAGTCAAATATTTGTTCCTTACCGTATAATTAACACTTTTCCGATTGTATGAACGAAATCCCACAACATAAGAGAAACACTTATACCTTTTAATGAACGGTAAAGGGAATACTTTCAATTAGTTTTGAAATTTGTTATTTCATGGTTTATGCTCATCTATACAAAGAATCCTCAATGGTATGCATTACAATTGTATAAGAAATGAAATACGGCAAAAAAAATTGATGTTTTGAAACCCCAAACACTAGTTCCTCGGTATTTTCTCGGAATATTCCGAGGAAATTCCGACGGATATTTTACTATCCGTCGGAATTTCCTCGGAATATTTTCATTTTACCGGGCAAATATTTCGCGAAAATTGAAATTAGAATTCCGACGGAATTCCGACGGATATTATCCGTCGGACCCTAGGTTTTATAACCACGAGCCCTTCTTCTTCCCCATTTCTCTCTTCTTCCTCTGCGCGACTCCTCTCTTTTCCGGCGATTTCCCCCTGAAATCCGACGATATCTCCGGCGATCTCCCCCTTCTCTTACACAAATCATGTAAGGACCCTATCCCACTCTCTTAGGTTCTATTTGTTAGGTTTTTGTGTAGTTTTGATAGATTTTTGTTAGGGTGATTGGTTAGGATTGTGATTTGGTTGTATAATAGGTTTAGAATTATGATTTGGTTGAATAATTTGTTTTGTTGAATTGATTTAGAATTTTTTTATTATTTTTTTATTTTTTTTTGTATTTATAAAATCGATTTTTGTATATAAAATCGATTTTTGTATTTTACAAATCGATTTTTCTATATAAATTCAATTTTTTGGATTTTACAAAAAAAATTTGTATATAAATTCGATTTTTTGGATTTTACAAAACATTTTAAATATCTATAAAACTTTTTTTGTGATTAAAAACTATTATTTGGGATTAAAAAATATTTTTAATATATATATATTATTAAAACTATTTTTTTGTAATTATTAAACTATTTTTATTTATTAAAACTATTTTTTGTTTATTAGAACTATTTTTATATATTTATTAAATATTTTTAATATATATAAATCTTTTTTTGTGATTAAATTATTTGGGATTTTTTTTAAAAAAAAATTAATTTATATATTTTTCTATTTATTAAATATATTTTTTTAATTTACAGGTCTCATGATGATCAGACCCGGCCTCGACAGCGTCGTGGTTGTGGTGGTACGGGGAGCCAGTCTCGGGATTCCAGCCATTTTCAGGATCCCCCTTCGCCCCACAGCTCCAACCATACATCTCCCTCTGCTGCACCCGCTCCTGCTCCTCTCGCTCCCGCTGCTGCATCCGCTCCTGTTCCTCCGGGTCCTCCGGGAGTGATGCGTGTTGCGGAGTTGGTTCAACAGCCCGGTCGTGACCATCTTCCGTATCTCACTCCGTATCCACATGGACGGGGTCAAACATGGTAATTAAACATTTTTTTTCTTTAAATTTGGATTCATTATTAACCGTTTATTCTTTTTATTAGGTTCAACCGATCCGGGAACGGGATCAGCGCATGGATCAACCGTATGATGTACTCGGCCCTCGACAGTGGACATCCGACTTTCACTCACTTCCCTACCGACAAGCAGGTTCTGTGGTTTCGTCAGTTTGCGGTAAGTATTCTAATTTTTTACTTATATTTTTAATCTTTAATATAAATTTTCTACTAATTGTTTTTTTTTTCAGCAAGAGTTCAACTGGAATTCCGATGAGACGCTCTTTATCTATCACCACTTCGTCCATAAAGTTATGGACAACTATGGGAAGCAGATCCACGAGTGGAAGAAGAAGTGGGAAATCAATAAGGTTCGATTTAATTTATTAAACAATTTTTTAATTTATTAAACTATTTTTTAATTTATTAAACTATTTTCTTTTTTTTTTATTAAAAGGTCCCAAAGTCGATGAACGACACGGTCTGGAAGGAGTTGTGTGCGCATTGGGATAAGGAAGAGACGAAAGAAACTTCTTCCACCAACTCCACCAACCGCAGGAGCGACCGTAAAGGGAAGGGCATCTACAAGCATAACTTGGGTGCTCAATCTATTGCCACTCTGGGAGATCGCATGGTAAGTTCAACCGCTTTTTCTTCAATTATTTGAGTTTCAGAATTTTAATTTATTGTGCATTTCTTCTAATTTCTAATGTTTCTTTAATTTATGTTTTTTTTCAAGGCGGAAGAAAATGATGGCGAGCCGGTTGATGATCTCGCCCTAATGAGGAGGGCGTATACCAACAAGAAGACCGGCCAGATTGATGACGGTCTTGTGAGGGACGTGGTCGACCTGGTCCAAACTCAGGTGGTAGACGAAGTGTCTCAGCTTCAAACCGAGGATGACGCTTCGACGGCTTCGACCAACTTGTCCCGGTTTCGAATCAACGAAATCGTTGAATCCGTAAGTTCTTTTTTTTTAAAGTTCAATTCATTTATTTCTTGGTTTAAATTTGTAAATTTGGCTATTTTCTATTCAGTCGGTTCCAAAGAAGAAGGGACGTTTGGTCGGTTTGGGTCGTCGCACCCGGTCGGTTCCTCCTTCTTCTGCACCACCGCCCTTTGTTGATCCAGAAGTACTTACGGCTCAGTTGAAGGACAAAGATGATCGTATATCTTTGTTGGAGACCCAGATGGCGGCTCAACAGGCGGGCTATGAGGCACAGAGGAGGCTGAACCAGCAAATGATGGAGATGATGCAGAGGATGTACCCGAACGAGGTGTTCCCGGACGTGCCAGACCCGTAGTTTTTTTTTTTTTCCAAAAACTCGGAATGTTTTATTTTTATTTGTGAAACTTTGAATATTAATTAATATGATTTCAATTTTAATTTTAATTTCATATTTTCGAATTTAAATTTCAGAAATTTTATTTTTTTTAAAAAAATTAATATTTTTTACATTCCGAGGAAATTAATTATATTTTTTACTCGATCGATCGATGCGTTTTTGGACATAAATCCATCGATCGATCTGTTTACAAAAAAACGTTCGGAATATACCGAGGGACCTGTTCCGCGGAATATACCGAGGGACCTGTTCCGCGGAATATTCCGAGGAATATGTCCGTCGGTATATTTCTATCGATCGATGTATATATGTCCAAAAACGCATCGATCGATGAACGTCCGAGGAAATATCCCGACGAAGTTCTCCCTCGGTATATTCCGAGGACATTTACGACAAACTAGTGATCCTCGGAATTTCCTCGGAAGTTTGTTTCCTCGGAATTCCGTCGGAAAATTCCGAGGGATTTCCGAGGAAAGAAGAAATTTCGAGGAATTATTTCCGACGACTTGTTTCGTCGGTATGTCGTCGGAATAACGATATTCCGATGAAATTTCGACGATTTTTTCCCTTAGAATCCTTGCTGTTTTCTTGTAGTGTTAAGCCACCAAAAGTTTTAAGAATTAATATAAACATATGCTCTCAAATTGATGAAAAAATAATGAAAATTTTTACTAAATTATATTTGGCCCCCAAAATCTTAAAACCGGCGCAAGTCTTTAGAAGATAAGGAACATACCACACTGAGAGAACAGAGGTTTCTAGCTTCGGATTCGGTAATATCCCAGAGAGCATGACAAGAAACTCGAATGACCACCACTCAAGGCTAATTCAACACCATAAACACACATGTTCATTAAACTCAGTTCAAATGTAATATTATATACTCTGACCAAAACCAAAAAAGAGGCAAAGAGGTTGTTCATACCAAATCATAGAAGCAGATGGGATACCAAACCGGAAAAACTCTCTCATTCCTTTAAACACATTCACGGAGATCCTTCCACGGGTCTTGCTACAGCTAGAAGAAAACGTCATATACAATCCAAGAACAGTCGCGTTAAGCCAGTATGAAACACTGATCGCAATAGCTGCACCTAGGCTTCCAAGCCCAAACTTGAAAACCAAGCTCCAGCAGAGAACAACATGGCAACATAGAGCAGACATTGAGCTCATAATCAAAGGCAAAACCAAACTCTGCGCTTGGAAAAACCGAACAAGCGGCTGTAGTGTTGCGTAAGCAAAGAGAGCTGGCATGAGCCAAGTGGCAAACTTCCCTGCTTCGTGAGAAACAAGAGGATCTTGTCCGATGAAAGAGAGTATCTCACCCATGTAACTCCATAGAATAGACAAAGGGATAGAGACAATGAGCAGAGAGAAGATCCCTGTGTATGTATGTTCTCCAAGCTTTTCAAACTGCTTAGCTCCATTAGCTTGGCCACATAAAGTCTCCAACGCACTAGCCAATCCAAACTGTAAACAAATAATTTTTTTTAAATAATTTACATAAATATAGATCTTTAAAATTTTCTTAATTAAAATTTTTACTAAATTATTTATAGCTCCAACATCTTGGGGTCGGTCCTGATTAATGGCATAGTTTTTCAAAAAAAGAGAGGATAGAGAAAGAGATCATACGACGAGGCTAAAGCCTGTGACGCTGCAGAAAGAAACGGCGATGGCTGTGCTTGAGAGGTAAAGCTCACCTAGATGACCAACCATCATGATGGATATGACTTGAAGAAAGTACATGGATGAGTTCACTGCAATCATAGGACCTGCTATGTAATTGAGCCTCCTCATCTCCGGGAAAAACCCATCTCTCGTGTTGACTTCTTCTTCTCCTCCGGCTAGTAAAGCCTTCTCCGCCGTGTCCATTTTTCCTGAGTTCTCTGCTGTTTCTCCGGAGACTTCGAGATTTGTGATGAATAGTAATAAAAGTCTCCCTCCTTTGTATAGCAGTAGTAGTAGTTATTTATATTTGTGGAAGTTAGCGGAGTGTCGTGTTATGATTCTATACCTCTTCAAGATGCAGCAGCGTCTCACTTTGTCACCGATGCATGTGTTCTCTGTCATTCATCTAATTGGGCCTAATTAAGAAAACGCATCTGAGATTAACCTTTGGTGAAAGTTGCTATATTGAAATTACAAAAGTTATATACATTGTAACTTGTTAAAAGAGTAGGAACAAAATTTATAGTTCTTTGATTGGTTAAAAGAGTTTCAATGTTTATTATAACATATCCAATTCATGTCTGTATTTACATATAATATTATTTAGAGGTAAATTTATTCCAATCCATTTTTTCGAAATAGTTTTTTCTCTTTCTTTATTTAAGAAAAATAACATTTAACAATATTTAGAATTTATAAGAATACTATTTTTGAAGAATGCATTAGAATAAATTTTACCTTATTATAAAATTATTCTATTTTATACTATAAAATAGCAAAATGTATTAAAAATGGTTAATAGGTTAAAATTTAGTTTCAATGTTGATTATACTGGCAATACGGATGCTTGTGTCTTCCTTCCTCTTCAAGGCACTAACTAAAAAACAAAAACTCTTCATGCTTTTATATCATGTCAAGTTGTGAACCACCCATTTTCAAATTTATAATCAACGATACAAGAGAAAAATTGTATGGCTTTTTTAAACCCACTCAATGTGTTTCCTCACTCTTTTCTTGTTTTCTTCAGAGATGGTTGCTCCTGTCCAATCTCCATAATTTTTAAGTATTTCCTTTTGGAATCTAGCGGTCTGCCGTATTATGATTCTTCTACTCCTCTAAAAATGAAAAGGAAAAAACGTTTCCTTCGGCCGCCTAAAGTTTTCATAGGCTTCTACTAGCAAATTAGCTAGGAATTAAACATACAGCTGACACACAGACGAGGATCAAAAGATGCAAAAAACATCTAGGGTATGATTGTATAGCACTAATGGCGATAATATTTTGGTGAAAAAGTTTTTTACTCCCAGTCCAGCTAATAATTTGTCAGTCAGGTGAAAACAGTTTTCATATTTTTGAACGCTAAGTACTGTTTGAATAAAGGTAAGTATACCTCTTCTTTTTCTCAATGGAACTACACGTAAGACTGACTTTAGTTTTATTGTTTTTTTTTATTTTGTCTATACCATCTTTTTCTCTCGATTACTCTACTAACTTTACTCTCATTTCCTTCGTTTATTTTACTCCCAATTCTTCCAATATTTACCAATCATATCCATAAATTAGTTTAGTGAAGCCATTAGTACAATGTTTGTATTTTATGGTGGCGACAAATTAGTAGGCAATTTGATTCCTTTTTTTGCGGTTTGATTCTTCTCTTGTTTTTAAGTTTTTCCATGAACAAATACATTTATAGAAACAAGAAATGTGTAGTGTTCGAATAGTTTTACACTATGATAAGACATGCGTCTTGAGCAAGATGAATTTATATAAAAGTTATTTAAAAAATATCGTATGGAAAAATAAATTTATATTCTTAATCGAATAAATATTTTTAACTCTTACACAATTTTTTAACAACTTTTTTGTTAATTACATAATTTGTTAACTGATGAGCTAATCACATTTTTAAAAATATTTTAGGTCAAAAAATCACTTATCGCATAAGAACCTAACGTTTAGGCCGAAGAGTCTCAGGCCTACTATTTGGTTACAAATTTATAATGAAACTATGGCAACTCGGTTTTTATATCATGATTTAGCAATTTAAAAGTTAATTATGGTTATAAGAAATTTACGTTCACGTGCCAATCCTATCTATCTTCAATATTTTTCTCTTTTTTGTGTCGTTTTTTTCATTTTGGTTATTGTTCGATATAAATATTGATTTTTGAGTTTATTCTCATTTCGTTATTTTTGTTTTGGCATGAGATTTAGAAAATGTTTAAAATTTAAAATTATTAAAAAGATACATACTTAGTTTAAGATCTGCGCTTTGAGCTGAATAAATATTTTATATTTATTACTTATTTTATGTTTTTCTGCATATTATGAAATAATAAAATAATAATTACATATTAAATAACTAATAAATCATTTACTATTATGTAATAAATTGGCGGGCACATAATAATCAAACGAACGCTCTTGTTTATTTGCAATCATTTTAGGGTAAATAAATCAAACAATCAATCTTATCGATTGTATATGATATATAATTAAATTTAGATAATATTAACATACATATATATTATACTTTTGATATGGATTTTATGATTATTTGCATATTTGTGTAACAAAAATTTACACCAAAACTTTTTTTTGATGTGGAATGTTTAGTGGTTTCAATAATTTATAATTATTTTTATAAAAAATGAAGATTTCAAAATTAAACTATTAACTTTTTAATATATGTTCAACGCATATATCAAAATACAAGTATGTATTTCATATGATGTATAGTTTAATTAAAACGATATGAAAAAAAAAATATATATAATATATATATATATATATAAACCACTATTAAAATAAAATTATTTATTCATATGATTTTATAATCATTGTATCTTATTACAGAAACAAAAGACTTTTAACAGTTTTAGTATTTTATACTCGCTTTAAAAAATTCAAAATACAACATATACAAAAAAATCTAAATTTTTATTATACGATTAATGTAATTGTGTAATTTATTTTAATAATAAATAATTAAACAAAAATGATAGAAAGTATACAGATTGTTAGAAAATCTTTATTATTTAAAATTATTAATTATCATATATATTTGAATCACATTAGGTAATTACATAGGTTTTATTTAAGAAAATAATATATAATAATTTCAGTTTGATAAATGAATGATCTATAATGGACATAGTATATAATATAATATTTCCTAGCAATTTAATTTTTGAACTAACAAAATTCTCAATTAATTCTCAAGTCGCCACGTAAGCAAAATTAGCATTTCAATTACCTTACAACTCAGCAGTACACTTTTTTAATTAATACAAACTACACGTTATAAATTTTTTAAATGTTTCTCTGTTACTCCCTCCGTTCCATAAAGATAGACTTTTTTTGTATTTTCACAAATATTAAGAAAATACATTAAATTACCATAATAAATGTATCGTTTTTTGTAATTTTCAATTTTCAATAACTTTTAACCAATAATATTTCAATAAAATCAATTAATTTTTTTGAAGTCTATTATTAAAGAACGGAGGAAGTAATATACAGGGGATATATTTACAAATTATATTTTCAAACTAGCGGTTTCGTTATTTTTCCGGGTTCGGTTATGTTAAATTTTGTTTTAGACTTTTAGTAACTGCAATTGAACTCTAATCAGTAAAAAAACTCTATTCAAAGTAGAGATGAGCGTTTAGATATCGTTTGGATTCGGTCCAGTAATTCATATTCTCGAATATTCAGTTTAGAAATTTAATATCCATTCAGATTTTCTTTTTTACTCAGATCAGATATAGTTCGGTAAGTTTTGGATTCAGAAACTTTGGATGTAGCCAAAATATTCCATCTTTGTATTAATTATATAATACATATACTAGGATAAGACATGCGTCTTGCGCAACGCGAATTTATATGAAAATTATTTAAGAAATATCGTATGAAAAAAATAAAATTTATATTCATGATCGAATAAGTATTTTTGGCCCTTAAATAATTAAAAATATTTTTTGTTAATTATATAATTTGTTTACTAATGAGCTGATCTCATTTTAAAAATATTTTAGGTCAAAAAATCATTTATCGTATATGAACCTAACGTTTAGGCCGAAAAATCTCAGACCCACTATTTGGTTACAATGAAAATATGAGAGTTCGGTTTTATATTATGATTTATTAATTTAGATACCAAAGTGGATAGAATTGGAAAATGGAAAGATTTGTACAAGTTATACCTTTCGTCACCACTTTGTGGAAAATCGTTAGATATGAATATGTTAGATACCTGTGACTCGATTGACGAAGGTGAAATAGTATCTCTCTCCAAAAAAGCATGTTTTTTTACCACCACACGAAGAAAATATTTTGTTGTGAATGAACAAGATAGTGAGGAATTGTCCATACGTAAAATCAGAATTATTGAGACGGGCCTTTTCCACATAAAAATGGAATCTTTTGTTACAATAGAAGCAGAAGTGATGTGGATTATTCAAGAATCGAAGTCAATTTGCTTTAGAAAAAGAAGATATCAATGAACTTCTTTGAAATGGTTTCACGGGATTCAGCCAATTGTCTTGATCGTGGGATACGATTGAGAAATAGGAATCCGTGTTATCAAAAGATTTCCTGTGATTCTTTCTAGTGTGGAATGAGTCAATCATCCAATAAAACCACTCTTGACAGTAATATATGTTTTATATGTAAATCCTAGATATGGCAATATGCAGAATTCATTCATGAAAATGAAAAACAAGGGGGTGGTTGATATCGATGGGACACATAACCGGATATGCTAAAATGAAAATATGAAAAAAGGCTAATGAGATCGAAATAATGAATCATAAATAGAGTTCCGTTTCGAATTGGCTAGATAAAACAAAGTCTTGACTATTATGACAAATAAATCAAAGACTTTCCACAAAAATTTTTTTTATTCATATATTTTTGATTTTAAAACTAGGTTTTGGTTAGTTGAGCTTGAAAACGACTATTCCTCCTTCATTGAAATTTAATAAGTAAAAATTTGAATTGCATATTCGCTTGGGTGGTACCAATGAAATCGAGTGCTTACTCCCATTTATTATTGAATTTACTATCGAAGATTTTTTCTGTATTCGAAAAATTTCCCAACAAAATTGAACATATTTTTATATTATGAGAATAAATCCTATTACTTCGGATCCAGCGGTTTCAATACGTGAAAAAAACAACCTGGGACGTATTGCCCAAATCATTGGTCCGGTACTGGATGTAGCCTTTCCCCCAGGCAAGATGCCTAATATTTACAATGCTCTGGTGGTTAAGGGTCGAGATACGCTTGGTCAAGAAATAAATGTGACTTGTGAAGTACAACAATTATTAGGAAACAACCGAGTTAGAGCTGTAGCTATGAGCGCGACCGAGGGTTTAAAGAGAGGGATGGACGTGTTTGATATGGGAAATCCTCTAAGTGTTCCGGTCGGCGGAGCGACTCTAGGATGAATTTTCAATGTACTTGGGGAACCTGTTGATAATTTAGGTCATGTCGATACTCGCACAACATCTCCTATCCATAAATCCGCGCCTGCTTTTATAGAATTAGATACAAAATTATCTATTTTTGAAACATGAATTAAAGTAGTAGATCTTTTGGCCCCTTTTCGTCGTGGGGGAAAAATCGGACTATTCGGTGGGGCTGGCATGGGTAAAACAGTACTAATTATGGAATTGATCAACAACATTGCAAAGCTCATGGTGGTGTATCCGTATTTGGTGGAGTAGGCGGCATACGCAATAAATTGAGTTTCTTCTCCTGGAACGGGCTCGATGTGGTAGCATCGTCGTGTTTTTCAAAAGCCTTAATACCTTAATACTTAATATTATTCTATAAATACAAGTTTTTAATTAAATTCTTTATATAATATAATTCAACAATTTTGCATTCTTTTTTTAATAAAATTAATGGGTTTACCCATTTTTTGTTTGAGGTGAATTCAAAATTGTTCGAATAGTATAATCGTCAATTACTGACATTGGTAAACGCCCCAAAGCGATTTGATTATAATTCAACTCGTGACGATCATAAGTTGAAAATTCATATTCTTCAGTCATTGACAAACAATTTGTTGGACAATACTCAACACAATTACCACAAAACATACAAATTCCAAAATCAATACTGTAATTAAGCAATCGTTTTTTTCGAATATTGGTTTCCAATTTCCAATCAACAACCGGCAGATCTATAGGACATACTCGAACACATACTTCACAAGCAATGCATTTATCAAATTCGAAATGGATTCGACCGCGGAAACGTTCTGATGTTATTAATTTTTCATAGGGATATTGAATAGTTACAGGTAAACGATTTGTGTGGGATAAGGTAATCATGAAACCCTGACCAATATACCTTGCAGCTGGTAGGGTTTGTTGACCATAATTCATGAACCCGGTTATCATAGGAAGCATATTGTAATTATCTATGAATAATTTGATCTTTGTTTCTTTCTCTTGTTTAAAACAAGTAATGAATATCTTGGATTGATTTTCAATTTAGAGTGAAAAGAGTTGGAAAGAAGTTGTTAATAATAGATTACCAAGGGAAATCGGTAAAAGAAATTTTCATCCAAGATTTAATAGTTGATCCATTCTTAACCTAGGTAAAGTCCATCTGGTTGCGATAGAAATGAACAAGAACAAATAAGTTTTAGCTAATGTAATAAAGACACCAATTGTTGTTCCAAAAATTTGATCCTTTTCAAATAGCTCCAGAATAGATATATACGGAATAGAAATATTCCAACCGCCTAAGTATAGAACTATTACAAATAATGAGGAAATTAATAGATTTAGATAAGAAGCAACATAAAATAAACCAAATTTGATACCGGAATATTCAGTTTGATAACCTGCTATTAATTCTTCTTCCGCTTCTGGTAAATCAAAAGGCAACCTCTCGCATTCTGCTAGGGAAGAAATTAGAAAAATGATAAAACCTATAGGTTGATGCCACAAATTTCATCCCCAAAAACCATATTTTGATTGTGCCTCAACTATATCAACTGTACTTAAACTGTTAGATAATCCTAGTCGGTGATAACATTACTATTCTCACCGCTATTACAAAACCGTACATGAGGTCTTCGCCTCATACGGCTCCTCGGGGGCCATAAATAAATATAAGGACCAGATTAGTATTATTTAGATGGATATGATGTGTTCTAAAATGGATTAAATAGAAATATATATGGGGTCCCGAATTATACCAATGGAATTCTGTCAGCTCAAATTCTAAAACTAAAAAACGTGCTTCGGAATTCATCTCATCCTTTACAAATTTTAATTTCTATTTGTTTAGTAATAACTTAATCCTTTAATAAAGCACCCCTTGTAAAAATAAAACTAGGTTTTTCAGCCCGTCGTGTTTTTCAATTACGAAAAAGAATTAAACATCCTATTAGTTTATTATTCATGATAGAAATTCTATTTTATTTTCGAAATCTATCAAAAAAAAATATACTTGTTTCATTCCTATTTTTATTTCCTTTTTAGAAAAAAAGTAGGTGGACTTAAAAAAAAAGGATTATTTCGTTTCTGATAGTCATTACATTTATCGGTGGATGGGAGCGTACTCTGAATCGGAATCTTGGGGAGTACTGCCTCATTATTTCTACAAATTTCAAGCCCCAATTAACCTTCTTTTTTTGTTATCTTATGTTATGCATAAATATCATTTTCAATTTGGTTAATCTCTATTACAAATTCTTTGTGTATTTTGGTGTTTCTAACCATCCACGCGTTTTTACCTAATTGCTGATCACTTTGTAATATATGTATATGTATAGTAATATCTATAACTGATAGTGAAAACGTCATACGGTTAATATTTTTTTTTAACCCGCTTCAAGCCCGGCTGACTAATCAACCAACCTTGGGGTAAAGTGATTCTTACGCTTATATTTATTTCCATTTAATTTAACCTTTGTACATAGGAAATGAGACTTAATTTTTCTTTTTACTGCTAATTTCTGAGCAGTTTTTTTTCACTCATATATAACTATCAAATTAGTTTTATTAATATTAACCCGAAAGATAAATATATATATTCCATTTTTTTTCTTTTTCATTTTTTTGTCTAGAAGAAACGGAATAAACCTTTCTATTTCAACGAATCGCACGTAGAGATATTGATAAAACACATAGAGTTAATGGTATTTCATAACTAATCGCTTGAGCAGCAGCTCGCAGACCACCTATAAAAGAATATTTATTATTTGATCCATATCCTGACATAAGAAGTCCGATCGGAGCAACACTTGAGATGGCAATCCATAAAAAAATACCGATATTGAGATCCGCTAAAACAAGGTGATTGCTAAAAGGAATTACTGAATAACTTAGTAAAATAGAGATAACTGCTATAGATGGTCCAATACTAAATAAAGGAGTATTTCCTCTAGATGGACGAAGATCTTCTTTGAAAAGTAGTTTTGTCCCGTCGGCTAAAGCTTGAAGAATTCCTAACGGGCCGGCGTATTCAGGTCCAATACGTTGTTGTATCCCTGCAGATATTTCTCTTTCTAACCACACAATTACTAGTATACCAGTTATGATTCCCAATACAAGAGAAAATATAGGGACAAATAACCATATGAGTCCATAGACCTCTTTTAAAGATTCCAATCTAAGAAATTTTTTTATAGTTTGTACTTCTGTTGCATAAATTATCATTTTAACGATAAACTTCTCCCATAATTATATCTATGCTACCGAGTATCGTCATAATATCAGCCAATTTCATTCTTTTAACTAGTTCAGGAAGAATTTGCAAATTAATAAAACCCAGCGGTCGGATTTTCCATCTCCAAGGAAAACCACTTCGATCTCCTATGAGAAAAATTCCCAATTCCCCTTTTGGAGCTTCAACTCTTACGTAAAGTTCTTGTTTCGATAATTCAAAAGTAGGGGAAGTTTTTTTACTAATGAATCGATATTCAAAATCATTCCACTCTGGATTCCTTTTTATATCAAAGCCTTTACTTTCTAAATTTTCATAGGGACCCCCCGGAAGTCCTTCCAGAGCCTGTTGAATAATTTTGATGGATTCTGTCACTTCGCTAAGTCGTACTAAATAACGAGCTAATGAATCTCCTTGTTTTTGCCACTGAATTTCCCATTCAAATTCATCGTAAGACACATAATGATCAACTTTACGAAGATCCCATGGTATTCCAGATGCGAGTAACATTGGTCCGGATAAACCCCAATTTATTGCTTCTTCCCCACCAATAATCCCAACGCCTTCAACTCGTTCTAAAAAAATAGAATTTCGTGTAATCAGTTTTTGATATTCAACAACCTCTGTTAAAAAATAATCGCAAAAATCCAAGCATTTATCTATCCAACCATAAGGTAAATCCGCCACTATTCCTCCAATACGAAAAAAATATGCATCATTCTCAAACCGGTGGCAGCTTCGAATAGATCATATACAAATTCTCGTTCTCTGAAAATATAGAAAAAGGGAGTCCGTGCCCCAATATCTGCCATAAAAGGACCAAGCCATAACAGATGAGAAGCTATACGACTCAATTCTAGCATAATTACTCTGATATAGCTGGCTCTTTTAGGAACTTGAATATTTCCTAATTGTTTGGGTCCATTTACTGTTACTGTTCGGGTCCAATGGACCCGAACAATATGGGATCTAATTGTTACTCTAGACGGTGAGGATGTTGTTGATTGTGAACCCATTTTGGGTTATTTACACAGAAGAATGGAAAAAATTGCAGAAAACCGAGCAATTATACAATATTTACCTTATGTAACGCGGTGGGATTATTTAGCTACTATGTTTACAGAAGCAATAACAGTAAATGGACCCGAACAATTAGGAAATATTCAAGCTCCTAAAAGAGCCAGCTATATCAGAGTCAATCTATTTGTTCGGGTCCAATGAATCTCATCCTAATTGTTCGGGTCCAATGAATCTCATGTATAAAGATTTAATTTAAAACAATCTCTCACATTTGTGCATCCAATTGTTTTCATATACCGTAACTTAATATTATATATTTTTCATATACCGTAACTTAATATTATATATATAGTCAAAATATAGTAAAAAGGATCTACCATTAATGCATTTGAAATCGCGTATACATGTGTATTCTTATCATACTGAAATGATTTCCGTTAGTCGTATTAAACCAATAGCGATTCATACAAGCTAAATCTTCTAATCGAAAATTGGGCCAAAGAAAGGATTTTAATTTAATTAGTTTTTTTTATCCTTATCAAGATCATTTTTTTTCTTCAAAACTGTGGTCAAGTTTTGAATATTTGTATCAAATTTTGAATTTCTATCCCTTGCATTTTTTTTTAAATTGAAACAAATTAGAATTCGAAATTCTTTATGTCGTTTAGGGGATAGAATAGTTTCAGGGACAAAGAAATTTAAACTTTTTTTTTATAAATATAGCTTTTTTTTTATCTTTTACTTATTTTTTGCTTATTTTTATGAACCAATGAAATCCCGATGGTTCTATATATAATAAGTTGTCCATCGTTTTTTACAGACAAACGGACAGGTTCAACAATCAATATTCTTTTTTTCATTAATTTTGAAAAAGTGAAATTCTTCTCAATCATTAGATTATCTAGGCTCATCTCTCCTCTTTCAATACAAGATATCGTTATCTCGGTTGGATTTTTTAGTCTAACCAAGAGATAGTATGCTTTTACATTATTGAGAATTTTTTGATTAAAAAAACAATTTCATCGCAATTGAAAACACGAATACCTTTTGAGACATAAGTCAAGTTCCGCTTCGGTTTTGCTTTTTGGTTGTTTTTTATTTTTACGTTTTTTTATCTTTGATTTTGTATAATTTTCTTCAATATTTTTTTCTTGCTTTGATAGAGCTGATTCCGTATTTATTTTTGTTTCTTTTTTCTGATTCAAACTCTTCTTGACCAGCCGATTCGTTTTCTTCTTTATTTAGATTAAAAAAAAGAAGGAATTTTTTTTCATTTGATGGTATAAAACCTTTTTTTCTTTAGGGTGATCTGTTTATTCACATTTTTTGTTTCATTAAAATTGAAAAGAAGTAATTTAATTGGTATGACCCACGGTTTCATTTTATATGTACTAGAAAATAAGAAAATTTCTGGAAAGAAAAAAAGTTAAAATTTGTTATACGATGATTTAGTATTTCTTCATTCATTCCCATCCAATAAAAAAAAATTATTTTTTGATTGGCAAGACTCGTCTTAGTTATTTTATAAATTCTTTGATAATTCTTAACTTTAGTCTTAATATTTTTTTTTTACTCTTAGTATCAAGCTCAATATTTACTTTTTTTTTCTAAACCAAAAGTTGAGAATTCTCCAATCCAAATATTTTCTATGCCAAATTTCTCCTATACTCCGAATATTATATTTTTCTAGAAAACAAGAGATTAAAAAATTTTCTAGGCCTGTAGACATATCAAAAAAAGTTTCTGTAGAATGAATAGATTTGAAGCAAAAAAGATTATATATAGAATCCTTTTTGAAATTCTGTTTATGTTTTGGATTGAAAAATGAGTTAGCCTCAGAAAAATTTTGTTTTTTTTTAACTATCAAAAAAAAAAAAATTCCGTACGAATCCACTTTGTTTAAACTTGGATTTAGAACTAGAGAGTCTTGGTTTTTTTTTCCATTTTTGGGTTATTAATCTTGCCCATGCAATCTGAGGTAAATTATATTGAGAATGACTTCGTAACCAGTTTTTTCATTGATTTGTTTCAGAATTTAAAAGAGTTTTATCTTTCCATTCATAATGAAAGATTTCTTGTTCTTGAAAAAAATCATTTGTTTGATTCTTAACAAAAAAGGATGTTATGTATATGTTATATTCAAAAAAAGACATTAATTTAGAAAAGTTACTAACTTGAATTTGTGATAATTTGTAAAATACATATGCTTGTGATAAAGAGCATAAGTCATAACTAAAAAAAAAAAAATTTTGATATGAAATTTTTTATACTCGAAATAAAATAAATGGTATTTTTTTTCTCCATTTTCCTCTTTCTTGTAAATATATCCATCAAGAATTTTTTTTTCTTGAATCAACAAAAAGTTGTGTAGTAATTCAACGCAAATTTTTTTAAAAAAACAGATTTACGAATTAATCGAGTATTTTTTTTTAATGTCTGCCAACTTCTTTTTGACGACTCAATTATTTTAGAATCATAACACAGTTTGTTACAACTATTAGTTAGTTTTTCTTTTTATTTTGAATTTTTTTCGTTTGATTTCTGATTGTCTTTATTTTATCAATCATATTTTTTTATTTTGTTTTTGCTGAGTGAAGAATTTGGCCACTCCGTCGATTTTTTTTGAACATATAGTTCATGAATCATCTGATTACTCATTATTGAATCTTTTTTAATTTCATTTAATTCATATATTTCTCTCTCGCCAACTAATGGAATTCTATTTCGTTTTGAAAGGTTTTTTTTTCCTTTTAGAAAAAGCAAGTTTTTTATAATCCAGTTTTTAATTTCTTTTTCGACTTCGTTTTGGATTTTGGATTCTTTTTTTTTAATTCTTTAAAAATAGGTTTAAAAAATGAAGGCTTTGTTTTGGTAGAACCAAAAGGTAGGTCAGTTTCCAGCCCCCAAACTGTTAAAAATGAAAATCATTTTTTTCTCCTTTTGTATTTTTTAGTCGAGCCTTCTGAGATGATTGAAATTTATATTTCTGCCAAGGTTGAAGATAAAACGGAAATAAGATTTTTATCTGAATACCATCCGTTAACCAGTTTCGTGGAAATTCTGTTTCAGATAGTTGAACCCCATTATAAGTACATTTAACATGCATTTCACTTTTCCAATCCTTTAAATCTTCTTCCCACTCGGGATGTTAAAATAATACGATACGGATGCTATTTTTAATTATTATCAATAACGGTAATATAATATATTTTCTAAGAATATATTAAGTTACTAAAATAAACCTCTTATTATTTGAGCAAATAGGAAGCTATCCCAAGTTTCCGCAATTTCTATACGTCTTTGTTCTTCTTTTTTTTTATTGTTCTTCTTCGTTTTTATCAAAAAAAAAAAAAAAAATTCCACATGAAATTTCTAAGAATTTTTTTTAGCCCCCATATATCAAACGAATTTTTTTTTCTATTCTATCAAAAAAGGGGCGAATGTGCTTTTGCTTGCAAAAATTCCCAAATAACAGTTTTACGCCTTTGGGAACACATGGATCCTTTAATTATCTCTCGACGAAAATCAGATTGTTGTGAATAACGGATCAAAGTCATTTCATCTGTTTGATCAGAATTGTGATTATCTTTGAGATTAGTATAAATCTCGTTATGCTGTTCTTTTAAATCAACAAAAACCACTACACGTTCTGCTTTTCTTGAACGAATTCCTGGTTCGGTTGGTATATTTTCTTCAGTTTCGGCTTCCAATTCTTCCAATTCACTTGTTAATTTGTATGACCATTGAGGAACTTGTTTATTTATTTCATGGAAATCAATAAAAAAATTTATAAGAGTTTGATCATTATTATAAATTATAACGACATCAAATAAAATTTTGAAAATTTTTATTTCTTCTGACTGAATTTTTTCTTCTTAGGGTTCTGAAAAAAAATAAAGTTTTTTCTCTATTGATAAAGACTTTCTTTTAAATTTTTCTATTGTTTGCTTAAATTTTTGAGAATTAATCTTCATAGTATACCATGAATTTTGTTTATCCAATATCCTCTTATATTCTTTTTTTTATAGGTTTTGGTTATGATTTGGAACGGAGATAATTTTTTGATTCTTCCGCGCGAGATCCCATGTAAAAATAGATCATACATTTTAGGTAAATATTCTTTTTGAGTTTCGTTATGACAAAATCGAGTTGTTTTTTCAAGTATATTTTCAATAGACCATTTCTTATCTAAAGCTTCAATTCTATTTAAAAATTCGTTTTTAAAATTTTATTCTTTTTCTTCATTGACCAAACTCCAACAAGTATAAACTTGATCCGAGGGTATTTTTTCTGTTGTAAATGAAGGGATCTTTTTTGT
The DNA here is from genome assembly GCF_020379485.1 of Brassica napus. Taxonomy (NCBI): domain Eukaryota; kingdom Viridiplantae; phylum Streptophyta; class Magnoliopsida; order Brassicales; family Brassicaceae; genus Brassica; species Brassica napus. Next base: position 21,857,907 of record NC_063445.1, on the reverse strand, counting down.
ATCATTTCAAAAAAAGTTGAAATGTTGGGGGGATATGTAAAAGATATTCGTTCTTTTCCATCACTTTGGCATGTATACAAAAAATATTGTGACATTTCATTTCTTACAGTATTTACAATACTATCTTTTTTTATATATCGATTTGGTCTATTCCATCTTTTATAATCGAAAACTAGAGTTACAAAAGGTTTTTCATACCATAAAAAAAGATCCTCTTTTTTTTTTTTTGATTCTTTATTTCCATCTCGATTTTCAGAAACTGTTTTATAGTTATAGTACGTTCGAACGTGGAATTCATCATTCTTATTAATTTTGTCTTTTCCATTTACTCTGATTTCTTCCATTTCATCGATTTTGTCCAGATCCTCCCTTTCTTCTTAAAAAAGAGAAGGAAAAGGAGCTTCTTCGGTGGATACCTCTTGGTCCTGTTTAATCTCACCCGTTTCTGAGGTTCTTTTTAGTTTCTTAGTAAAAATGGGTAATGGTATTCTGCTTAAATAGTAGACACATGTAATAAATAAGATAATACTAAATATTCGAGTCATAGAATTTCTCAATTCTGACACAAGGAACTTATACTTATTAGAT